>NC_139066.1:3230000-3546000 GCF_965140915.1 Aythya marila
GACAGGGCGTCCAGGTGTAAGGATGTTACGAAAGAAATTGGGATAATGGGCCTTGTGTCTGCACACTGCAGCTGGGGTAATCTTCCTCATTTCATTAATGAGAGCGAGTTCCTGTGTTCTGGGGAGTATGGAGAAGAGGGGAGAGGAAGAACACAGTGTCCAGAAATTACCACGTTTTCCTAGGCCTTTATGATAAGCGGCAAATCTCCATCCTCCAGATTTTTCTGTGAGCCTGGTGAGTTGCTAACCCTTGTCCTTGGATGCTCACTGTGAGTTTTCTGTCTCAAGCAAGGGCTGCCTGGCATTGAGGGGAACACAATCACCATAACCTCTCTCGCAAGAGACCCCCCAGCATCCATTTAATAACAGGGCACCAACAAAGCATTTGTCAGAGCTGAACCAGCATCGGAGTAATGACTTCCCCTGCCTGTCAGCGTAACGCTATTAACTCAGTGCCTTAGTTGACAAATAACATCAAACATCTTAGGGGAAAGACCCAATCCTTTGTGACTGGTGCATGGAGAAAGTGGTGATTATTGAGTGTTTGCTCTTACACTTGTATTTCTTAACGTAAATTCTTCTCTGATGCCGTGCTGTGTTTTGCCTAGACTTAATCAGAAACTTCCATGCAATTATCTTGAAAGCTTTTACAACGCTAATAAAACGTTTTATCCCTGGGCTGCTGCTGAAGGAACTGTGAGGGAGACAGACGTGATTTGCCCTGGTGAGGCAGTAAAAGAGCTGCAGCCAGATACAGACCCCCAAAGTGAAATTACTCTGTCCAGATTTAAGTATCAACATCTGCGTGGCTTGTCTAGACTTGCTTTATAGTCAGAGGAGGGAAATAAGGATGATTCATTTCATCATGAGCTAAAAGGCTAAAATAGGTCAGATGAAGAGTGCCTTGCAAGTGTCTCCTCCTGTCGATTTATAAAGGAGCTCAGGGTTTTGGGCTCACCGGGAGATGTCTCCAGTACTGACGGTCTGCTCTGCTAACCGGTACGCAGGTTTTGGGGGTAGATCTGCAGGTGTCCTTTTCTTGCTCAGAAAACAAAGGAAGTAAAAAGCTGCTCTTTATGCCGTTGCCAGCATATGGCTCTCGTAACAGGGGCTTTTGCTTCTCAGGGTGGCACACGCACAAGCTGCTGGTGTGTCCCCTGTCATCGCTGAGCAAAGTGGCTCTTTGTAGCACGGCTCAGGGACCTTCCAATGGCAGTGGCACCTCAGCAAAACGAAGCACCGAGATCTCCACTCGCAGCATGGAGTCACCTCACCTAGCCTCTGGTGCTCGCAGTGCACGTATCTGGACTGGGGTGAGTGGGAGGGCAGCAGGCACTGGTGTAGCAATGGGGGAGGACAGCTCCTCCTAGGAGGAATATTCTGCTGGGAATCCATCTGGGAATATCCCAGATGCAGCGTTAGTCTGAAATCCTGAACATCTGTGGTCAGGCTTCCAGAAAAGCTGGATGCTCAGGTCTGAAGAGAGCCCCTACAGGCACGGGGAATCATTCAAAACCCAGTTCCTGGTGCCTGGGTCAGGAGCCAGCAGTGACACCGCTGGGGTGGTTTAGGGGTGATGCTCAAGCTCAGAAATCACAGAATCCTAGAATTACTAAGGATGGAAAAGCCCTCCAAGACCACCTGGTCCAACCATCCCCCTACCACCAATGTCATCAGTAAACCATGTCCCCAAGCACCACGTCCAACCTCTCTTGAACACCCCCAGGGACGGTGCTGCCACAACTCCCTGGGCAACCCGTCCCAGTGCCTGACTGCTCTTTCTGAGAAGAAATGTCTCTTCATTTCCAACCTAAACCTCCAAATGCTAAACCTAAACCTAAACAAATGCCGTATGAGGAACCAATATTCTGCAGTAGATGTTCTTCAGTGCACCAACAATAGATCAGGGGCAGTTCCTCCTGCTCGTTGCCTGAATTAGAAGATGCCTAACAATATGGGATATCGCTTAAAAAAAAAGGCAGAAGTGCTGGTGTCTCTGGAGCTGGGGGCGAGGGCAGCTCCTCATCTACCCCCTCGTGTTCCACATCACGAACCAAATCTGTTCCTGTCCCTGCAGCCCTAAATAAAGGCACCTTGTGTGGCTCGGGGTGCAGCAGTGATCCAAGCAGGAGCACGCAGCTCCAACGCAGCCCGCCGAGTTGCCATGGTTTCCTGCAGAGCTGTCCTGGAATACAATACAGTGTAGGTATTTTGCATTTTCCTTTCTCTCTCGGGAGGCAAGCTGCAAGTGGAGACTTTTCCTACACAGAGTTAATGTTTTTACTTATTACCCAGCGGACTGAGAGATTGTGAATTAGAAACAAATAAGTGTTTTTTGCACTTAATCTCACTGACAAATCAAATTAAGCTTAATCTGATCGACAAATAACAATCCCCAGTCAAAAGGGAATAAATTTAGAAAGTTTGGAGGAAAAGAAGTCAGTGAAAATCATAAAAATTCAGTGATAGAGCAAACACTTAAATGGGAGGGGGGCTTTATATTACGCATCAGCTTCTTAAAACTTGTCTACAATTAACTCCTAAGTATTTCACGTCATTATAGTGCATAGTTAGTTAACTTTTTGTTTTCATCTTTTATATGCTGAGATTCTGGAAAGCTCTTAAAATATACTCAGATTTATTGTTAGCTTGAAAAAAAGCATTCACCAAAAGCCAGGCTGTGTCTTAAGTGTTCTCTCTGCATTCACGCGGGATGGATTTCACTCCATGAAGCAATGGTGCTATTTGAACTCAAGGTGAAGCAAAATAATGGGTTTTATTTATTTGAATCCTTTACTTATGCAGAAAAAATAAAAATAATGCAGTGCCCAGTAGCACCTTGTGGGGAGGGAGATGGAACAAGGAGGTTTTCGCGAGTGTTCAGCAGCGACCTCAGCTCTGGAGGTGCAGCAGGGAGCTGAGCGCTGCTTCTTCCATTCTTATTTTGCATTACTTTGCTGCTTGAATTGCCTTTCTGAAAGTGTTTTTTTTTGGAGTGCCCCCAGGTGTGGGTCCGTGGCGAGCACCTGGTGGTTCAGCAGGACCCCGAGGGACGGGTGGTGTTTTGTTCATTGCGCTGTGCCAGCTGCGTGCTGCGTGCCACATGTCACCGAAATACACGAGGTCAACTCGTTCCCTAGCCAGCCTGCTGTCCGGGCATCTGCACTTGTGCAAAGCCTGTGCTGAGTTAGTGTAATTAATTACCAAATCACCGGGGGATTTGGTGTTTTATCATCATTCCTGCAGCTCTAATTCTGGCGGGACTGCGGAGCGGGGAGGAAGCGGTGGTTTACCTGTGGTTTGGAGCAGGGATTCCTCTACACCCCTAGCATAAGAATGGCAGTCAAACATTTCTTGCTGGTTTAATTTCCTCATCACAAGGAATGCAGCTGAGTTCCGTATTTTTGGGTCACAAAGATGTATCCATCATGATGTCCTCCACTTCACCGAATGGGCAAACACAAGCTGCTCACCAGGCAGTGGAGATCTGATGGATTGCTGACACTGAGTGTACAACTTCCAGGCTTCCAGAGTAAAGTTTTCTGATCCCTGACTTGTAAATGGTGTATTTTGAAATGTAAAAAGAATGGGCAATAGCTCAACCAAATGAATCTAGGAGACTCTTCTATATGTGAGCATCCACGTTGCCAACGTTTCTAGGTGTTAACTCTAAGCTCCTGCAGAAACACTGAGCTAAAAATGAATGATTAAAGCCATGGGTAGCAAATCAGGCAGCTGTAATGGGACTTCTCTGAATGTCAGAAGCCAAGGTTTGTGCAATGTGGACTTTGGGACTGGGTAGAGAGAAGGATCTGTTGGTGGATGTAGAGGAGAGGGAGGCTTGAGCTCATTCACGTGGTGGCTCTACATCTAACGAAGAGCCCAAGTGCCTGAGTTGCAGGTTTTTCCTCGGAAACTTGGACAGGGCTGCAGGTGTGGTGTCGATTGGAAGAGAAGAAATGGGAGACAGATTACAAATCATGACTGATGAGATGAGATGAAGAGCAGATGTGATTGCTGCCACCATAAAGGACATCAGCAGAGCAGCTTGCTTTAACTGGCTCATTAGACATGCAACCTAAGCATTCAGATGCAAGTTTTTTTTTAAATATATTTTGTCTTGAGTTACTGTCCTCATAAAATCTTTTTTTTTTTTTTTTTCTGGACTGCAAACTTCTGTACGCTGTACCATTTTTACATCTAAATGGAAGAAAATATTCACTGAGTAATCCATTCTGTGGCACTGAGCCACTAAAAAGAGAGAAGTGGAATTAATTGGAAGCAATATGTGTGCTTACTGAAGAAAGAAATGTTGCTTAATTTGTTCTTCTTATTTCATTCCTCAAATCTTAAGACTCGCTCACTGAGCAGAAACATCTTCCAGTGGTGTACTAGGGAGTAGCCCCAGCTTTATTCCACCTTGCTTCTTACAAGTTCATTTACTCCCAGTTAAATGGAAGTAGAGCACTTCCAAGTCACATTGCCCATTCTTTTATTATCCTGCTTATTTGAAATTACTCAGGTGAAATGAGAACAGGAGGTGCATCACCATTTATCTTTCGAGTTCTTGTCTGCATGTTGACAATATAGTCACCGGAGAGCTTACTGAGAGATGGTTTTTATTCATTTTACCCACCTAACATGTTTATTAAATATGCCAGCAGTCTTTTCACACTGCTCTTGGACATCACTTATTTACTCTGAATACGAAGTAATCTGTTCCTGGCAACCAGCAGATTTTCTGAACGGCCTTATGAACTGAACTGAGATGAGGGAATTTCATCGTTACTCCCTGGATCTAGTTTTTTTAATCTCATTAAGTCAGGCTCTGTAAGGGTTCAGAAATGGTTTATTCTCTCCTTTATTGTTCTGTATTTTTAAATTATTGCAAATATGTTTTGTTACCTTAAACCTGAAGGGTGCCATCAGAGTTACCTGTTTTTCCTCTGCTGCTTCTCTGGGCAGTTCCTGGCACCCAACTGCCATTATTTCATGCAATTTAGTGGAGAGCTGCTCCAGGACAAAGTCCCAATAAGGGTTCAGCTGTATTATCCCAGATTAATTGCAGATGAACTCTTTCTCTGTGATAGCCAAGTATGTAACATAATCTCTGGCTTTTACTCTCCATACTTGATAAAATATGGGAGCAGCACAGTTAGTACCTATGGAATTTATAACAGACAGCCTAGAGAATGAAAAATGACAGCAGCATCACTAGCAGATCTTCAGCATAATTCTGCTTTCAGCTGAGCTGCATCAGTGAGATCATTGCTATTAGACCTGTCAAACTTACCTGAATAAACCAGTGACTTCCCACCTGAATGATGACGTTAATACCATGTTGGGGGGCACAGAGCTTCCCACTTCCTTCAAAGTTCGGAATCATTAAGCACAAGATGCTCCAAGACATCTCTCAGCGCTGAAGATGCTGTTAACTACTGTTTGGCTCCGTCTCACACACGCTCAATCAGCCTGCCCTTCCTGCAGTGTATTAAGGACGTGGTGCAAGACAGCACTGGCTGTATGTGGAGGCTCTGCTCCTTGATCACATCCCCCTGATGTGCACCATATTGTAGCATTGCGGGTGGTATTGGTTTTACTGGTGTTCAGTCGCACCCCAGCAATGAAGAGACATCCAGTGAGCCTATTGATTTGAAGTCTGCCATCACCAAGACACACTTAAATCAGAATTTCTTTAGGGATAGGCCGGGTGCTGTTAAGTGATTCCATTTCTGCTGCTTCCAGTGGTCACAGAGTGGTTCGTGCAATTCTTCAGGTCTCCTTTACACCAAGCACAGCTTTGCTGCTTTTACTGCTTAGACTACAAATAAGGCAGTGGGGAAGGTTACATACAAAGGGATGAAGCACTAAGAGTTGGGATGATGTCTGGATGCAGATTTTTGTGCAGTGCTTTGTCTCTGGTAAGCCAGAACTCATCAGCCAAGCACTTGTAGCTGGTGGCATTGGGTGAAGTATTAAATCATGGTCATATGTCTTAGAGAGACCCGCTGCAGTGAGACCAGGGGTGTTGGACTTTGTGTGCATCTGATGGGTTGAACCTTATCATCTGTGCTACAAAAAAGCAAGATTATATAATCACAGATAGCCCCTTTTAG
This sequence comes from Aythya marila, assembly GCF_965140915.1. Classification (NCBI taxonomy): domain Eukaryota; kingdom Metazoa; phylum Chordata; class Aves; order Anseriformes; family Anatidae; genus Aythya; species Aythya marila. Next base: position 3,236,117 of record NC_139066.1, read on the forward strand.
CCGGGAAATGGCATGTTTAGCACCTGGAACAGTGGGTTCCTGGTTTATGATTGGGGCCATTAGGTGTACCTGCTGTATAAGAATGGCCAGTGGTGATTATGGTATGAGCAAGCCATTGTGAATAAGACAATTGTTGGGTGAAGAAAACAACCCGAAACCATGGTGGCGAAGGTTTCTCATCCTGCTAATCAGGATTATCTCTACAGTTTCATAGAGCAGCAGGAACTGGTAGTGCCCTGCTGCTGTGTTCTCCGTTACTTGTAGGCAGGTGACGCTTTCTGATCAGGTGTCTCATCCTTCATCTCTGTGCAATGAAACGTGACTTAAAAGATGGAAAGATTTATTTTTTTTTCTTGGCTGTGAACTCTGCTGTCCCAGTTAGCTTAGCAAATTAAAGCAGTGTTTAATTCTGCGGGAAATAATGCTGCATATTTAAGAACATTCCCTGTTTTGAATTGTTTCTTGTATAACATTAATTCCTCCTAAGTTAATTCACAATTATAACATCAGAGGGAAACTATGCTACAAAAATCAATAAATCACTGTTGGTGATTAAGTGATCCTTCAGCAGGAGCTGACTGTGAGCTGAGCTCGGCCTTTCCTGCAGTCTGCTGCGCTGGACAGACGTCCTTTGGAAAGCAAAGGAGGCTCCGGTCTTCGTCAGAGCAGACATTATTCTCTGCACTGAAGTTATAAAATTGCCCTCTGCAGAGCTGAATAAAATATGAATACACGTCTGCTGGAAGACCAGATTCACTGGGCACCGTGTCAGATGTCTGGGTTTTGGAATGGTTTCATGGGATTAGCTGGAAGAAGGGAGACGTGGATGTAAATCAGGAAATTTGGATGTTGGTAGGTTCAGAAGTAAAAGGGACTGATTCTCACTTTGTTTTTTGCCTGTCTTCTGTTTCATTGGTTCAGTGCCTTAAAAATCAAGTAACTTTATACCCTTTTAAATCTCCTTTGCTTTGTCTGAAGGATAAAAGAGTGTAGATGAGGCACATATGCAGAAGCTTTTAGTATTTTCTTCTGTGTTTCCCCATGCTGCACCACAGCTCTTCAGTCATGCTAGGATTTTGTTAGTGCTGCATTGTCCCTTTCCATCTGTGGCACAAGGGATGGGGACAAAATGAGGAATGTGCTCGAGGTACCAGTTCCCTGCATTGGCTTGTTCTGCTCCCACAGCTCCGCATGCTGTAGCTTTGGGTGAATAAGAGAGCAGCCTACAGCACATACCCCATAAGTAGCCTTCACTTACAGCTGCTATACGTCTGTACCAGTTCATGCTATGCAAGGAGCAAGGCTCTCATCTTTATATATACGTATGTGTGCATCCCTGGGCACAGCCCTCACCATTATGGGAGCCTGCATTTTGGAGCTGGCTTGCACTGCCACACACAATCTGCGAGTGCAAACAAAGGCTTCCAGAGCTGAGCTGGCAGCGCTATTAATTTTTCACAAAAAGAAATCTTGCATTAAAAATAGAAAATCTCTGATGATAAACTCTGCAGTAGTGAAATTCAAAGCAAATCATTTCACTGAGCTCCTTGATGTAGAAATCATTACTGCCATCCTCTGCTGTATTAGAAAAAAGAAAAAAAAGCCCATGCTGTTCGAGTCTGTTTTAGCATGCAATTAACGTTGACAGAACAAGTGACTGCAAGTATTTATCAACAAGCCCAAAGCCAAGGTCTGGGAAACATTGCAGAGGTAATGCATTACTCATGAATACTGTACTTTATTCCGGAATAGTTCGTACATGCCTTATTCATAACAGCCAAAGTCATGCATATAATTAAATTTAGGTAAATACCCTACCAGCTGCAGCTGAAAAGCAATTTAGGAGCTAAGCATGGACCTTGGGCTTGCGTGTCAGACAGGAGCTGCACTTCATCTCTCACTGCAAAGAGAAGGCATGTCAGAAGTTTCTGGATCTTCAGTCCACGCTCAGTATTAATGCAGTTACAGCTCTGTTCTGAGCCTTCCCAAACATTTTTGAAGAGTTTCCGATCAGCCGTGTTCAACAAGCAAACAAGTGGCATTATTTCCTCTTCTTCGATGGGCAAAACAGAGGTAGAGAGGGTAGCTACAGCATCCCTTTGTGAGCTTGCTATCAGATCGTGGAACAGAAAGCTGCTGTTAATTATTTCCATCCCAATGCATGACTCTCCCCAGCAAGGAAATGAGCTGATGTCTCTGAATGAATGCGCACCACCAACCTTTTAGTTGAGGTAAACGCGTTGGCTGTTGTCCAAAATGTAAGCGTAGCAACGTGAGGCTGAGGAGCCATTGAGATGTATTGAGAATATTAGAGTGATTATAGGTTTTCGTAATCTGGCTGAACGGGGATGGGTAAAATCTAGCAGTTGCTGCACTCCTTGACTTGCAGCTGTATCTTTATGGTTTTGTGATCACGCGAAACTCAAGCTGTGTTGCATAGTCATTTGTTTTCATCTGCTCTGTTTCTTCTTTCCGTGGGCCTTCCTAGAGTTTAGCTGGTGTAATGAGCAAAAGCATTTGACTGTCTCCTTCGAAAGGGTGTGAACTGGTGGGTATCTCCTCCTGCTCCAAAGGTGTGGAGCAAAGAGGGGAAGAGCAAAAGGAAAGAAATGCAGTAGGCCTTAGATAACTCAGGGTGCTACAACCACTCCCAAATCCCTTCTGTTTTGCCATCTTTTTAAGTTTTGTCCCTTCTGTTAGTTGCTTTGTGGAAAGCTGGCCCAGTGCAGCCACATGTCAAGGGAGGCACTGCCCAGTGCACAGCGGTGTCCTGTCATTTCAAGCAGCCCACCATGGCACCTGAGCACCTCAGTCACCGTCTGGAGGAGCTTCTCCTTCCTCCCCTTGTGGTGAGGGAGCCACAAGGTTGCAGGCGCCCACCACAGGTTGCTCGGTATGGTGGGACAAGCCTGGGTCGGGGCAGGGAGCGAAGAGGAATGTGACAGGAGCTTCTCTTCAGGTTCTTCGTCAGCTCAAGACACCCAAAGCGCAATGGGCACCATCAACCAACCAAGCATTTAGACAACAGCCTGTTATTTGCATTTGCCTGAGCATGAGCCAGCAGTGTGCCCAGGTGGCCAAGAAGGCCAACGGCATCCTGGCTTGTGTCAGGAATAGTGTAGCCAGCAGGAGCAGGAAGGTGATTTTCCCCTTGTATTCTGCACCTTGAGTACTGCGTTCAGTTTTGGGCCCCTCAGTACAAGAAGGATATCAAGGCCCTAGAGCATGTCCAGAGAAGGGCTGTGAAGCTGGGGAAGGGTCTGGGACAAAACTCCTGTGAGGAGCGGCTGAGATCACTGGGGTTGTTTAGTCTGGAGAAGAGGAGGCTCAGGGGAGACCTTATGGCTTTCTACAACTCCTGAAAGGAAGTTGTGGGGAGCTGGGGGTCGGCCTCTTCTCATGGGTAACTAGTGATAGGACAAGAGGGAATGGCCTTAAGTTGTGCCAGGGGAGGTTCAGGTTGGAAATGAGGAAACATTTCTTCTCAGAAAGAGCAGTCAGGCATTGGGACGGGCTGCCCAGGGAGGTGGTGGAGTCACCGTCCCTGGAGGGGAGCCCAAGGAGAGGCTGGATGTGGTGCTCAGGGACATGGTTTAGTGGGTGACATTGATGGTAGGGAGATGGTTGGACCAGGTGCTCTTGGAGGGCTTTTCCAATGTTTATGATTCTGTGAGGTCACCCTTATAAATTTCCTTGGCTTTTTGAGAGGCCCGATGGAGTTGCTCACTAGGGGAAGACATTATTTTAATACATGGGGAAGATCACCACATCACATTTTCCTAGGGCCACATTTACCTGGGGCCTCAAGGCCTGCCTTACAACACAAAGGCATTTTGTTCATCCTGCTCTTTTTTGGGCACACGTCCAACATCCTACAAGTACCATGTAGGCTGGCAAAGCGTCACTGGGCTCTGCTAAAATGAATCCGAGCATTATCAGTCCAGAAGGAGGTTTGTTGGCAGGGCCTGGGAGAGACCTTACCAAACACCTGGCTGTGGCACACAAGTCTTCCACTTTCCTTCTGGACTTCAGCAAAAGAAGGAGCCTGGCTTTCCTTTGAGACGGGGCTAAGCATTCTCCCTGGATGGAGATCCTCACCCTTGTGAAAACATCCATCTTTTGTAATATTTACTTGCCTTTTTGTCATGCTAAGTGCTTTTCTGCTTTACCAAATAGTGATGAGCTAATAACATTCCCTGTCCTTAAAAGCCCTTGTAAAGCCACAATTTATATCATGTTTGGTTTTGTTTGGCTCGAGGGGTTTTGATTGCTTTTATGTGTAGTCACATTTTTATTTAGTTCCAGAAATGAAATGGGTTAAAAAGGGCTCCCTTGAGAGTATCCAAAGGCTTACGGAAGAATCTGAACTTCCCTTTTACTCTGCCCTCAGTGTCAAGGCAAGCAGTTGCTTTGCTTGTAGCATGCATACTTGGCTGCAGTGTAATTGTTTGTTTTTCTTTTTTTGATCTGATACACTTGGGAGACTTTGAAAAAGCCTCATTTGTTCCTAGTTCGTTGCAAGCAGCAACAATGTCTGCGTTAGTGATCTGCATCTCCAGTTGGCAGAGGCCATCTCCTCTTGGTTTGCTTCCTTCAGAAAATCTAACATATGGAAGGGTACACAAAGAGCGTATTTGTAGGCAACACGAAGAAAACTGCCTGCAAGGACAAATACTGGCCATTCTCACCCCAGAACAATTGGCATTGCTTCACTTCTTCACACCGCATGTCGTCTGTGCACGTACAGAGAATAAGCTGCTTGAGTCAAGACACAGCCATCTTAAACTTCCACTGTTTTGAGTTGGAAGTTCAAAAACCTTTAAGTACCTTTAGAAATGTCAGCGAAGACCACTGTTAGCAAAGGAAGTCAATGTCTTTTATTGTGTTTCAGGTTAAATGGGGCTCTGCATGTTGCTCAGCTACGTTGTTTGGGTTGTCAACCTGGTAGGTCATTTGCCAGAAGCATCTTTGTTACTCGAAAAGCTGGAGAATGTGTTTTACGTGGAAATAAAGTTGCTTTAGTCTTCCCAGGAAATGTCACAGGGTGGAGAATGCAGTTGTCATTTAAAGGCCATTTTTCAAACTGTGGATATTTGGAATGTGTCATTTTCTAATGACTTCAACATCGATGGCATGCTTTCAAAGTGGAGTTGTGCTCTGCAAAATAACTACAAAAATAGCACCTCGTCTCTCATGAAATTGTACCTCTACTGTTTCTGAATTTACCTCTGTTTATAGAGAATGTATCATTTCATTTTTATCTTCTAATGATCTTTTTTCAGTGATAAGTGGTCACCAATAATAAATGATATGCAATGAGTTGGTGGTTTACAAATAAGAGCTAGTCCAGCTTAGTTTCCCCAAAGCTGGATTAGGTTGAAGGCTTAGCAAAAGCAAAAATTGTTTTCAAAATTTCTTCTGTTGGTGTAACAGGCAAATACTAACATGCTCCTCCTTCTCTTTTTAGGAGTGGCCACACATTACTTGCCTTCTGGTTTTCCCGTCAAGAAGGAAAACTAAATCGACAGCAAACTATTGAACTGGGACATCACATTCTCAAAGCACATATTTTTAAGGTAACAAAAATTAAAATGAAGACTCATGCCAACCTCATCCCCGTCGTGTATAATCTGCCAACGCTGGCAACGTTCAGTCTCTTCTTGTTTTAGGGCTGCTGTGAGAAGTGTGATTGCTGCAGGCTGCTGAAACATGTAGAAGTTAGCTTTACAAAATTGGCAATGGTATATAAGAAATTCTTGAAATTAAACCATCCTTCAGACTGTAAATTCAAGAAAGAGCCTCTTACCTAAAATCCCTCTCTTACCGTAAGAGGTTTCTTCCCATCTAAGATGAGTTCCTGTAACAACATCTAGGAAAAATAAATCTTAAAGAATTCAAAGGCTTTGAAGAACTCAACCCAGAGTTTAGGTTGTAAAAGGAAGAGGCATTAAAATCTGGTGGTTGATTCATTTTACTTCTCAGACAGACGTTTAACGCCTGAATAATTAAAAGGCAAGCTTGGTCACGAACAGCAATGTGACCCATAAATTAAATGTTGTTCTTCTGCCTGCTGGCCCTCATACCAGGAGATGGAAATGAAAGAATGGATTTGTAAGGTCATAGGAAATACAGAATTTCTTAAAAGTTTTAGGACCTGTGTGTTTGCTTACCACTGATAAAAATGAGACTGTATTTTCATCTGGTCTGTGTATGATTTTACAGACTTAAGAACTTACGTAGTTCTATTAGTATTTTTGGGTCAAACATTTCTGTCCTGTGTCAGTTCTGTATTTATTTGTTGGTTTCCCTCTGCTGGATTCATGATCAAGTATAGTAATGAAGTCGCCTTGTATGGGAAAACAATGGCTAGAGCCAAAGGGAAGAACCCCAGGTCAAAGCATTATCCAATTAGTGTATAATTTTCAAATTTTGGGATACAATCCCAAGGCCCAATTTAGCAGTGAATTTAGTATTCAGCTGTATTTTACTTTAAAACTGATTCCAAATCTTTTTTGTTTCACACTCCTCCGGTAGAAACAAATGGGGCTTCAGGAGCTAAACACATGACAATTTTCATTAAGTGGAAAAGTTGCCTGTAGATTCCACATTTAATTGAGCAATATTTACAATAGTAGAAAATGCCTATTAGCATATGAAAAATGTCAGTACTGCCTTCTGTTTCTAATCACTCGGCAAAATCCCTGTTTTTGCAATGCTGCAGCAATAGCATGTCCCGGTGACAGATAAGCATAACAGTGTGTCATTTAAAAGTACTGTAAAGTTTTGAAAGGCTTTGGATTAGCTGGATTAGAAACACTGTAAAACTTGGTCTTTTGGTTTTCCTTGAATAGATTTATTTTTATTCCTTGTTTTTAACGAATGTTTACCAAGGATTTGTGTGTTTACTGAGTGAAACAATAGATGCATTAGTTTTTGAAAGGAGACATTAAACTGGAGTATTGCAGAGCGTTTTTAAGATCTTGAACATTCTTTTAAGAAAATATTTCAGACAATACGTATGCACATTCCTGCTGTTTCTGACCATATTTGCTTCTAAACAAGCATTTTTTCCACTCAAGCCTTTCATTCTGCCTGATTTTTTAGTGAAGTCATTACAAGTAAGATGGGTTTTCTGCCAGGAGAGGAGCGTGTCAGGTCATAAATTCAGAGTGTTTTTCCTGAAGTGTCTCATGTTATAGCAGCAGCTTTCTGCAGACACAAAGATTCTGATTTTGAAGGTATTTATCGAGGCTCAATATCATTTTATTTCCAGTTCATTTACCCATCATAAAGCTTGACAAGGATTAAAACAGGTTTAAAGCATTTTGTCCAGCCAGGTAGAAATGAGGGTTAGCTATAGAGTCAAAACTATGATTAAACAGGGAGGAAAACATGTTTATCTGATCCCTGTCACTTCACATCCACCAGCAGTTGTGCAAAATAACGAGGGGCCACTTGGAACGGCCGGGTGCAGCAGATGAGCGAAACGCAGCCGCGAGGAGCTGGCCTGGCAGCTGGGTGCAAGGAAGCTTCTTTGCTCGGTGGCTGAGATCTGCTGGTGCTCTTTCTTAGACACAAACATCCTCAAACAGTTTGGGAAAAAAAAGTACAAATGTTTTAGTCTTTTAAAGCAATTACCAGTCTTAACAGGAGCATATGGAAACCCAGCTTGGGAAGCCTGGCATGGAATGAAAGGGCAAGAAGAGAAATGTGCAGTAATGATACAAGAAGACCTAAACTTCGAGCTAACGTATGTTTTACAAATCAACCAAAGAGAAGTCTTTAACTTGATCTTAAATTAGTTAGCTGAAATGTCAGTAATCCAGAAGTGGGTGTCCCTCTTCTCCAGACTGAGCGTGTAATGGCAATTACAGGCTGAAACACACGCTGTGACAGCTAAAGGTATGTAAAGGTGTCTGAAGGTGTCTGATGTTCCTTGAAAAACAACCTTACAAGGAGCTCGTGTTGGATTTTGCGTCAAATCCTTGACTCTGTCATAGGCCACAGACAGCATTGGGTTTCATTTCTGTTCTTGGTTTTCTGTACACGTGTCACAGCAGTCGTTGTGTCACGGTGCGGCTGAGACAAAGCCTTAGGGCTGTAGCAAGGTATGGATACAAGAGGAACCGATGGCCAAATAGCAGAGGAAGCAGTACGTTAGAAATGAAGGATGCTGACAGCTGCAGACAAGAGTGCAGGACGAAAAAAAAAAAAACTAAGCCTGTTTGAAAATCAGGATTTTGTGGGCTTGGCAAGGTTGTTTGAATGAAACGTGCACGGTCAGGCCATGCCTTCGTCCTGCCAGATGGTCTCAGCGAAATGGAAACCACTCATCCTATTTCAGTTTGATGTTGTGTCAGGCTGGGATTTGCTTTCGCTGAAGGATTCAACCTGCTTTACAGAGAAGGGAAACAGAGAGTCAGGAAGATATTACCTGCAAAATGAGAAATAGTGCAGATTTGTTTCTGCAATGCTAACGGTGTCAAGTGTATTTATTCCACAAAGGATAAATGTCATCTTTTATGCATTGCACTAATATCTAAGTATATATGTTCTAATAGTGGTTGAGATTTTTATAGCGTGTGTGATTATCTTCAGATGGCTATTTAGAAAGTACATACTCTTTCCCTCCATCCTGGTGGTGACTCAAACAGCTTATTTATGGGTTTGGTAGTATCATAACTATTTTTGAATTATTTTAACTGTTTATTATAAAATGGTTTTCCATTTGTCAAATGATACTGTACCGAGTTCACTGAAATTTAATATTGACCTCCAGTGTCCTGTGTTGTGTCGTCTCAAAAGCAACATTTACCAGCGCTGAAATTCCTGAGTTCCTTTTCTGCCTCAAGCAGGAGCAGCTATTTTTCTCTTCAGTTCCCTGAATTATGAAGAAAACAAGCTCATGCAGTTGTTTGTTATTTATAAGAGCTTGTGTAATCTTCTAGCTTTTTTTTTTTTTTTTAATTTGTGGTAAAACTGTTTTAAGTGACAAATCCACCGATGGCTGGTGCAAAGCTTCTGAGCACCTTTCACACCTGTGTGGCAGAGGTCTGTAATGTAGCCCAGCAGTGGGTTCAGACAGTGGTTCCTGCACTGTGAGCATCTTCCTTGAGGTGAAACAAATCCCATCGCCTGCTGCTGGTCCTCTTCCCACAGCCCCACACCACGTGTGTCAGTCCCTCGCTGCAAAGGGGACCAGAAGTCTTTCCCAAATGTGATCCTGCCACTCTGAGCAGGTACAAACGGCTACACAGCAAGTGAGGAGGTAGGAATCGGGTTTTGCATATCAAAACAGAATTAAAGATGTCTGTACAGTTTCCGTGGAAACAGCAGACTTAATGGTAAATCAATAGCAGAACAGCTACATATAGGCTATATCCACAGCGCACGGCGGAGCACAACCAGCAGCAAAGCTGGCATTTGCTTGCTGGAGGTGAAAACCCTTCCATCCCTCTGGTCTTCGGCTGGACCATTGCTAACTTCTACAAAGCTTTTGTCCCTTCAAAGCATTTGTCCCTTCGGTAGCAAGGGGAAGCTTGCTTAACAGTGCCATGGTCTGATCCTTAGCGTTGCTGAAGGAAGATGTCACAGCTCCTGTGCATTGCACGTAGCCTACTCACACACACCAACTGGAAAGGTTGGAGACAGTCTGGTATTAGATATGGAAATGCTGTTCGAGCTCGTGGTTAAGACTTCCTTAATTTATCTTGCTGTGCTCGGGTATTGTCATCCAGTTTAAGCCTGTGAATAATAAGGAAACTTTGTGAATCGCTTCTGCCAAAATAACATGTACTGTATTCAAAAAGAAGAAAAGAGGCATGCTGTGCTCCTCGGCATAACGTTTTCTGGGGGAGGTGAATGGATTCAGGTTGCTCACGGTTTAATCCTGCCTTTCTTAGACTTTGGAGATGTCTGCAGAAACTTTGCAAGTTATTTCCTACAAGCTTATTAATTCGGTGCAAAGGTCAGATGTGGCAAATGATCGTGTTATCTTGTGAATAAACATTAGTGTCCTGAAACTGTTTGAAGTCCTTAGACCCAGGAGGGTCTGCCCAGTGTCATTCGACGTACCTATAAGCAATCCTCCCGTGCTGCCACTGTTTTGGAGATAAAAGTTGAGTTTGAGTGAGTGTGGTTACTGAGCTAATCCTGGACTATCAGCCTGGGTTTCTACTGTATGAAAGAAAGCATAATAATTTGTGAAGTGCTTTTACTAATCTTTTCACCCAGTAGCGAAATGAATACACAGGGCTTGGATCAAAGTCATCTTTTCTGTTTCACAGGGGCTGAGTAAAAAAGTTGGTGTTTCTTCCTCCATCCTCCAAGGGCTTTGGATCTCCTACAGTACCGAAGGCCTTTCCATGGCATTGGCATCACTGAGAAACCTCTATACCCCAAACATCAAGGTACTGGAGGGAGAGGAGAGCTGGAGGGGTTCAGAGCTCACACAAGAAGCTTCCACTGCCACGTAGTCAACAAGTCCAGGACATTCCCTGAAGCTGCCTGGCAGTGACAGCTTTCTTACACTGGCAGCAGCTGGCTGGGTACTGAGCAGGCATTGGTATAACTTGCTGAGCTGTCTGAAACAGTATTTGCCCCCAGATTTGCCCTGTGTTCTCACCCCTGTGTGAACAAGGAGAGCATGGGGTCCATCTCCACGTCGTGTCCCTGCCATACTCTGCACCTTTGGGTGTAGCATTTCCACTGCTGCCACGTGCAGAGGGAGGGGAGCAAGCCAGGGAGCAGAGCAGGATAACCAAAGGCAGCACTAGAAGCGGATCCCATGGGAAGGAGAAGTTTTTCTCTTCATGTGTTTAAATTTCACACCCTCACATAAGAGGGACTGTGTCCCCAGCTCTTGTGACCGGCTGTAGTGACTTCGGTCTGGTAGGAAGTGAAGCTGCACCGTTCAGAGCGCATTCTTTCAGGTGAAAGCTTAAATCCTGCTACCTAAAATGGGACCGTATATTTGGCAAGTGTTTATACTGGGCATTTTATGCCTTCACTATTTGCTTTGAAATGTGCAAAGGGACTTGGTTTAAATTTTTGTGTTGCCTTGACGATAAGCTCATGGCTCTCCACAAAATGCAGCTAACGGGAGCTTTGCTTTTTCCCTGCAGGTCAGTCGGCTGCTGATTCTAGGAGGTGCAAATGTGAATTACCGGACAGAAGTTCTGAACAACGCCCCAATTTTGTGTGTCCAGTCTCACCTGGGGTACACGGAGATGGTGGCTCTGCTCTTGGAGTTTGGTGCCAATGTAGATGCTGCTTCTGAAAGCGGCCTGACCCCCCTTGGATATGCTGCTGCTGCTGGATTTCTAAGTATTGTTGTGCTGCTGTGCAAGAAACGGGCCAAGGTAAGGTGATTATGTTCCTCCAACAGCTGACAACATATTCCACGCTTAGGCGAGGCAGAGCAGGAGCTGCAGGAGGGATATCTTGCACTTGCTAAAGAATATCCCCTATCAGATGAACACAGGATGCTGCTGCAGAGGGATTGCTTTCCTGTAAAAAGGTAGCAGCTTTCAAAATCTCACGTTAAAACCAAAGGCAAGTAACTCTGGAGAGTCTGTAATTAGTATTCTGGAATTCAGGTCTGGTGCAGGAACTGCCTAATCATGCTGCACTAATGGCCTGCTGAAGTATGTTCTGGAGAAGTCCTTGAACCTCACAATGTTAAAATGGCAACGTCGCTTTTGCAGCGCAGAGTGTTCTTTAAATATCTCGTTGAGACACATTTTCCAAAAATTTCTATCAGACTTGTCCTAGAAAAATACCCTTTGTTTAGCTTTGTGGTAAGTGTTTGGAGTTTTAATTGTATGTAATGAGTCAAGTTTAAATATTTTGATGAAGAAGAAAATCGTACTGATATTTGAAGTGAAGCCTCCTGGAAACAATTTGTGGTTTCTCTATATGTTTAGCTTCAGTTCAAAAAGCAAAATAGGGGTTTGTGTAGTTGTGGTATGAATGTCAGGATGACTGAGGGACCATTCAGGTCTTGCCGAGTTGTCTGTAATAATGCCAGGACAGTAAGAAGCAAAAAAAGAATGCTGCTTTTACGGGGATATTTTGAGAGTTGGGTGAGTCCCTGTCACTTGGTGAATCTGCTCCCTCAGAGGGAATATTTGGGATTCAAACTGCAATGCAAAAGGCTCACTACCCAGGCTTTCCTTCAATATCCCTACCGTTATCAAGGAGGTGCTCAACACCCCAATACCAGCTGGGTTTAGTTTGGAGGCTGAGATGTTTAATGATGGCAAGCAGAAATGAAACACTGCTGTGTGAGTTTGCAAATGACAAATAATGCTTTGTGGAGCACGGAAGTGGTTAATTGGCAGGAGGATGGATGGTAGCTGGTCTGCCCGTCCTGTTCTCACCAAGTTACTGCTTTTGTGACAGGACCCAGAAATCCCAGTCGATGTATTCAGACATCAAGTGAAAACTATGTCGTGTCCTGAAAAGCCTACCAAATAAGTTCCTGCGGGGCTGCCAAATGAAATCTCTGTTTCCTATTGACTTCTGCTTGCATTGGTTTCACATTAGGGTGTTAGACTACAAGCTGAGGCACTGCTGTCTCTCTTGAAAGAATCATGAAATGATATCTGGGAAACAAGCTGTTTTTCCTTTTGTGGATTTGGGTAAAGGAGACGCCACCACGAGTATGATTTCAGTCCTCAAGAAAACATCGTCGCTGTATTTCAGGACACAAAGGGAAAAACGGTTTTGCAGCCTTTGAGCCTGAAGAAAACTGAAGCTTAAAAAAAAAAAAAAGCGACCTACCCAAAGCAAACACTTGTGGCCAAGAGGATGCCTAAGCCTGGGGCAGAGTTTCTCTGGGAATAGCTGTTTTCTTGTCGTGGAAGGGATAGTTTACCAGAAATATGCACATCTTGCACACGTGGCATTATTTTGAAACCGGGGCTGGAAACTCTGAAGAAAGGAAGACGCTTTGCCCAAGATGTGGCTTAATTGTGTTTTGTCGTCTTCTCTTTTCAAGGTGGATCACTTGGACAAAAACGGTCAGTGCGCTCTGGTTCACGCTGCTCTCAGGGGACACTTGGAAGTGGTGAAGTTTCTGATCCAATGCGACTGGACCATGGCTGGGCAGCAGCAGGGAGTGTTTAAAAAGAGCCACGCCATCCAGCAGGCACTGATCGCTGCAGCCAGCATGGGGTACACGGAGGTAAGTCTCACCAGCCCATCACTGCCTCCGTGGGGTTTCGGGGAAGCCATACGTTAACGACATTTCCTAGGCAAAACATCGAGCAAAGGGGGGCTGGGAGGTGGAGGCAGTGCCCCTTCTCTTCTTCCCCTTCCCATCCAAGGGTTCACAGATCCCTTGGCAAAGCCTGTGGTCTGGGCAGGCTTCCAAGAGAGGACATGCAACGAGCCTGTGAGTTGTTGGAATAAACCTTGAAGGAAGGGTGGATAAACAGCGTGTTGCTTACGCCACTCCTCCAAGTGCTCAGGGGAACGTGAGACCACGCAGCTTCGGTCTGTTTGCTGGGGGGAGAAGAGCTGAAGAGCTTGCTCCTATCGCAGTGCTTATGATTTGCTGATACGATAAATGTGCGTTTTCCTTCCGAGAACCTGTATGCGAGGATTTCTGAATTGGTTGATTTCTTTGCTAAATTGAGCTCCTCTCATTTACTTGACTTGAGACTTTGCTTTTGTTAAGTGTAATCCATGAAAACATAGGTAATGTGCTCAGATCAGAGGAGCTAATTAAAGAAAGCTGGGAAATTCCTATTAGCTAAGTGACTGTGAGCTGAACCGATTAGAAGCAGATGTGACTTCAAAACCAGAAAGATCTGCACGCTGAGGACATAATTTGTAACAGGGCACAGCAATTTTTGAATGAGAATTTCCCCACAAATCATACCAGTCACCGTGATAAAAAGCAGTTTAATATTTGTGTTGTACCCTACATGTACATGGTTGCTTACAGAAAATCCTCCAGCTCCTTGTTTTGAGGTGCTTGTAGCCCTAGATGTAAGCTGATGATTAATTTGCTGTTTTTTCTCCAACCTCAGTGATGAAACAAGTATTTTGCATGTTTATAAAGTGATCTTAATCACTGGTGGAGCCACACTGGAGTCCTTGCTGGGATTATACTCTAGTGTAACCAGACTGAACTTTAAGCTTTAGTCAGGCAACACAAAGTCCACTAAGTATAACCCTCATGCCGCTGTCATTCCTGATGTCCCACGGTGCACGAGAGCAGCTGGAAGACAGCGGTTGTCCCCCAAATCCCTGCCCCTCTAACACAGACAGCCTGTGTCCACAGGCAGCTGCACTCAGCAGAGCAGGCACAGCTTCCTCGCAAGCACTCAGCAAATGCTCCTCCTAGCCCAGACCCCAGCAGATAATTGTTTCTCCTAGACTGAGAAAAATGGTTTTGTCCTTCAGTCACGAAAGTAAAATCTCAATTTTCTTCTTAGCCTCTCGTTTTCTCTTGTCATGTGCTTCAAACGCTGAAATTGCCTGCCAGTTTTCAGTCAATTAAATCCTTTAATTTACCCCTGTAAAGAAGTTAGCTTGCTTCTTTGAGGTTTCAAGCATCCACAGCTGGAAGAAAAACATAGTGGAAGTCTTTTTAATGGTCTGCTTAAAGATGGTACTTAATAGAAAGGAGCTAATAGTTTCTGGAAGTAACTTCATCTTGGCTGTAGCTTAATGTAATGAAGAGGCTAATGACTATAACTGCACCATTGCGTCAGTTGCCTGTCACTCGGTTTTCCCAGCAGGAAAAGTGAATGGTCCCACTCATCGCACCCCACCAGGTGAGTGAGGGGCAGTACAGATGGGCAAACAGCATTTTGGCACTGGCTGCAGCATCTGTAGCTCAACCCACAGCAGTGGTGCATCCGCTGCGTGCCTCGTCTGTAGCAGAGCAGACACCAATACAAGGAGCTGGCATTACAGAGGCTCATCGTGTGCAGTCCTCTCGAGACACTTTGGGGTTCTTTTTCTTTTATGGGGCAGCAGGTTCAGTGACTGATCTCCGGAAGAGTATTTACTTGAGCTAAGGGTGCCAGGTAGCGACTTTGTTCGTTTTCCTTCGTGTGTGTAGCTCATGTTCAAATGTCAGTCGTTTATATATAACGCACCGAAGTTCGTGAGCTGACATGTCATTTTGTTTTAGATTGTCTCCTACCTGCTCGATCTTCCAGAAAAAGATGAAGAGGAGGTGGAGCGAGCACAAATCAACAGCTTTGACAGTCTTTGGGGAGAGACAGGTGATTTCTGTAGATGCTGTAGCTTTCCCTGCATGTTTGTATTTATGGTCTCCTGCCACCTGACACATCCCTCATCCCTGCCTTTGTTTTGATGAAGGGAAAAAGATCAGCTTTTGATTTGATGATTTGATTTCAGGTGATTTGATTTCAGGTGATTTACAGATGCCAAGGTTCGGTTTGCACTCTGCTTGAGTAAAGGGTTTGGCTTTGGAAAATCCCGAGCTTCTGCAGCTCCTGGCAGTAATTTCTCTGAAACATCTCGTCTTAATTTAGATGGGGTCGCGTGGTGGGTGGGAGGCCCCCGCGGATCTAACCCTAATCAGCTCTGGGGATCCCGGCTGCCGGGGGCCCCCCGCCCGGCCCCCCGCTGCTCCCACACCCTCAGGCCGTGCTCGGCCAGCCTCGCCTGGTCCCTGCTGCCACGAAGAGCTCGCCTCTGTCAGCCCGGGTGGTGGCATGGGGGGCGCAGGGCCGGGGGGTCCCCAGCCCCCAGCCGCCAGGATGGCCCCAGCAGAACAAAAAGGGAACGGTGGTGGCTTTTCTGCAACCCCTCCGCTGTGGGGTGCACAGCCAGCCATGCTCCAACACCACCGAGGGTTGGGGCCGGTCCTCTTTAATATCTTCATCAATGATCTGGACGAGGGCATCGAGTGCACCCTCAGTAAGTTCGCAGATGACACCAAGTTAGGTTCATGTGTCGATCTGCTCGAGGGTAGGAAAGCTCTGCAGGAGGATCTGGACAGGCTGCACCGATGGGCTGAGGTCAACTGCATGAAGTTCAACAAGGCCAAGTGCCGGGTCCTGCACCTGGGGCGCAATAACCCCAAGCAGAGCTACAGGCTGGGAGAGGAATGGTTGGAGAGCTGCCAGGCAGAGAAGGACCTGGGAGTATTGGTGGACAGTCGGCTGAATATGAGCCAGCAGTGTGCTCAGGTGGCCAAGAAGGCCAACGGCATCCTGGCTTGTATCAGAAGCAGTGTGACCAGCAGGGCTAGGGAGGTGATCGTCCCCCTGTACTCGGCTCTGGTGAGGCCGCACCTCGAGTACTGTGTTCAGTTTTGGGCCCCTCGCTACAAGAAGGACATGGAGGTGCTTGAGCGGGTCCAGAGAAGGGCAACGAAGCTGGTGAGGGGCCTGGAGGGCAAGTCTTATGAGGAGCGGCTGAGGGAGCTGGGCTTGTTCAGCCTGGAGAAAAGAAGGCTCAGGGGCGACCTCATTGCTCTCTACAGGTACCTTAAAGGAGGCTGTAGCGAGGTGGGGGTTGGCCTGTTCTCCCACGTGCCTGGTGACAGGACGAGGGGGAATGGGCTTAAGTTGCGCCAGGGGAGATTTAGGTTGGATGTTAGGAAGAACTTCTTTACCAACAGGGTTGTTAGACACTGGAACAGGCTGCCCAGGGAAGTGGTGGAGTCACCATCCCTGGAAGTCTTTAAAAGACTTTTAGATGTAGAGCTTAGGGATATGGTTTAGTGGAGGACTGTTAGCGTTAGGTCAGAGGTTGGACTCGCTGGTCTTGAGGTCTCTTCCAACCTAGAAATTGATTCTGTGATTCTGTGAGATTTATACAAAATTCCGCTCTTCCTCTCCTGATATTTGGCATATTTATCCAAAACATTTTCCTATTTCACTCTCTCTTTCCTTGTAACATGTAGCACTGACTATTAACTTATCCATTGATTCTCTGAAAACTCATCATTATTTAGCACCTGGTAATTAAAGAAAAAGTCCTTTTTGTGCAACACTTCTTTTTTGTATTGATGAATATAATGCAGAAGCCCTACCCTTCTAACTTCTACCAAGCAAAAGCAACCATTCACCCCTTTTACTTCACTTATTGCACTATCATCTCCATTTCTTGAGATATTCAGACTTGGAGTTTCTAGCTTTTAACCCCAATGACCTCCTAAATATTATCCACCGTCTATTGTACTCAACTCACTAATCTACTTGTATCATTGGTAATGTTCCTGTCAACTTAATACACCAAGGTAATGTTCCTGTCTGGGTAACAGAGCACTGATTTTGATTCTGTCAGCTTTGTTTAAAAGTGACATGATCCAAGGGTACAGAGACTGGCTGGCGTCAGCTTTGTGCGTGGCCAGGATGTCTCTGGTCTGAAGACCGAAGAGCTGGGTTACGTGTTGAGCTGATTTCTATGCTGTAGGATTGAAAATGTAGCCTTATTATGGTGTTGTAATGAATGGAGCCTACCAGAAACTATTCCTTCTGAGCAACCTCAGCTTTAAATGACTTTGGGAGAGAGGAATGAAGCGTCCCAGCATGGAGCTGGTCCCAGCAGGGCTGCTCTGGGCCATTTGCAAGGCATTAGGAAAAGCAGCGGCTCGCTGCACCCACCGGGACGGAGCAGAGCAGCAAGGGCATGGTGCCATTATTGGTGGAAATAAGGCCAACATGTACAAACGGGCGATTTAAAAGTGCCCCTAGGGTATCACAGGAGAAAGAAGAAATTGGATATAGAATTATTCAAATGAAATGACGGAGTATTGGTAATTGGTAATAGGACAGTGGCATTTTTACCAGCCAGCCAGGTCATAACGCCAGGTCAGAGACCGCTTATTTAAAACATGCTCTGGTATTTGGCTCCTGAGGAAAGAGTCCTGCTGCAGAATAGCAGTGGAATAGCAGAATGGAAGGTGGTCCAGATGTCTTCAGAGTTTGATCAAAAGCCACGGAGATGATGTCTTCCTGCAGTGTAACCTCAGAAGCAGCATCGGCTACTGCAGATTCTCTTCTCTTCTTGGGTTTGGACAGTCCTGGGTTGTCTGGATTAACCTGGCACACCCTGGTATGAAGCCATGCACATTTTCTCAGCCTGTTGTGTGACTCTTCTCTTCCCTGGAGCTCTGCCTTCACAGGTCACAGCTCCCATCCTCCTCTCTCCTGGTCAGCTCTGCTCTCTGGGCTGAGCTCTATGGTCTTCTCCATGAAAAATCCCAGCTCATCTTTGTCCTCTTTCCTCCTGTCCTGGGCAGCGCTGCTGATCCCGACCTGCCTGTTGCCTCAAGGACTCTTCAGCAGAAAACGTTTCCCTCTCTGTCACTCTTCCTCCCATACCTTTCCTCACTGATGCCAAAAGCTGGACTCACACAGACATCGAGAAGTTCTGGGTTTCTGAGGGGATAGCTGGGAATGCAGACTTGTGATTTGCAAATTGCACGCAAACTGAGGAGGTAAGATGGGAAAACGAGCAAAACTGAGCCAACCACCAAATTCTGCAGCATTTTCTCCCATCACGGGCAAGACAGGTTTATATGGATCACAAGACTCCCTTGCACGTTGTTTTATTTTTATTTTCCCAAAAGCAAATAGCAAGTTTAGATACATTTGAAGAGAAATTCTGGTTCCAACCTAAAAATAGCAATCTGTTCTAAAAATCTGAATCACGTCTTTTCTCTTTGTTGATACTTGTTGCTCATGTGTCTAATCTTCCATAGAGCAGAGCTGACTGCCTGGCTTAGTGATATCAGCCTGATATCATCCAAACGGCAGTGCCAAGTTACATCATAAGTTCAGGAATTGCTGACAGCACAACTCCAGATGGATTATTTACCCCTGGGACAAGGCTAATAGCAAAACCCAGCCCAAAAGTATCTGAGTCACTTGCAATAACTCCACCAGGGCTGGAGGTGCAAATGCAGCAAGAGCGACTACATCAGAAAGCGTTTGTCCTGCTGCCAGCCCGTGGAACAGACACACGCGCCATATAGGAGCCAGGAGCACGCTGCAATTTCATGATTCCTTCTCCAGATAAAGTTGTTGTGTTTGGTTTTTTATTTTTTTTTTTCTTTAAGAAAACAGACACGCTTTGCACAACAGGCAGGGGCAGAATGTGCCTTAGCAAATCCCTTCCGCTTGTCTGACGTCCTCCCCGGTGCAGGGGTGCACGTCCATGCCTGCAGCTTGTCTGGGGTTTCGTTGAGCTGGGACTTGAGAACTGCAGCAAGTCTTTTATGGCATTTATGCCAAGACTTTGTTATTACAGGGTGAGTTGTTCTCATGGCACCAGTCCTCATAGAAGAGTTGCAACTTGAACATTGACGTTTTCCAGCTCTGGTGGCTGCTCCTTGGCTGGGCTTGGTGGATTCGTGTTCTTCACACTGGGCCATGAGCTCTCTGGCAGACAGTAGAACTTCAAACGTAACCGTTTCCATTTCTCTCATTTCCTCTATCACCTTCCCTTGACTTTTCCAGTCCTCTTTGGGCAGACGAAGGCAGCCTGGGGGAAGCCTTACCTTGGGCTGTGGGTTTTGTGGTGACTAGCAGCTCCTGCTGGCACATCAGAAACCATGAGGTGATGTCAGGAGCAGGCTGATAAGAGCACCTCAGGAGTGCTGGAAGGCCTAAATAAGCTGAACTTCTAGAAGTTTTCCTGAAGCCATTTAATTGAGCTTTGGGGCTTGGACGGATGGACACAGCTGGCACCACAGGACAGGTTTGTCTCGCAGCAGGCAGCAAGCCCAGGTTGTCAGCAGGGGACCTTCCTGAAGCAGCTCGGTAGCACAGAAGCTTTTAAGCTTCTCATGAGTTGGAGCTGCGAAGGACGGGCTGGAGCCACATACTCACGGCACTTGTTTGGACCCCAAGAAGTGAAGAACATCAAGGTACATCAATGCCAGTAGCCAGCAAAGCAGAGAGGAAGAGGGGATGGCCTGGATCAAATCATCCTTTTCCTGTGAAGTCTTTTCCAAAGTACATTTCATGGTGAACACCAAAATACTGAGGTGACTTACAGTATCTTCATTGTTGCAACCATAAGTCATTTTGACGTGAAATACCTCAAATTAACCTGCAACATTTCAAGTGCAGGCAAGTTAGAAATAGAAGCCAAAAGCCCTGCATGCCGATCCCTCTGCCGTGAACATTAGACACAGTCCTCCTTCTATATTTGTAGCTTACGTTTAAAACCCACATGGAGCTGATTATAGATTTTGCAGTATGTTCTGCTTGTGGCAGGGAGATGATTTTTCTTTTAACTCTTGGTGTCTCAACTCCAAGAGAAGAAAACTCGACCATAATGTGGAACAGAATAGAGAATTAATTAAATCCCCCACCATTAACAGTGTTGCAGTTGGAAACCCATCAACACCTCGTAATCAGCCATCCCACAGAAATGTACTTCAAAGAAAAAAACAAGCTACGTCAGTTAGAAATAGACTCCCACCTTCTGCTCCAACTCCTACCAGAAGCAGCAGAGCCAGAGGAGCCGTGCTGAAGTGCACAGAAAGTTGGGGAGAGGAGGGAGGAACTGAAAAGTCTAAAATTAATACCAAAGACGAGCCAAAGGCAGGTCCTGCCCTTGGAACTATTTTCAGGCTGAAGGTGTCGTTCCTAACCCAACGGTACTGGGAGTTAGCAGAGCCTATTTTGACAGGGGGAGGGGTGTCAGGTGTTCCTTTTTCCCAGAGCACCTGGAATACTGAAGCTGAGGGGTAATTGGGGTTTTGCACAAAGACCCTTGCAGGTGGGATCGGTCCTGGCCAAAACAAGGGCTGGAATTGGGGTTGTGCCTCGAGAATGTGTGAGCACACACGTGCAGCTCTGGCTTTCTGGTTGTTTCAAAGGTGCACAGGTTAAAGTGGGATATTGCAAATAGAAATCCTCCATCTCAGGGATGCTGCTCTGTGCTAATTCTGACAGGTAAAAGCCCCAAAGCCCCCTGACTTCCCATGGCAGGCAGGAATCTGCCCGTGCCTCCAGCTCAGTCCTGCACTTCATCTACATCTACAGCTCTACATCTAAACATCCTTTAAAGGCCTCCAGGGATGGTGACTCCACCACTTCCCTGGGCAGCCCATTCCAGTGCCTAACAACCCTTTTGGTAAAGAAGTTCTTCCTAATACCCAACCTAAACCTCCCCTGGCTTTCACAAGGATCTCACGTAGTCAGGATCTTGGTGAAAATAGTCAAGGGCAGGTTGTGAAAGGTCTTGCCAAGCAGGCACGTAGCCAAAGATCTGTGTTTTCTCGAAAAAAAGTTGCTCTGACCAGTCCCATTTTCTTAGTTTGTTTTTCCTCTTGGGGTGGGCAGGCGGGGACGTCTGGTGTTTTGGGCACCCTCACGTTGCTGTCCGCTCACCCCTCTCCTCTCCCCTGCAGCTCTGACGGCGGCGGCAGGCCGAGGGAAGCTGGACGTCTGCCGGCTGCTCCTGGAGCAGGGCGCCGCCGTGGCGCAGCCCAACCGGCGCGGGGTGGTCCCGCTCTTCAGCGCGGTCAGACAGGGCCACTGGCAGGTGAGCTGGCCTCGCGCGGCTTCTAACCGACCCCTGATGAAGCAGAGAAGAAAACACAGCTCTTCTGGGGATTATAATAATGAAAAGAAGAGCTTTTGCCGTTTTAAACACCCCGAGCTCTTGCTTTCTGCAGACAGCTTTTGTTTATGTGCTGTGTTATCGCACCGTTTGGCACATAAACGGGATGCACTTGACTTAAAGGGTTTTTTTTCCCTTTACCTGTCTTGCTTCTTCCATGCCCTAACGCTGCAGCAGTAATCCCAGAGGGTGACACGCAACTCAGGGGTGCGATTTCAAGATGCGGGGATCCCCCTGCTCCTTCTCAGCCCTCATTTCTCTCCGGCAGCCTCTCTAGGTGTGTCCCCGCTTTGTGTGTTGCAGATCGTAGATCTCTTACTCACCCACGGTGCTGATGTGAACATGGCAGACAAGCAGGGGCGGACGCCGCTGATGATGGCTGCATCCGAGGGACACCTGGGCACAGTGGAGTTCCTGCTTGCACAAGGTCAGTGCTTGGAAGTATGGTGGAGGCTGGCCACGGCGAGCCCTGCCGCTGTGTCCTGCACAGCTGGAGTTCGTAGTGTCAGGGGGGATCGTGACCCCGTTGCTGGATGGGGCACTGGGAGAGGTTCTCAACACCTTATCCGGCTTTATGGAGAGCAAGGTTGGAGGAGGCAGAGTATTCATCTTGGCTATCCGCTTTGTTTTCTCTTGGATGCTCACAGCCTCAAAACACCACATTTGGGTTAGTAATTAACACGGCAGCGTAGGACAGGTGCTTTGAGCACTGAGTGAAGAATATGTTCTAGAACAATCAACAGGACAAAAATCAACAAGTGCTGCAACTGAACCACAAACACTATGGACCAGACAAGTGAGAATCAACCCCGGGTCCAGGGTTTGGGGCACATTTTAACACTCCCATTTTTAGCACTAGTATTGTTACCCACAGTTTTGACACCTACATCAGCAGGAAGGTAAGGCCCTGACACGGGCAAGGATTTGGTATAGTGGGTGAAAACAATACAGGATTGTTTCAAAAATAGTCTGCCCTTCAGTCTTGCACTCACAGATTCACTTTGCTCGGTACTTTCAGTGTCTCATAACTCCTCTTCACTACAAGTTACTCAGTCAACAAGAATGTCTTCCAATTTTACTCATTTCTGATGTAAATGTTTGAGGTGAGTCAGAACAACACAGTCTGCAACCTGTGCAAACATGATTATTACTTATTCTGTAGCTCCTTAGATCCTTTTTTTTTTTTTTGACTGATAGCCAATGTTTGGTTGGTTTGTTTGGGTAATTTTCCATTATTTTTGGCTAGACATAACATTTAATTCTTGTATCGTTATTTGATATTTTTATTTCAGGTAAGATCCCTGTTTGGGAAAGGGATATTTTCTTCATATCGTAAGTGACTGTGTCTGATCTCATAGCCAAAACGCGAGACACTTGAACATTTTACATAGTAGTTGTAAAAACATTCTTTTTTTCCGCTGTAGAATTGTCAGGCTTCCAAGTACAAGTTTCCCTCCGCCTGTCCATCCTGAGCCACAGGCCTGCAGGGTCCTTGCTGTTCAGGGCTGTAACCTGCAAAGGGATGTGACAAAGATCAGTTTGAGGCATTGAGTTTTCTATGAATTAATTCAATTAATTCTCCTCTGTTTTGCTTTAAGAAAAAAAAAAAAATCAAATTATGCTGTCTCTGGATGTTTGAGCTGTACCATGGCCCTTTGCACTTTGCCTGAATATGTGTAAAATGATTAAAATAAGTGAGTTTTGGCAAAGTTGAGAACTGTGCACGTTGCTAAAGACTGGCTCAGTGGAGGATGAAGATAGCAGATAATCTGATCCTGGCTTTGGGTGGCCAACAAATGTGCGTAATGCTTCCCTGGCTGTTTGGACACCAAGGGCCCAAGAAGTCAAATCCATGAAAATCTTTTCATTTGAAAAGGACCATCCTTCTAAATAGCTCAATAAACTTCGCTGAATATGCTCTAACACATGGTCCTGAAAAGTTAGCTCAAGCCTGGGCAGAGTACAGTGATATATGGTGGATTTTAATTAAAATGGCTTTGACAATCCTGCTCAATGTTTCATTAAAATCAAAGTGTGTGAATCATAAGCCATAAGCATTAATTAGTGTGTTGCAAAGCAAATCTCATTTGACTGTACTTGATTAACACAGTCAGCGTTTGTAAACACTTTTTATTAACAGAGTTGCAGTCATCAATCAATTTGAAATCCAAATTTCTGGAGGTACCTGTTGCTCTCGCTTAGTGCCCAGAAGGAACGGACATGTGAACCCTGAATTAAAACTTCCCTGGCTGCAAATCTGCCAAAGCGGGTATTTGTACAAATCCATGTCAGACAAAGCAAATAGGTCTTGATAAGTGTTCACTTGGGAGAAACCTTGATTCTCAATCTCATTTCCCTGCAAAAACCCATCCTGGAAGCTGTTTTCCCCAGACAAAATCTTTCCCGCTGCAGCAGGGATCGGTCCCACGAGCTCACCTTAAGCCACTTGCCCTCCAAGCCATCACTTGTTTCACGTCCAACTGCCTTGGTCCTAAGGAGGCTGGAGAAGCCCTGAGGAGCACGGGATGCCTGGTGGTGCAGTCACAGAGAGGTTCTGGGAGCCACAGCTGCAAAGGGACCTTGGCTCTTCTGTGATCATCGTGCCCTGCACACACAGAAGCAGTGGTTTGGCATTTTTGAAGCAGTTTGCGTTGTCCTCTCATGGAGACCTTCGGCTTGCATTGCTGCCCTGAGACCCTGAAGTCTTCATGTGTCAGCCTGAGGTGTGGTGGCCCTTCCACTGGACTGGGAAAGGAGTGGGAAGGCTGAGCAATGAGGAGGCTTTCCAGGCTTCCCTCTTTCTGCGGGACCTTTCTCACCTGCTCCAGAAGAGTCGGGAAAAAGCCACGAGAAGACTTTGACTGCAAGAAAGGAACAAATAAGAAGGGACGAAATGAGGTTTGTCCTCTTTTACTGAGCAGAAGGCGGCCTCATTTAGCTGAGGGTCATCTCGAGAGCTTTCAGAGAGCTTCAGAAGGGTTCCTGGGTGCCACGTGGGGCACCATTAGAGGAGTTTGTCGTAGATTTGAGCTGTCCTGCAGCCAGCGTCCCACCTCGGCACGCCAGATCGCCCCAGCCACTTGCTTGCCACCCGCCTCGCTGGCCTCTGCACTGCTGTTTGGAGGCAAGCAGCAGGCAGGATGCCGTGGCTGTGCTGAAAGCTCTAGATGCAACTTTCTGAACATTATCTCCAGCAAATATTCCTGTGTTCTGCTCCTCCGCAAACAAGAAGTTGTGCAAGCTGGAAGACATCGCAGCTCGCTATCGCCTTGGTAATGTGTGCTAACCAGGGGATGTGTCAGCTGGGATGAATGGGAAGGTTCAGGAAATTCACATTACTCCCCCACTTGCTAAGCTTTCTGGAGCCAGTGAAGAACACACGCTGGGTGGTTTCGAGTTTACCTGCAGGAGGAGAATACTGCAGCAGCAATTCAGCCCAGCCTGCTGGCAGGAGCATCCCGCAGGTAGCCACAATCCCTCGGAGGAGCAGAGCTGATACACATCTCTTCTGCACACTCCAGAGCGAGAGCCCTGCCTGTGCCATGGCAACAGGACTTGTCTTCATGCCACGAAGAGGAGTGTTCACTTAATGCTGCTGTGCAGATCTCGTATGCGCACCCATATGCCGTATGAAGCAACACTGACCCGTTGGTATGGCAGCGCGATTTCTTCATCCAAGAAAATGTCAAGTCCCCCTTTCCTTGGCTTGCAGTTGGCAGTAGTTTATCCCACAACGTTGTATTTATGTTGGGTAAAGTTCAGGGAGAAATACTGCTGGAAATTGTGTCGATTCGGGTAAAGGGGAGGGAGTGAGGAGGGGGAAATATGTGCCTTTTTAGAAGAAATAAGCTGAGTTGACTTAGTTCCCCTGGTACACTGCGGCCTGCTGAAACAGCAGAATGATCCTCATCCCTGACTCACACAGGCTGGAATGGGTTTAGATGAAAAACAGTTAAAAAGGAAGATTGATGTCTCAGATGAGGGATGTCAAATCTACCCTGCTGCTCAGAAGATGTTTGCCAGGACAGCCTACGGAGCCACATGTGAAAAAGTTTGCAGCTTGGCGTGAATAAACTCGCTTGCCACAGTTCCTATCAGCACATTTGAAGTAGTGATGGAGGGTGGGATACACGGTGGGAGAAATGTTAATAAAGTAATTAATAATCGTACACATAGCACTCTGAGCTGTCATTGCCATGTGGATGGTTCGTTGAATCTTACTGCTCAATGACAGAGCTCCCAGGCGAACTGACGCTTGTTCTTCCAGGTGCCTCCATCTCTCTGATGGACAAGGAGGGCTTGACGGCGCTCAGCTGGGCTTGCCTGAAGGGCCACCTGTCCGTGGTGCGTTCCCTGGTGGAGAACGGGGCTGCCACTGACCACGCCGATAAAAACGGACGCACCCCGCTGGACCTGGCTGCTTTTTACGGCGACGCGGAGGTGGTAAGTGGCCTGTGGTGCATGCAGAACAAAAAATGCTACAGAACGGTACAGCGCAGCTCGATGCAGCAACAAGCATCGTGCTTCCCCTCTGCACGTGCTTCCACAGGGGCAGTGCGTGAGAGGGATGAAAGCTCAGCCCCGCAGAGGTGGTTTTGGCACAAGCAGTGGAGCAGAGCAAGCTTTGGCTGCTCAGACTTCACACCAGCAGCACACTGAGGTCCCTCCCGGAGCAGAACTGACTGTCGCCTTTGCTGTTGCAGGTTCAGTTTCTGGTGGACCATGGGGCCATGATCGAGCACGTCGACTACAGCGGGATGCGGCCCCTCGACAGGGCGGTGGGGTGCCGCAACACCTCGGTGGTCGTCACCCTCCTGAAGAAAGGAGCAAAGATAGGTAGGGACCAGGGGCGGACGCGCTGTCGGCTCTGTACTCAGGCAGGACTCGGAGCAGGGGCTTCCTAGTGAGCAGAAACCTAACGCAGAGGTAGCCCCAGCCCCAGCTGCTGTTTCGTACACCGAAAGCAGCCGGCGAGTCATGACTGCCGTGACCTCTTGATTAAGTTGGGATTGTTTTTGCTGTCGTATTACTTAGAGAAAGTTAATAAACAACTGTTTCTTTGGCAAGGTCTTTCCTCCGGTAAAGCTTTTTCTATCTTTACTAGTCTGAGTCGACCAATGTACTATGTTCATGCATTGCTGTGAGCTGCTGCATTCACTTGCTCTGTGTATGCTTTCAGATTTTAGTGTTACCTGCACTGCGCCACACAGCCGCTCACGTTACGTTTTCCTGTGAAAGGGGATTTTGCTGGTGCATTGGCTTCTTTGCTGCCTGCCTCTCACAGCTGCTTTTTTCCTTTCTTTTTTTCACCTTCATCCATTTTTTCCCCTCTCTCCTACAACTTTTTGTTTTCTCCTTTCTTTGAAGGTTGTCAGACGTTACCGAGTCGCCCACGAGGTATATCTCATTGCTGTCAGCATCAGCCTCGATCTGATAGCTTTGTCAGCCTTGCTTTCTCCTGTTTGATTTAGCCTGCATGCGTCCCCAACACCTCTAATCTTTTAATTTACCTCACCTTCAAATAATTTTTTTAATGACTGTTGCAGAGAATAACTTGAACTCAAAAACTAACCCCCTCCCCCCAAAACGTACTGAATCTACTTACGCAGTGTTGTTGACTTATTCTTCCCCCACACTAATGAGTTGTCCCCAAATTTTTGCTGCCCCTGCCTCTCAAGTATCAGGCCTTGAGCTAACAACTGGCTCTGCACGGGTGGACCCTGCTCTGGCCAAAGCCAGACGCTGCTGTCCTGCAGCACTCACCTGCCCAGAGCCAAGGTTGTCCCCAGCCCAGCACGGATCCTTCGGCACGAGCCCTGCTGAGCCACGGCCTTGCCTTCGTTACATCCTCCAACTATTTGGATTTTCTGCTCTCGTATTTCACACCTTGCAAAGTTGGAAATCAAAATCCAATTAAAAGCAAAATGCCTACCGACAGTCAAACTGCAGATTTCCTAGGACACCATAGATATTTTAATTTACAAGTGCTCTTTACGTAACCGCTTTGATTTTCCTTTCAAACCCGGCTTAGTTCCCGACCACGCTGCCTTCCCCCCTCCCAGCTGGTTCTGCAAACAGCACTGCCCTCTCGTGGAAATGGCTCCCAGCATTTCCCTGATACGGTGGTGGTGGTGATTAGCCTTAGCCTTAATGACTACCAAGGAAAAACGTTGCAATGTGGATGACGTTCACTTAAGTGCGAGAGGAACTGTCAGCTCAATCCTTTGGAGCACTCTGCTCTTTGACCATGCCAAGTTGTTCTCTCCAGCAGAAATTCCCACCCCAGGATATTTTTTCCACCCAGCTTCCTACCACCCTTGCATTGTATGAGTTTTTTACCCATCATGCATCCTGTACACTACAGGTCCAGCAACATGGGCGATGGCAACCTCCAAACCAGACATCATGATCATCCTGTTGAGCAAGCTGATGGAAGAGGGAGACATGTTTTATAAGGTGAGAAGAGCTTTTTAAGAGAAAATGAAAAAATGACGCTTACAACAAACATTTCTACAAGGTTTTGGTCTTCCTTTGGTAGCTCAGTGAGTAACGCTGCTGCCTTAAGCCATGGCAAGTAAACAGTACTGCTAGAGGGATCCCACGTGTCGCAAACTGTTTGGTTTTGGTTAGTGGGGTTGGGGAAGGGGGCGGGGTTGATTGCCAAAATCTGTAACAAGGCTGAGGCACAGCCAAGTCTGTCTGCATGCTGGCTTTCAGCCAACACTTCATTTCCTCCTTGGAAACACCAGGACCCAAGTGTTTTGCAGAGATCCTCGATGGCATTGCGTCAGATCTGGCAGTGTTGTCATTACCTAGCTGGCTCTCTGCTGTGAAGTGAGGCAACGAGACGGTATAGCCCAGGAAAACTAGTGAAAGAAAGTTTTCGTAATGAAAACAGATTGTCAGGACACAGATGGCTTTGTCATGTCCTTTAGCCCATGGGAGATGTTCCACCACTACAGTTAGAGTCTTTTTCGCTCCGTGTTTATTTTAAGCCAATCTTTAAAACCTGGAGATTTGCACACACACACAAAAATGTGCAAGTACAACAATGATTCACTGTTAGGCTCCAAGGGTGAAGCAGAAAATATGCAAAGCTGGCATTGTAACTGGAGTTATCTGCCAGAGATACGTGATACAACTGAGAAACCTGAGTCTGAAAGGTTTTAAAGCTTACTGTTCATAAGCTGCAAAATTTATGTCTGGGTCGTCGTGAATTGCACACGTCCTAGATCCCATTTTGCCCTCTTTCTTTCACCCTAGCTGCCATGGCTGCCCCCCTCCAGGGCGCAGATCATCCCATCCCAAAAATAGGTGCCCAAAATAGCAAGGCTGAGTCACCCTTTGAAGGTGACTGTTGCGTCCCAATAACTATAAAAGGAACCCAGTTGACAGCCCTAGAGGTAGACACCTAATTTCTAGACATCTAAAGTCCAGGGAGATGAATCCCAATCCATTTGTCCAACTTCAGAGCCACATCGGTGCCACGGTGCTGATCCTTGCTATTGTAGAGGCTTCTTGGAGCCCCAGGATCTCCACCCAAAGCCCAAAGCTTTGTATTTCTCACCCTCCCTAGTGCTTCTTAAGCTTTGAGTTAGCCTTAAATGATGTGAAATGCTCATTGCCAGAGACCAGCTCCTCAGCACGGCCCGTGGAGTCACGCTGCAAGTGCACACTGTGTGCTGCTGGGGCTTGCACAGGATCAGCCCCTGAGCTGTTAGCAGGGTGTGAAGGCTGCACCTTCCCATGGGAGGGATGTGGGGTCCTCTCCAGGAATGGGGGATGGATCACCCAGATCAAAAGACCATCTACCCAGACACCAGGTGGAGTTGTATCGAGTCCATTTAACAATTTCTGCTGTTTCCCACTGTAACTTGACAACTCTGTGTGACGTGAGAGAGCTCAGCTTGCACAAAGCAGCTGCATTCCCTGATCAAATGTTCCCTTGGTCAAATGGTCCGGCTTTCCTTCCTAGAAAAGAACTAAATAGTGATGTCATGTTACCTTAACCACACAAAGCATTCTTGGGGCTGGCGAGTTCTCTGCGGTAAAGTAAACTCAACCAAAGGATGTGTTTTGACCCGTTCTCCTTCTATTAGAAAGGTAAAGTGAAAGAGGCTGCCCAGCGCTACCAGTACGCTCTCAAGAAGTTCCCCAGGGAAGGATTTGGAGAAGACCTGAAAACTTTCCGTGAGCTGAAGGTGTCGCTCCTTCTCAACCTCTCCCGATGTCGAAGGAAAATGAATGTAAGTCTCCCCGCTCTCCACGGCCTTATGAGCAAGCTGCCAGCTTCCTGCCTGTGCATAAAGACCTGTCCATCCTGTAATTGTGCTTTGACCTCTGGGATCTCCCCTCTGGGTAACCTGGTTGTCCTTCACAGCGCACTGCCATTTTATAATTCAAAAGAAGTAATGATTTAATATGCATTTCTGGTGATTAAAAATTCATTGCTATGTTTATAGCTTTTTGAATTTTTTATTACTCCCTTTTGATGATGATGTGAATTGGGGGTGGAGGCATTTTCCAGATTTCTAGGGCAGTGGTGAGGGAGGAGCCAGGAGATGTGCTCCTTTGAATACTAATTAATTTAAAATGAAGGAGCATATGCTTAGGGGGCTAGCACTTCCCCAGGGCAGTGACTCATCCAGAAACACCCCCACATCCTCCCTCTCCTCCCAGAACTGCCATATCACTGTCACTCTCCCTGCTCCAAACTAGCAGCATCTAGCAACAAACTTCTGCAGCATGTCTGTTCTTCCAGCAGACAAGTGCCACCTCCCCCTTGCTCTGCGTTCAGAGACTTTCACCTCTACAACTTTTAAAGTCTCCGTAGGCTCAAAAAAGTGAAATCCTCTGCCAAGGCTATGAGCCGGCAATGATTACACTGGAAGGGAGGGTGGGATTTTGTGACACGTTCATTTTTTTTTTTTTAATCTATGAAGGAGACAGATGAAAAGCAGTGGAAATATAATCTTAACACTGGTGAACAAACAGCACAGTTTTCAGAAAAAGTGTGAATCTTTTCCTTAAACAAGCCAACTTCCTGCTAAGTCTGCACTTTAAGGACAAGATTCCCAGCTCACTGTTAGCAGGGGAATCCCAGGTGTTGTGATAGGGAATCTCAGGGGGCTGTAGTTGCTTCTGCAGTTTTTGCACCTATAAGGTAGACCGTAAAGGTAGCTACCACTTGACTACGATTAGTTTAGTTTATCAGACAGTCTCTCTTCAGTAGCTGCCTCTGAAGATACAAACAAAAGTATTTGCCTACACACGACTTACAAATTTTCCCCTTTAGATTCAGAAGCAAAAAACTTCTTACTGAAGACTTTTGCATACTTAAAACAAATTTCTATTAAACTGCAACGTGGCAGGTTATGGCACACGCCTGAGAATTTGACAAAATCACCCCAGGACGAGGCACAGTGCTGTTCTGTGGCCTTTTGAGCTTTGGAGGCGTTGCCTGGCCCTCCTCCATCTCCCAGTGGGAGTCCAAGCGGAGGCAGTGCCAGGTAGCTCCCACCCACGTAGCACCCAGGGAGCTGCAGGCAGTGCAGTCCTCGCTGCAATTCATCTCTTCCTACAGCAGACACCGCAGTTTGCTCGGATGAATCACTCTGAGAGCTGTTCCAGGCAGGGTGTCCAGACAGCAAACTCCATCACGGGCACCTTAGGGGAGATTAAACCTCACCCGGGGTTTTGCTGGGTTATGGATGACCTTACTTGTTCCTGCACAGCTGCTCGGTGCAGGCCAAGTGGCCATGGTGCGCTCATAAACTTCGCTTCTAGCCTGGTGGAGTTTGCTTCCTAAGTTTGTGAATGAATAAGGAATATTTTAGGTGCTTTAACCCTGAGCAGTTCTGGTAGAGAGCCCAAGTCAAGCAGTCCAAAGCTGTGAGTATTTGGATGGGAAATGAAAACCCTTCCACTGGGAGATCTCCTTTGCAGGTGAGAGCTGAGCTCAGCAGTACGAGTAGCATTCGGGATGAGGGCAAGGGAGGACAGTTGGCATGGTTTGAACCATAGCTGCTGGCCTGACCTCATGGCACTGCCACTCAACAGCACCCGAAGGAGTCTCCCAAAGCAATCTCCATCCCATGCTGTCACCCTCTTCCTCCCCACTCCAAACAAATCTCCCAAGTGTAGGCAAGAGGCAAGGGAACTGTGAAATGTGTGGCAGAGTTAGGAGACCTTTGCCAGGCAAGTCCTGTTCGTAGCTACCAAGGTATCGATAGTCTCATGTAGAGTTTTATTCAGCCCCTCTGAAGTATGTCAGTGTTGCAGAGTGGGAAGCAGAGGGCGTGGGAAAGGTTTCCTATTGCTTTTGACTGTGGAAAAAAATCCTTCATGAGATTACATTCCAGACTCTGCAAGACCAGATGTTTCCTCAAGACTGGAGGCTGTTGGACAGGGATTGCATGCACTTGTTGGGGACACAATCAATGAGAACAGAGCCGGTGGCACACTGGCCTCCGGTGGGTGCTGACAGCATCTGGTGTTACAGAGAGAGCTTTGAGTCTTTGGGCATGCCATCATAGCACGCTGTTTGTAAATGATTTGGAAACAGTGTGAAACATTCCAGTACCATCAAGTTTTCCAAGTTATTGTGCAAAAAAAAGTCCACATTAAGTTTGTTTTCTTCCCAGATTGTATGTATTTTTATTTCTATTATTCAATTACTTATCTCCACACCTATTGTAATGACAGGATTTTGGAATGGCGGAGGAATTTGCCACTAAAGCACTGGAGCTGAAACCGAAATCTTACGAAGCTTACTATGCAAGAGCGAGGGCCAAGCGCAGCAGCAGGTGAGGAGAGGGAGAGAGCCGAGTGAGAGGGGCTGGGCTCTTCACACCTGGCCACACCGCTGTGGGCATTCACCGGGCAATTCTGTGCAAATGTCCTTGTGTGAAGAAGTGGCAAAGAAACATTCATTAATAAGATTACAAAACTCCAAAGTAATACCCTAATTCGGTAATTTCAGCTGAGTGTGAATGTTTCTAAACTGTTCATCCTAGCTGAACCTTGTCTGAACACCTTACTGCACTGGAAATCTTTACACCAAGATTGGGTTTTCATTTAAAAATACCCTTTATTTCGACCACAGTGTGGACTTGAAGCAAGATATGATTCATGGACGCCCTGTGGCCTGTGCTGTGCACGAGGGCAGGCTCTGTTCATCACAGTGATTTCTTCTGGCCTTAAAATCTGTGAATCTCTCTGTCGTGTAGCACACGTTGCAGGGCAGTGCTGCTGACTAGCCGTGTGGTGCCTGTGCAGGCCATGCCAGCCACCGTGCTTCCAGCCATAGTTTGGGCTCAGAGCACAGCAGGCAGCTCCTGGGGCGATGCAGTGCTGGCATTTCTCTGCAGCTCAGACTGAGCCCAGGGGGGTGCCCTCATTCAGTGCCCCGAAAGCTGAAAATGGGAGATTTTATCCATTTCAAAACCGATCAATGCCATTCCTAAATGAGACGGAGGGCTTGCCTTTGAGTCCTGCCCTCGAGGGCTGGGCACGCTGTCATTGCACAAGTCCTGGTTTTAAATGGGATGCCTTGCACAGCAGTGCAGAGATTCACAGCAGCTGGCGGTTTGTGAAGCCCACCTGTGTACACACAGCCCAGCGGGCAAGGCCATGGTTCGACCTTCCATGCTGGAGCCAACGCGTGTAACGGGGCTGCTGGCCGAGCTGAGGCCACGCTGCTGGGTCCAGCGGGTCTTGGTGTGGGAGGTGAAGCCGTGACCTTGTGTTCTGCAGAGAAGCCCTGCTGGCTGAGCCGCACTGACCTCATGCCTTTCCTTTAATGGTTTTCCTCTCCATTGTTTCCAAATTGCTTTAAGGAAGCGTAAAAACTGGGTCGCTTTCCAGATGATATCAGTCTCCATACATACAAGCGGCCTTTTCTCCCCAGATCTGTCCAACAGAAACCGTTATCACTTTGGCCTTTCTTATTTATTTCCCTGTTTGTGCACAGCAGCACCCCTGAGGTCAGCGCAGTCGGGGGAACGAGGCTTTTCCTTTTTGCCCAGGGTTTTGAAAGGGTTGTGCAAAAGCTTGGGCTGGTGTTGGGAGGTGCTGGGGAGTTTTTCTTTGTGGCAGAGCAGCAAAGCAGGGTGTCTGCACGTTCAGCCCAAGGTGGGGGATCATCCCCCAGATCACGCTCACGTACAGATGGTTTTGTTTAGAAGTGAGCAGTGTCCCTGTAAATGACAGCCCCCCTCCCTGAATCCCCACCTCCCATTACTCCTCACAGGCTAGCCTTGCCATTGCAAAGCCGTCCCAAGGGGGCTTGCAGGCTTGCTAGCATTGCTTGGCTCCTTTGTTCTGAAGAAGTTAGCCAAATCCCTTTGCAAAATTGCAGAGACAGCCTTGCCTAAAGTGCTGACCCACGGGAACCCCGGCTCCTGGAGCCAGCCGTGACGCTGTGTGGTCTTGGCAGCAGTCACAAGCTAAATTTTCACTGCCGTAAGCAGTTGCAACGAAAGCTGCACTTGTTTACAGCAATGGTGAGCTGGGCTGCTAGTTACTGGTGTGTTGGTTTCCCCTTTACTAACGCAAGGGCAGAGCTCACAGTGGTGCTGTGAGGAGTAATTAAGAAGCCCGTATCACGCACTGCACAGGACAGGCATTTTTGCTAGTCTGGGTTGTGCCATCTCAGAACTGTACTCCCCTTTTCTCCCAGAATGGCTGGTGGTATTTTCCTTCAGTTTGGCTAAAATAAATCCGAGGGAGGCACATAAGGCAGGGTTGGAGAGAGGCAGCCAGCTGTAGCGGCCGCAGTCTCCCTCAGTAAAACAGACAAGCCACTTAACCCTCGGTAGCCTCCGAGAACGGCTCTGTTCAAATCCAGAGTAATTTCAGTTCTCATTTCTGTCCCTTTGTCAAGCAGGCAGTTTTCAGCAGCCCTGGAGGACCTGAACGAGGCCATCAAGCTGTGTCCAAACAACCGTGAGATCCAGCGGCTGCTGATGCGGGTGGAAGAGGAGTGCAGGCAGGTGCAGCAGCAGCAGCAGCAGCAGCAGCAGCCGCCGCTCCCGGTGGAGCCCGAACCCGAAGCCCAGCACGAAGAGCTGTATTCCGTGCAGGATATCTTTGAGGAGGAATACCTTGAGCAGGATGTCGAAAACGTTTCCATTGGCCTGCAGACAGAGTCCAGGCCAAACCAAGGGCTGCCCATCATCCAGAGCCCACCGCCGTCCCCTGCTCACAGGGACTCCGCCTATATTTCTGGCTCGCCTCTTGGCTCTCATCAGGTCTTTGATTTCAGGTCCAACAGCTCTGTGGGTTCGCCGACCAGGCAAGGGTACCAGTCCACATCTCCTGCTCTGTCTCCGACACACCAAAACTCCCATTACAGACCTAGTCCTCCGCACACTTCTCCTGCGCACCAGGGCTCCTCTTACCGCTTCAGCCCGCCTCCGTCTGGAAGCCAAGGGAAGGAATATCAAAGCCCACCACCTTCTCCTCTCCGCAGAGGCCCTCAGTACCGCGCCAGCCCCCCTGCAGAAAGCATGAGCGTCTACAGGTCCCAGTCGGGTTCCCCGGTCCGTTATCAGCAAGAACCTAGCAGCGTCAGCCAGCTCCCCGGTCGGCCAAAGTCTCCCTTGTCCAAAATGACCCAGCGATCCTTCCAGATGCCCCAGCTGCCCGTGGCGGTGCCGCAGCAGGGGCTGAGGCTGCAGCCAGCAAAGGCCCAGATCGTCCGGAGCAACCAGCCCAGCTCTGCCGTGCATTCGAGTACTGTAATTCCGACCGGTGCTTACAGCCAGGTGGCCCACTCCATGGCCAGCAAGTACCAGTCGGCGTCGGGGGAGATGGGGGTTAGTCAGAGCAGGTTGGTCTACCAGGGCTCCATCGGGGGGATCGTGGGGGACAGCAGACCCGTGCAGCACGTTCAGGCCAGTCTCAGCGCGGGAGCCATCTGTCAGCACGGAGGCCTGGCTAAAGAAGATCTTCCCCAGAGGCCGTCCTCGGCTTACAGGGGGGGGATGAGATACAGCCAGACGCCCCAAATTGGGCGAAGTCAGTCCGCTTCCTACTACCCGGTGTGTCACTCGAAGCTGGACCTGGAGCGGACCTCCCTCCCCGCCAGCCAGCTTGGCTCTCCGGATGTGTCTCACCTCATTAGAAGGCCCATTACGGTTAACCCCAGTGAAATCAAGCCTCACCCGCCGACTCCGAGGCCGCTGCTTCATTCCCAAAGCGTTGGCCTCCGCTTCTCTCCTTCCAGCAATAGCATTTCATCCACCTCCAACCTGACTCCCAACTTCCGCCCGTCTGCTTCGATCCAGCAAATGGAGATCCCTCTCAAGCCAGCCTACGACAGGTCGTGCGATGAACTTTCTCCGGTCTCTCCCACGCAGGGGGGCTACCCCAGCGAGCCAGCGCGTTCCCGGACCACGCCGTTCATGGGAATCATAGATAAAACCGCTCGGACTCAGCAGTACCCCCACCTCCATCAGCAGAACCGGACCTGGGCCGTGTCGTCCGTGGATACTGTAATTAGTCCTACGTCTCCTGGCAACCTCCCCCAGCCAGAATCATTTAGCCCACCTTCGTCGATCAGCAACATTGCCTTTTATAACAAAACCAACAATGCACAGAATGGCCATTTGCTAGAGGAAGACTATTACAGCCCCCATGGGATGCTGGCCAATGGGTCCCGGGGAGACCTCCTGGAGAGAGTCACCCAAGCCTCCTCGTACCCCGACGTCAAGGTGGCAAGGACACTGCCTGTAGCGCAGGCCTACCAGGACAACCTGTACAGGCAGCTCTCCAGGGACTCCAGGCAAGGGCAGACGTCCCCAATCAAACCAAAGAGACCATTTGTGGAGTCTAATGTGTAAAAGACGCTTGTTGGAGTAAGACCCTTATGTTTTCAGCACACACTTCCAAGCTTGATTTCCATGCATATTATTATTATTATTATTTTTGTTTCTCTTTGGTAGCTACATGACCAAGTTTCTCCGGTACTTTCTGTGTGGTGGTCAGACAGCCATGCACGTGCTCCAGCCCTTCTGTTACCCAGCTGACTGTGAAGCCAACATCAGCCAAGCCAGTATCATTTGCCCAATTCCAGCTAAGTTCCCTCAGTTTTCAGCTGTCAACCAGGATATTTTAGTACATGGTGTGGGGTAGTCCAGAAATATCCCCTGCGCAGTGGGAGGTAACCAGCTCTTTTTCAAGAGACAATTGCGTTTCAATTTAAATTGGTTTCTTTTTGTCTCAATGAGCTCTTACACAATTCTGATGAAAATTCCTAGTGGGAACAGAGCAGGGATCCCAGGAGCCTTTTCAGAGGCCGCGGCCGCAGGTCCCCGTGCCAGCCGGGTCGTTTCTCTGCCCGCTTGTCTCTTTGCCCACGAAGAGCGAATGATCCGCACAGAGCAGGGCGTCGTTTGCTTGATCGCGAAGTAGCTATGCAGTCACCATCCTGCTTCACCCGGTTTGTAGAATTTTAATCGGAATTGTATCTGTTATTTCACCGCGTAAATCTGCCCCGAGGGGTGGGGATCCCGAGATGCGTTGCTACTTTGCAGTTTACCTTCCAGGTGCCCCGACGTTGATGTGCTCTGGGGGCATTTCACAGGTTTGCAGAGATTAAAGCTGGCCCTTCGCACGCGTTTTGAGCAGCCAAGGGAATTGGCTGGAAGCCTCTCGTGGACTGGGATTGCAACAACTTCGTCGCACCAGTAGCAGATGACTGCACCTCACACATACGACACCGCGTTTTCACCAGGACAGTTTTAACGTGGGGGTTTCCGTTTGGTTTTGGTGTTTTTTTGTGGGGTTTCGGTTTGTTTGGTTTTAGTTTGGGGGAATATTTTGGCTCACGAGGGGAAAAAAAAATGCTTAGGAAATCCTGTTCGAGGAGGAAAACTGCAGTTTATTTTCCTGTGTCGATGGGATGCGTAACATGGCATCGTGGCTCCCGAGACGGGAAGGGTCCGAGGAGGTAACGGTGCCCAAGTCCTTCGGCAGCATCGCTTCCCCTCCGCCTGCTCCTGCTCCGGGACGCCGTGCCGGAGGGGGGCTGCGCCCCTCTAAGGGAAATGCTGCTTCCTTAGAGCTGCAGGATCCGTTCCCAAGATCCTGGAAAGCGATTGCCCTGTTCCGTACCTGCAAGTGGTACAGACAATGTTTTGCTGGACCTGTAGTTGAAAGAGAGAGATTTATAATTTATTTATGCACTCTGTTTCAGGACATTTGGGGGTTGGCTGGTTTTCTCTTATTTGTTTTAAATCGAATGCAAATCACGTCAAGACAGCGTGAAAAGCAGGGGACGCTTCCAAAAGCCTTTTTACCGAATTTTTCAATTATTTTCTGGAATTTTTGGGGGGGGCTGGAGGGATTTCTTTCCAAACACTTCATTTACTGCTGGTTGTTTTGTAATCTGCCTTTTTCAGTTACCGAGGGCGAACGGTCGGACGAGCTGGGGGGGGGGGAGAGCGATAAACGTGTAGCTTGTTTTAAAGCGAAAATAGTGCCTGTTGCCCAATGCTGAATCTCACCCATATCAACTCCTAACAGCAAAAGGGATTTGGTGCTGAGCAGGAAGAGCGAGCGATACCTTTCAGTGTTTCCAAAGGGCTATGCAAATCCAGCCGTAGGTTGAAAAATTCCTCGAACCAACCCGCAGAGCCCAGCCTCAGCTGGTGTAGACGAGCCACGCCGATTTACACCAGCTGAGGACGTGGCTCGAAGCTCTAAGCAAACCCTGGCTGTGGTGGGGCTGTCCTGCGCGTGGCTCAGCACATCTCGGCGTTATCTCACCGCATCACTCGCTCAGACCAACCCGGGACGCGCGTACCTTGGGATGACGGGGCCCTGTGTCTCATAGACACGTTGAGAGTATTCAGAGGGGGGTTTCCTCTACAGGCTGTGGAGATGCTTGCGCTGTTGTGGCTATTTTGTATTTGTCCAAGCCAGTATTTGTATTGAGGTTGGCGTTTTCCTTCTCGAGTGCGGCTCGGCTCTGACCTTTGCTTTCTTACAGGGCTGTAGAGCAGGCTGTAGACTCAGAGACCCCTCAGGAGCGCGGGTCCCGCGGCCGTGCCACTGGTGCACGCCCCGCTGCTCTCCTTGGAAGGGGTGCGATGGTTTTTGTTCCTCTTTTGGAAGTGGTGTGTTCTGCTTTGCAAGGAATAACTGCTTTCTTTCCCTCTACGTACAGCACGCCTAGCTAGCTAGCAACACGCATCCGTGGGTCTGCAGCAGCATCAGTCATTTTGCTCAAAGCCTCGCTGCCTCTGCTTTCCCAAAGAGTGAGTGGCTTTCTGCCTTGAGTTGCTTCTTTGCAAGGGAAAAGTAACCAAATTCAGCCCTGTTGCTCTTTTATACGGTGGAGTGAGACGTGCCACGGCCATAAGCCGGTGTTCTCAGCTGAGACGCCAGCGGGACGGTCCGTGTTGAGGAGAGCGTTGTAAGAACTGCCTGTGCTTTGCTTTGCTATTCACTGCCATGTGGTTCCAGTACTGTACTCCCGAGATGTCCCCTAGCAGCACTTCTGTGTGTAACTTTGGGTTCGTGAAGGTGTTTTAAGGGAACAACGAAACAGCTCACACTTTTACCACTAACACCGAGATGAACGAATGCTGAAATACTGCAGCATGCAGGTTTTTTCACAAGACCACGTGTTACATTTTCACAGGATTCTTGCACTAATGGTTTACCATCTGTTCTCTCTGTAAATGGGTGCACTTTACTGTTTGAATTTGTTACTATGATAAATACTGGATATTTAAGCGTGAGTAGTGTCTTCATTAGAAAATAGCAAAACAACTCTTGTCTCTTAGTGTATTTTTCAAAAAAGAAAAAAAAAAAAGAAAAAAAGCAATGAATCATAACATTTATAGCACAAGAACTGACTCTTGTATATAAGCATCAACAGATGGAGTAATTTTTAAACACAAAATTATTTGCAGTGGTTTTAAAGCGCTTCCCCAGCAATTCTCTTAGGGACAGCTGAGGCGTGATTGCTGCTGCAGTCGCTGGGCGGGCGAGGAGCACACCTCTCCCTGGAAAAGCTTTTCCTTACTCAGTCCTGTGTGTCCTCAACGTCACGATTCGGGTTTGGCATGGACAAAAGCAGAGGTCATTTCATATTTGCAGTCGTGCGTGGTCGTGTTGTAAAGTGCCCTGATTTCACCTGACATCACTTCGCTGTGTCACCTTAGGCGTAGACCTTAAAGACACTGCGCTGTATCGGCTGTCCGTGCTATGCCTTCAGCCTCTTTGAATAATTAACACTTGGGACGCTGCTGCCAGTCGGTGCCTCCATCCCCTCCCCTGGCTGCCCTGGTGCCACCCGTGAGCCCCTGCCTTGGCAGCGAGTGGGACTCATCGGGTGCACCAAGTAAACCAGATTCTTGGTGACTGAAAACCTCTGGATTTGGTTCTTGGGGCGTATTCGGTAGGCGATGCTGGAGCAAACACCTGTATTTAGCCGCAGTACCCACCAGATGTCCCTCGCACTCTGCACGCGGTTGCTCGGTGCTGGATGTGCCGCAGAGCTGAAATATCTGCCAGCTCGGGGCATCGGTGTCTGCTGCATCGCGGCGTGGCTTCTCCGGTTCTGGTTTGTCCCAGGGGAAGGACACTCCTGTCCTGGAGGCGGGGAGCCCTGCTGGGTGGGGAGCTTGTGCTGCTCTCCGTACCATCCAGCTGAGGAATGGCATTAAGGGCTTTGAAAATAGTCGAGAGCTCATTATAAAGTGCTTGGAAAAGGAAAACTTTTCCAAAGATGAGGCCCTTGGAGGCTGTCTCCGAAGGTAAAGGCGCAGTGCAGGCGGTGCCACCGCCTCGGTGCTGCTGCTTTGATTTGATGCGCGGGAGGGTGAAGGCTGCGGCAGCTCCCAAAACGCCCGGGGTCGGGCTGCCACCGGGCACCCGCGGTGCAGGGGTTTCATCCAAGCACTGACCTTTGTGTTCTTCTTTAGCGTGGCTGTAAAGAAAACTGCTTAGCTCGTGTAAACGTGTGTGTGTGCATATAACAAATACCTAAGCCATAGTTGGGTTAGGTCCTGAACCAGGGTGGCTACGAAATTTGCAGCGATTCGGTCCCCTCGTACCAAGGTTGTTGTCTATTCAGGGTTACCCAGAAGAAGTCTAGCTAAAACCCAAGTGCCAGCTCCGCCTTATCTCGAGAAACAAGCAAGCCAGCGTGCCTGCTCGTGCTCCACCTTCGTTGCAAAGGTGGGTCCTGGGTCATCTGTTGCAAGGTCTTTGGTGGTTGTACTTTGATTCGTCTTTGGGGGGGTTCCAGGCGACTCCTCTGCTGGGATCAACAGTGTTTAAACAAGGGCTTAGGGTAAGAGCTATCGTCCCTGCTGCGGCACGGCGCGGCGCGGGGACCTCTGCAGATAAATGCCTTCGCTCCCTTCTGGTTGCTCGACGCGAAGTCTGGTGGGGTGCATTTGGACACAAGCACAACGGTGAAAGTCAATCTGCTTTTTTCAGATTTGCTTGGATAATTGCTGGATTTTCACTCAATCAAACTCTTTTTCTAATTCTAAACCACTAAGGGCTCAATTATTTAGCAAGATGCGTTCGTGTCCAACTCCTGACTGCAGCTGGATCTCACTGGGACTGTTACAGATCCACCCAAGAGAACACAAAGCTAACACGATCGTCACCACTAAAGCGAACGGACACCAAACAGATCCGCCGTACCCTTCCCTCCTGCTAAGTTTCTAGCTGTTGCGGTACTGGGGAGTCAGCAGCCGGGTCCCGTCCGCCACCATTGCGTCCTGGTCTCTGTAGTCCCGCAAGCTTTGCAAGAAAGACTTTGTCCCTTCTGGGTGACGCTCTCCGGGGAGGCAGGTAGGCTCCGGGTGGTCTCCCCCGGAGGTTTAGCACGCGGGGGCTCGTTCGGTTGGGTGGGGAAGCCTCAGGCCCAGGAAATTCGCTCGCTTCACCTTTGCCTTGCCGTGTGCACCGATTTGCCAGACACCATCCGCAAGCCGAGAGCCGCGCCGTGTGCGTTACGTCCATTCTGTCGCTGCACCGCTAGCCCAGAGACTCGTGTGGACTCTTCCAGCACCGCAGGTGTCATTCCTGTCCGGCGTTTTCTTTCCCATGGTGTTGCATTCAGCATTTTGTCTCTGTTCTGTCTTCACTTCCAAGAGGATCTGAGTTGGTACAAACATGTACAGTATACACACTTTGTGATTTGTACAATTCCCTGGTTGCCATCCTTGAAGACACTTGCTGGGAAGATCTTTAAGACACTTAATTTTCCTTTAGCTTTTCTATAATTCCGATGTAAAGGACTTTCTCTGTACAGTATATTATTCAATGCATGTTCTGTTCTCTCTACTGATATATTGAACACCACACAGTTGTGATATTGTGCAGTGGGGAGAGCAACCCCTGCCGACAGCGGAGGCCTTCGCCTCTCATGTAAAAGGAAAGAAGAAAACATATTTTTTCCTTTGCTGTATTTGCTTGAGCAGAGTTTTCTTGTCTGTACATGTGAGCTGTGAGATAGATGTGAAAAGTTCAAAAGAATGCATTTCCCCCCCGCCCCAATGTATACAGATTGTAATCTGTACAATGAAAACTGTATGTATGAAAAAAAAAATGTACTTATTTATAAATGGTTAACACTTGGAAGCAGCCTGTGGACTGGTGTTTTTCCCACCCTGCTGCCTGAAATGTCTCAGCCTCGCAGCTCCCAGGGGGCAGAGGGGCTGATCCAGCACCCCGGGGTACCCGAAATGATGAGCACAGATGGGAGCCGGGCAGGGTTAGCTGCAAATATTTATTAGGATAAATATATGTCTGCAGACAACACATTGCACGAGAGGGGAAAACATTTCAAACACAAACCCATTAAAGTTGCACCGACATTGCTCAGGGAACCTTTGGTGGCCGCAGCCCCGACACGTGGCCGCGCCGGAGGGGTGCGGGCTGAAAACAAGTAGAAAATCTTCGTGATCGGCACCGTCCGATCCATTTGGCATAAAGAAATGGGGGTGGGCTTTGGGCTTTGGAGCCTTGCGGCAGGGAAATGCAGGCTGTGAGCCTGAGGTCACCAGGGCAGAGCCTGTGGACCCCGTGTGCAGCAGCACCTCCATCCCCACGCGGGTCGGGGGATGCTCAGGGTGCACGAGGGGGTCCCTGGGGGCTGCCTGGAGCCCCAAGCAAAGGCTCTGCTGCCGGCACCAGGCACAAAGATGGGGGGCACAGGGACATCCAACACCCACCCCTGCTGGGGACTGGGGAGCCGGGGGTGTCACTGGCTGCCACCGGGGCTCTCGCCCTCCGTGAGGGTCTTGAAGTCCATGGAGAGGGCCAGCTCCTCAGCCAGCGGCGGGCGCTTCCACTCGTCCCGTGTCAGCACGTAGCCCACCACCAGCCCGAAGGCCACCAGCAGCAGCCCCACGGTGTTGGCCAGAACGCCCTCGGGCACGAATTGGCTGTAGGAGTCCCTGCGGGCACAGAGAGGGATGCTCAAGCCATGGGACGTGGGTGGCCTGGCCCTGCCCTGGCTGGGGACCCTCTCATCCTCATCCTCATCCTCCTGGAGGAAGGTGAGGTGGCCCCACAGCTGGGCACAGCCCCCAGAAATGTCCCCTGCCCCCAGATCCAGCAAGAAGTGAGGCTGCTGCTTTCTTTGATAGCAGGGAGAAGGGGTGGGGGGCACGGTCCTACAGACCCAGCCATGGGCAGCCCAGCGCCCCCCCGCCAGCTGAGCTCCCCCAGCCACAGGGAGGGGGCTCCTGGGGGTACCCTGTGGCCGTGTCCCCACAGTGCTGGGGCAAGGGGGGCCCCCAGCCTGCAGCCCGATGGGCAGTGAGCTTTCAGGGGACAGGGACATCCCCGTGTCCTCCAGCCGAGCTTCCCAGGGGGTCCTGCAAACAGCTGGCAGCAGTGAGGCGGCGGCACTTGCTGCGTTCCCCACCAGGAGCAAAGAAGAAGCTGAGCAGGATGCGGCCCCCGTGAAGCATCATCTGGAAGTGACTCAGCAGCGGCAGAACTGAAACCCTCAGGAGGGAGCAGAGCCACAGAACCTCAGCCTGGGCAGGGGCCAGGCTCTGCCCTGCAGGGCTAGGGCTGGAGCAGCACTTTTCGGGGGGCTGGGGGGTATTAATCCTCCCCCCCCAAGTCGTTCACCCACCTGATGTTGAAGAGCAGCATCTCGGTGATGCCCAGCAAGCAGGTGGCGATGGAGAGGGCAAAGAGGGCGATGCCGACGAAGATGTGCTGGGGCTTGTAGCGGCTGCGCAGCGAGAAGGACGCGCCGGGGGCCAGGAAGAAACCGCACCCCAGGAGCCACTGCGGGGCGCAGGGGTGTCAGGGGGTGCTGGGGGCCCTGTCCCTGTGTCCTGTCCCCCCCCACCCAGGGGTGCTGGGGCTCCCCAGCCCTCACCTGCACAAGGTAGAGCACGAAGGCGGCCATCCCGCACCAGCTGTGCAGGCTGTACATGTCGGTGATGCCCTTGGCGTGGTGGGACTCGAAGACCGCCACGATGCCTGCGGAGAGGAGCCCGTTAACCCCCCGGGGACGGATCCTGCCCCCCCCCCCCCAGCCATCACCCCCAGCCCCAGCACCCACCCACGAGGGCGATCACCAGCGCCAGGCCGTGGAGCAGAGCGTGCAGCATCTTGGTGGAGCGCTTGGCTTCGTTCCTGAACACCCGGTAGACCAGAAGAGCTGATGGGGAGAGGGTGGGTGAGCGCTGGGGCAGCACCTGGGGGTCCCCCCAACCTCCCTGGGACCCCCCCATCT
Organism: Aythya marila; assembly: GCF_965140915.1. Classification (NCBI taxonomy): domain Eukaryota; kingdom Metazoa; phylum Chordata; class Aves; order Anseriformes; family Anatidae; genus Aythya; species Aythya marila. The sequence goes on from NC_139066.1 coordinate 3,280,416, forward strand.
CCCTGGGGTGCCACACACGGGTGCAGGGCTGGCCGGAGCTTCTCCCCAACTTCATTTACCACCACTCTGCCCCTTCACCGCCCATCCTGGTGGCACTGGGGGGGCTGCACCTCAGGGGGGGCTTTGAAGGCTGCCAGGAGGATGAGGGTGGCCCCTGCTCACCGTCACCTTGGAGGAAAACCATGCCCAGCACCATGCAGAGCGGGTGGACGTTGAATTGCAGCTGGCCCTGCCAGGCCACCCCGCCCCGGTAGCGGCCCAGCCACGCTCCGGTGGCCGCCAGCAGCGTCAGGCCCAGCAGCTGCGACACGGCCACGTACGCCGAGAGCCCGGCGGGGCTGGCGGGCGGCGGAGCCCCGTCCATGCCGGCCTGCGGGGACAGAGAGAGGGAAGGCAGCGAAGCCACCGGGCCGGTGGCCGCGGTGCCAACCCCGGTGCCGTGGTGCCCACCCCACCCAGCCCTCACCTGCCACAGGGCCCCCGACGCTTCCTGGTGCCGCTGCGTCACCTGGCCCGGGGGTGGCTCCCAGCCGCCGCGGCACGCCCGGCCCTGAGTTGCTGGATCCAGTCCCCTCCTGTCCCCTCCTGTCCTCTCCTGTCCCCTCCTGTCCCCTCCTGCTGCCCTCCTGGCCTTCAGCCCCTGTCCCTGCTCTCCCGTCCCCTCCCTGCGCTCCCAGCCCCGCTCCTGCCCCAGCCCCCCTGGCCCTGCACGTCTGCTCCTGCCCCACAGAGTCCCTGTCCTCATGCCCCATCCGTTCTGCCCCCTTTCTCCTGCCATAGAACTTCAGCTGTACTGTCCCTCCCACCCCATCCCCAATCCTACATCCCCGTCCCTCTCACCCCCATCCCATGCTTCCATCCCCATCTCCACAACCCCATCCTTCCATCCCCATCGCCCCATCCCCATCCCTCCCCCCATTTCCCTATCCCTCCATCCACATCCTCCCTCCATCCCTCCCTCCCCATCTCCCCATCACCATCCTTTCACTCTCCCCATCCCTCCATCCCCATCCTTCCCCCATCTCCCTATTCCTCCATCCACATCCTCCCCCCAATCCCTCTCTCCCTATCTCCCCATCCTTCCCATCTCCCCATCCCTCCATCCCCATCTCCCCAACCCCATCCTTCCCCTTATCTCTCCATCCCCAACTTTTCCCCCCATCCCCCTCTCCCCATCCTTCCCCCACCCTCCATCCTTCCCCCATCTCCCCACCCTCCATCCCCATCTCAGCACCCTCCCAAACCTATTACACAAAAGCAGCCCAGGTTCAAGCGATGCTGCTCAGGGGCCCCACAGGCCACCAAAGCGGTGACCCTTGGGGACAGGAGGCTGAGCAAGCCCCGGTGTTGGGGGACACCACAGGTCTACCCCCCAGACCCCCATGACCCACCTGCACCCTCTTTGTCTTGGGTTATCCCAGGGGGATCCGAGCCTCTTCCAGCAGCACGGCCACCGCTCCCGCAGCCCCAGGGCCACCTCTGTCCCCGTCCCCGCTGCCACTGCCTCTGGGGGCCGGGCTGCGACAGAGAGCACTGCCAGGACCAGGGGCGCAGTTGGGGGGACGGAGGCGGGGGGGGATGCATTAAGACCACGCACACACTTTATTCCCAGCCACCTTTATTGGATCAGCCGGCTAAGTGGGTTAGGGGAATTGGTTTATCCCATTAAGGTTTCACTGCAAATGTCGCCTGCCTGCGTCCAGCCCCAGCGCCCGGGGCCACCGAGGTTCTGGGGGACGCGCCAGGGAGCAGGGCAGGGTGGGGGGGGGACAACAGGAGGTAGGGCCCCCTCCCTGCCACACAGTGGGACCCCAAAATCCTCACCACTGCCGGTGGCACCCTTGGGACCCCGTCCTGCCCCGTTTGGCTCTGAGGCTGGCAGAGGAGCACCCGCGTCCTGGCACAACCCCGAGCGCCAGCCCCCAGTGTCGGGGGGCTGCTGGCACGCTGCAAGGGGACAGCCCCGTCCCCAACCACCCCGGGACCAGCAGCGGCCCCTTAGCCCCCAAAATGACGGCTCCTAAGACGCCAAATCCCCCCCCCCCAAGCATTGGCAGAGCCAGAGGTGAGCAGCCCCCCCCCCCCCCGGCAGAGCAACAGGTCAGTGGCACGGCAGATAACGCCCCCCCCCCAAAATGCTGCCCCCTCCCTATGTCCTCCCCCCCGTGGTGGGGACCTGCCTGTCCCCCTGCCACCGTGTCCCCTCACAGCCACCCGGGGCAGCCCCCAATCCTCCCCCAAAGCCCCCTTATTCGGGGGGGGGGGGGGGTCTTTGCTTAACCCCCCCATGGTGTACGGGGTTGGGGGGGGCATCTCACAGCCCAGCAGCCCCTCACCGTGACCTCTTGGCTGAGGTCCCCCCAAAATCCTTGTTGGGGTGGGGAGGAGTCCCCACAGCAGTGCCACGCAGGGGAGGGATGAGTGATGCTTTGGGGTAGGTTTCTGGGGGGAGACACCCCCACTGCACGGCACATCCCACCCCCTTTTATGCCGCCCCCCCCCCCCCAAGCCCTACCTGCGGGTGCTGCCAGGCCCGGCGGTGCCAGCGGCTGAGCAGGGACAAGGCCAGCAGCGCGTTGGCAAGGCAACGGAGCGATGGCAAGGCGAGGGGGGGCTCCCCACCACTGCCCCCCCCTCATCCCAGCATGGCTGCAGAAGGAGGGTGCCGTAGGGGCTGGGGAGGCTGCAGGAATTTTTTTGGGGGGGCTGCAAAATGGTGGAGACGGTCCCCAAGGCTCGGAGCCACAGCCGGGGGGGTGCTGGTGGTTGCGTGCTCCCCCCATGAGCTGTACCAGGCCCTGTGTCCCCCCCACATTGCTCCCCAGGTGATGCAGACACCCCTGGGGAACCCCCAAATGGCCCCCCAAAAAAATCTGAGACCCCCTCCCAAACCCCCAGCCCCCCCAGCATGGTGCCAGCCCCCACCCCAGCTTTATGGCCGTCGTTTTTTTAATTCGAGCAGCGCTAATGAGGGACTTGATGTAATTAACTCCCGCTAATCACTTGCGCCCACATCAGCAGCATCAGGGGGATGTTTAGGGGCCTGTGGCTTTGGGTGATGGTAGGGGGGGGACGTGTCCCTGTGTCCCTGAGCCCCCCTCCTCCCTCCCCCGGGATCCCCTTGGGCACAAGTGGCCGCATCCTGCGGTCCCCATGGGACACCCCCGGGAGAGAAAAGCCCTGGGAGGGGAGAGGCAGTGGGGTGGGGTGATGGTATGGGGGGGGGCGCATCCCAAAACTCCCCCCAGCCCCATTTCTGTGTGGGGTGTGCGTGTGTCACACGGTGCCACTAGGTGTCACCAGGAGCCCGCGGTGCGCTGCGCCCTGGGACCTGGGGCCGCTGCTGAGACCTGGAGCACCCCTGGGACGTGGAGCAGCCTTGGGACATGGAGAACCTCTGGGACATGGAGCATCCTGCACCCCTGGAGCACCCCAGGGACATGGAGCACCCCTGGCACATGGAGCACCCTGGAGCACCTTCAGATCTGGAGCACCCTGGAGCACCTCAGGATGTGGAACACCCATGGGAGCCAGAGCACCCCGGGACCTGCAGTAGCTGGTGGGACCCAGAGCACCCCTGGGACATGGAGCACCCTGGGCACTGGAGCACCCCAGGAGCTGGAGCACCCACCTGGGGCATGCCAGGTCCTGGAGCAGCCTGTGGGCCAGCTCAGGGCAGGGCTGTCCCACACAAGCTCCTTCCCTCAGAAAGGGACTTTGGGTTCCTTGAGGGCTGTTCCTGCCCACCCAGCCTGCAAAGACCCCCCCCCGGAGCCCCCAGCTCCACTCCAGCCTCTCCCTCCCACCGGGCACTCACCTGGGGCAGTGCCAGCCCCCATCACCACCAAGAGAAATCCCCGTCCCTGGTGGAAACCCAGAACCACAACAGCCAAGTCTGGTCCCTGCACCACAGCAGTGCCCCAGGTGCAGCAGCCCCAAACCCTCATCCCTGCAGAAATGCAGCCGCGGAGCTGCTGCGACCTTCGAGCAGGCGCTGTCACAGCCAAATTCCTGCTGATAGAATCGACCGGGTCAGCTGGAAGATCACCGGGTCCCTACAAAGATCACCGGATCCTACTGATGCAAACTTCAGGGCAAACCAACAGCCAGAGCCCATTATCTCGAATACTTATCTTGAACACTGGCGGTCACAGGGCACCAACTGCTTTGCTAGGCAGCCTGTGCCCATGTCTCGCCGCCCTCACCGTGTAGATATTTTTCCTACAGTCTGGGCTGACCCTGCCTGGTGCGGTCTTGTGCCAGTCCCATGTGCCCTGTTATCGGTGACGAGGGAGCAGAGATTGGTGACAAGGGGGCAGAGATTGGTGATGGGGCAGAGAACAGTGACAAGGTGTCAGAAACTGGTGACAAAGGGGCAGAGACCGATGACAAGGGGGCAAAAACCGACCCCTGCCCCCATTTTCCCTCCCCAGGGAGCAGCGAGGGCTCCTCGCAGCCCCCTTTTCCCCAGGCTGGCCAGCCCAAGCAGCCTCAGCCCCTCCTTGCAGGATGCACCCTCGCACCAGCGTTGTTGCCCTCCTCTGGACCCTTTCAAGTCCCTTCACACCCTTTTTGTATTGTGGAAGCCCGAGCTGGAGGCAATATTCAGTTCACGTTGAATATTCAAGAGGGAGAATCCCCTCTTCTGACTGCCCGGGGCGTCCTGCACCCCAGCACAGCGTTTGTCCCCTTGGGTGCCAGGGCACCCAGGTCCCCCCTTGAGCCCCATCGCTCCTCACCCGCCTGTCTCACAGCGGGGCCATGTGTCCAGAAGGATGCTGCGAGGGACGGTACCAAAAACCTCACTGAAATCCCCAAATCCAGCCCCATTGCACCCACCTCCTGCCCTCCATCCACCACGGGGGTGACTTTGTCATGGACAGAGAGAAAATTGCTCAGGCAGGACCTTCCCCTCCCTGTCTATGCCTGCCAAGATCTTTGTTGTCTAAATGCCTCCTGCTATCCCCAAGGACCATTTTCTGCACAACTTTTCCAGGGGCTGGGGCAGGGTAACAGGTCTGCAGCTCCCTGGGTCTTGTCTCGTGCCCTCTTTGTGGCTGGGCACAGCCCTGGCTCGCCTCCAGCTGGCTGGAAACTGCCCGAACTCCCAAGACCTTTGGTAAATTGTTTGGTAAATGGTTTACCAGAGCTAATCTAAGCCATAAAACCTGCCATAAATTGCGAACCTTTAGCCACTGGGCTGCACACCATGGCAGGGGTCAGCCGGCCTTGAGGGCAGAGCAGAGAGAGGATTTCCCCCTCTGCGGCTGGGCTGAGACCCTTAGAAAAGCCTCCAAGGGGACGAGCCTGGGGTCTTCCTTTAGGATATTTGCAAACATTTACCAACGGGCCCCTGAACCTGCTGGGCACAAGGGGATGCGGTGGTGGCTGATGTGGGGACACCCCAGACCCTGCCACCACGGCCGGCACGCTCCCCTCCTCAGGGCTAGCCAGCGATTTGTAACCAGCTCTTTAATTAGCGACGTTGCCGGGGACATAATGGGTTTATTAAATCTGCCTGTGGCCGGCGGTAATGAAATCCTCCCCGTGATGCTGGGAGCAGAGCCGCTGCTGGCCGTGGCCGTCCCCAGCTGTCCCCTCTGCGTAGCCCCCCCGGCTCTCCTGGGGCTGCTCCAGGTTTTTTCTGGGGGTCCTGGCACATCCCCGGGATGCTGAGCACCCACAGACCCACAGGAGCCCCCTAAATCGGTAATCCCTCACAAAACCAGCAGCTCCAGCCCTTCCCCAGCTGCTGGCCCCTTCCCCTGCCTCTCCCTGAGCTTATCAAATTACCATTCTGCTGATCTAACCCATCACTTGTGTGTTGGTTTTTTGTTTTTTTCCTTTTTCCCCCTAAATGAAGTTTTCATTTCTAAGAAATGCTCATTTGCAGGATGCCTCCCCAGAGGAGCGTTTCAAGAGCCCAGCTGGCAAAGTCAGGCTCATTGGGGGTCCAAATGCAAGGGAAAAAAAAGCTCAGCTTGAGGGCTCTGTTGCTGCTGTTGGGTGCAGCTTAGGGCCCCCAGGGATGCTCACTTTGCTCACACCCCTGGCTGATTCCCCCAGCAGGGATTTGTTTTTTCAGGGGCTGCAGCACCCCCAGCACGGCTGGATCCAGCCCCGTCCCTGTGCCAAAGGCAGCACCCAGGGCCCCAGTTGCCCCATGGTTGGTCCCAGTTGCCCCAGGGTTGGTCCCAGTTGCCTGGGATCCCACAAAGGCTGGATGAGGGGTGATTCCCATTGGGATGAACCCATCCCAGCCGGGTTCCCCCAGAGCAGGGATCGGAGCAGCCCAGTTGGCAAAGGGCACTGCTCCCTGTTTTTCTCCTGGCACCAATTAATCTGCCTTCTCCTCCTGGCCGGGAACAGAGCTCAGCTGAGGAGGGCTGCCGATAAGATCGGCGCAGCAAGCGCAAACACTTCATCACTTTCCGAAGAGGCTGAAGGCTCATTTATGGCCATTTTAATAGCTGCTTGGATAAACACCAGCAATAACCTGCACTGGACTTGCAGCAGATGATTAATGCACCCACAGCAGTCACGCTCGCTCGCCTTGGGGCTGGGATTATTTTCTGTTATTAAGGAAGGGAAAATAAATAAATAAATACAAGGAAGAACGTGGACTTTGCCACATATCTGGGGGTTGATGCATGGTTGCGGAGAGAACATGCTGGGCTCTTCCATCATCCTGCAGCAGCTGGAGAGGAAGGGTGGGTGGAAGGGGAGGAATGGGGGATGGAGGACATGGGATGAGGGATGGAGGACAAGGGATGAGGGATGGAGGACAAGGGGTAAGTGATGGAGGACAAGGGATGATTTCTTGCTCTCACTTCTCCCCTCTGATGCTCCTGGCCCCGTGCCCTGTGCTGGTCTCATCTCCTGCACTGCAGCCAGGGAACTCCCCAGGGGCTAACCTCTGGGGTCTTACTTTTATTTACAACCCTCCCAAGACACTGCCATCACTTAGGGGCCCTGCGTGCTGCTTTCTGGGGACTTGCAATGTCACAGCGCATCCTCGGGCTGTTGGCGCTGCTCCCAGACAGAGCTGGAGGAGCTCCCATGGTGAAAGCCCATCTCCATCCCTTTCCCATCTCCATCCCTTTCCCATCTCCATCTCCTTCCCATCTCCACCCAGCCCCACTGACCTGCTCAGTGCCACGAGGGCAGGGACACAGGCAGTCACGCTGGCATGTCCCCTTCTCCTGCCACTGGCCATAAACCCCTGTCCTGTGGCTCTGTGAGGGGCGTTACCCAGGGCAGGGCCGAAATCTTGCCGATAAGGAGCATTTCTGCTGCTTCAGCCCCAGCAAGAGCTGAGTGTGCTCTTTTGGTGATAAGCAGGTGCTAAGGGGTGGCTTTAACCATGGGGCAAGCAACCTGCCACCCACTGCACCCCAGACCTGGAGAGGGGCTTTAAATGGCACTTTTAGGCAAGAAATGGCCAAAAAACAAACAAACAAACAAACAAACAAACAAACAAAACTCAATGGATCTTTTTTTAATTTTAATTTTTATTTTAATTTTTATTTTAATTTTTATTTTTATTTTTATTTTTATTTTTTATTTTATTTTATTTTTATTTTTATTTTTTTTTAGCCAGCAGTGCACTGAGTGAGAGCTCCTGTCCCCAAGCCCAGGTGACAGAGGGGGCTGCACGGTCACCCCATGCCACCGCACCCACTCAAATCCCACTGAACTGGGTTTACTCCTATTGCTGTTGTTGCTGCCTTGCACCGGTCACAGCAGTTGTTCTAATAGTTTGCAATTATTTTTGCACCTGCAGGTCTGAAACGAACCGCCACGTTGCTTGGGTTGCTTCATTTCTCTTTTTTTTTTTTTTTTTTTTTTTTTTTTTAGGATTAGAAAAGAGCTGTTTAGATGAAAAATTTGGAGTGGAGACATGTTTTCCTCTCCCTCATGGCAACGTCACAGCATCTGGGAAAGCAGCTTAGTGAATTATGTGCTATGATAATTGATTGAATTCATCAGCAAATAAAGCAGCATCATTTAGAATCGCAGTCCAGAGAGCGAGGAAAAATTCCCCATGCAGGGATTTTACGAGCTGGTGCAGGAGCCATTGTGCCCACAAAACCACAGCAATGGGGAAAATTAACAGATGAGGGGGCAGACTGTCCCCCAAAAAAGCTCTTTTTGTAGGATAAACCCTCAGCAAACCCTTTCTCTTGTCTCCAGAAGCTCCTTAGTTGCTCAAAGAGAGAGATGGGTCAGGCAGGAGTTTTGAAGCACCCTTGAACGTTTTGAGAAATAAGATGGGAATGTTAAAATGTGGATTTTAATGAAAGAAAGGGAAAACTGGCTCGAGCATTCCCAGCCAGAGGGAAGGCTGTAAGGTGAGTTTACAACTGGCAAAAACCCCAAATCTTCCCCTCTGGCACTGGGGTCTAAATAATCTGCTCCATCACACACCTCCCTGCTCACCTTAAGCCCTCTCCCATCACACCACTGTCACGGCAAATACCTTACAAATCTCCTGAGAATTATTTGCTGTTAAACTCCTTATTTCTGCCTGATTTGGGGGTCTCAGGGTCCAGAGACTCATCTCCCATGTCCTTCACCCTGTGGGGCCACGGGCTGGGAGATTTGTTGAGTCTGGCAAGCCAAAGAGCTTGTTAAAGACAAGGAAAGCAAACTGCACTTCACAAGCGGCGTCCTGCCACGGGCATCCTTTCTGCAGGACATTTGGGGTTTATCCCAGCAGTTCTGGTCCCTTTTTTTTTCCATTGGGCTCCAGGGCTCTCCCCTCTCCCTCTGATGCCAGGAGCTGGCTGTGGTGACTCCGGCACGGCACACGTGTCCGCGCACACGCGCTCCGGCGGGGGGGAGGCTGTTTTCATGCAGCTTTTGATGGAAATGCGAGCGGATGGGAAGCATCCTCCCGGCCGGGGCAGCCGCCGGGGACACCACGGCTCACCCAGGAGCCCACGTCACCCCGCAGCCCCGCGGCCGCTCTCGGTTCAGCATCCGTCTCCGTGGCAACGCATCCTTCATCCTTCTTGCCTTCATCCTTGTTGCATCGCCGGCAGCCCCGGGTACCCCCCAACTGGGTCCTCTGCCCTATATCACCCACTCCAGCACCCCCAAATTGCATTGTATGGGGAGAGGGGAGTGTGGGGACCGGTTGGTTTTGCACCCATGGATGTCTCTGGGCCCATCCTTGGGAGGTGTTTGGGGACAGAATGGCTTTGGGGCAGCACAGAGGCACCAACGCGCGTCTTCAGGCTTGCAGATATCTCACCTGCCTTCCTGGACCTCAGCTGCTTCACCTGACAGCACTGTCCCATATGTAGGTGGCTTTTCTGTCTGCTCCCAGCTGGGGATTTTCAGGACGGGATGCCACCAAGCTGCTGGCACCACCGAGAGGGCCCCTGCCCAACGCAAAGTCCCGCAGCACCATCAGCGCCTTGGAGGATGCTCAGGTACATCGACCGTGGGCACCCCAGTCCGCTGTTCCCCTTGGAAAAGGGCCCCAAACTGCCCTCATTGGGGTCACCGTGTACCAGCACCACGCTGAGATCGCAGAGCCCATTTTGGCCACGCTGATCTCCTGAGACCCTGGCCCAGAAGCCGGGAAAACCCCTCCCCCAGGAGCAGCTGGGAACACGGGGCTGGCGCTCCGCAGGAAATCTCCATTCATTGGCCCTTGGTCGCTGGCCAAATTGGAGCCAAACCAACCATTTTTGCAACTTCCCAAGGAAGTTTCCAGGGTCCTGAGGCTGGTGGGGAGAGGGGATGACAAGGGGGTGCCGTGGTGTCCGGGTTTGGAAGCATTGCTGGTGCTGTTTACAATTGGGTATGTGTTCAGTGCGGGGCGGGAAGGTTTTTTTTGGGTGTTCCTGCTAGGAGCACGCCCTGATAGGATGTGTTGTGGGAAGCTGTGATTTTTTTTGGGGGGGGAATTAATTGATGTTAGGAGATTGTAGGCTCTTAAATGCCTCCTTTCTCTTCTGGAAATGGTTCTCTGCACCCTGTAGGGTTCCCAGCCCTACTGGGAGGACTTGTTCCTTGCCGGGGGCTGTGTTGTCCCATGTGCTCACACCATGGGGCCATGGCAGTGCCCAGCTGTGCTGCAAAGCAAACAAGTCAAGGGATTTCCCCTATCCTCCACCCTAAAAAAGCGCACACAGCCCATGTCCCCATGGGTTGTTTTTGGGGATGACAGGGCCAGCAGGACGTGGTGAACCCTGAGCCTGAGCTCAGCCCGGGCACAGCTCCCAAGGCTGGGGCGGGCCCCTGGGGAAAAGAGATCTATTTAATTAAAAAACCAAAACAAAACACAAAAGGAGCTATCAAGCCCACCAAAACGAGTCTGGTTTTCATTTGGAAGGAACTTTTTGTTGCTCATTTGTCATCAGACCAATTCCTCAAAGTCCAGACACTTTGTGGGACAGGATGGGGTTTCCTTCCCCACCAGAAGGAACGCGCCGTTTCCCTGAAAAACGAATTATGCCCAGGGGCACGACTGTGCTGAGAAGCTGCAGGACGTGTCGGGGACATCCTGCCTGGTGCGATGGGGTCCCCCTGCCACCGAGCCAGGAGGGGACCGGGGACAGAGCCCAGCATGGGACAAGTCCTGTGGCCGCCCACCCCACACTCCCAGCCTTCCTCCTGCTGAAGGAATTTCTTTTTCCGCCCTTCCCTCGATTCTTCTCCTTTTTTCCCTCCCTCCCTTCCCAGCCCTTTCCCCTTCCCTCGCGGCGCAGCCAGGCACCGAGGGGACTTTGCCCCCCCAAGGCTGAGCTTTCTCCCCGCAGCCTGGAGCAGCTGAAGGATGAGCGAAAACGCTCTTATCTGCGAGGGGAGGCAGGCGCTGTGGGCAGGGTTTGCGCGAAGGCTGCTGGCTTATAAGCAGCCGGCCGCGGAGGGAAGCTCCCTCGCGAGGCTCCGAGCGCAGCTCCCACCGCGATGCCCGTGGCGCTGGGGCTGCTGCTGCTGGTGCTGAGCCCGGTGGGCGCCCTGGAGCCGGGGCTTGAGCCCCCCAATTACGATGCCACCGAGGCGGGGGCCGCCCTCTTCGCCGATGCCTACAACAGAACGGCCGAGATCGTCCTCTTCAAGAGCGTCTCGGCCAGCTGGGATTACTACACCAACCTGACGGCCACCAACGGTGCCCTGCAGGTGGGTGCTGGCACGGGGTGCTGCTGGGGGGGCTCCGGCAGGGTGGGGAGGGCTGGCGGGGTCCCCTTCGTCCCCACGGGTTCCTTTTGAAGCACCCCAAGGTGCTGTCCCGGGACTCGGATGCTTGGCTTGGGAATGGTTTTGTCCCCAAAACTGGCTCTCCGGAGAGCCCCTGCCCCAGTGCAGCAGCCCTGGCCCCGCAGCAGAGCCTGGGTTTATTTTTAGAGGTGTTTCCCTCTGCCCAGAACCTTCCACTTTCCTTCCCCCCCTTCCCAGGCTGGGGTCAGGTGTCGAGTGTCCCCATCCCTGCCCGGCACCACGTCCCCAGCACTGTGCCATGCCCCAGCCCCACGGGAGCCCCAGACGTGAAGGAGCAGCAGGGTGGCACCGGGGCACTCCAGCACATGGGGACAAGCTGGCTGGGGGGGAGGTTGTACGTTTCGGCGTGGGCTGGAGCTGCTCTCAGTTGCACGAGCTTGGCCCCTGCCCTGCATGGACGCTCCCCCAGATCTTGTCATACCTGGGGGGCTGCCACAGCCACGGCGTGGGGACATGTCCATGGGGACACGGACACGGCGCTGTGTGCAGCTCGAAGCCATACATCCCTCCCCATGTAGCTTATGGGGTCAGCACAACAAATATGTGACCAGCATGTGTTTGGGAACCTGAGTGTTACCTCCACACCTCAAATAATGTCACGCAACGCCCCAGAGCCCAGCCAGAAGCCCGTGGGCAGGAGGCACATGGTGTGCTGCACGTCTGTCTGTGTGGGACACAGCAGTGAGTCGCTGGGGTGGCGGGGGACGAACACTGCCAACTTGGCAGGACACCTGGTGTGCCCCTCCAGCCTTTTTCGGCCAGCTAGCGCTGTCCAGGCACGCACCCAGCCGCTGTCTGGCAGATGTTGTGGTGGGGCTGGGGACCTTTGGGTGCCGCGGGGGCATCCCGGCTTCAGCAGGCTGCAAGGAGGGGCTGGGGAGCACCTTGTGTGGATTTTGCTTGGGGACATTCCCAGACCAGCCCACTTTCCCATGTTAATAAATACCTGAGGATCACGGCCGAGTGCTCCCTGTGATCTCAAGGCTTATCGGGCCACCCTGTTCCCCTCCCAGTAGCTCCCAGATAGTTTTGGGGACAAGAGGGGAAAACAGACAGGACTTTTCTGGCTGCTCTGCCCAAAGCTGTGCCCACTCTGAGAAATGCTCAGAGCACCCTGCAGAGCTAAAAACACCCTGGTGGTGCCCAGCACACTATTTGCCTGAGCCTGACACAGATGGAGAGGGAGAGGAGGGGATCTGGCCCCTGAAATCAGCCCTTCAAAGGGGCAGCAGAGACGCGTGTTGTGCAATGGGGAGGCACTGAGAACTAAAGGGTTAACAGGGCTCGAGGTGGACGGCAGGACCCGAAAGGCAGAATTTGGGGGATTTGGTGAACCTTTGGGCCAGGCAAACCCTGCTCAGGTCTAGAGCACAGAGGAGCTGAGCCAGGCCAGCCCAGAGGTGTGGGCTCCCCCGGGACCTGTCCCCAAAGACGTGGCCAGGGGACAAAGTGACATGGGGGGGCATCAGGCTAAATGCAGGGCAGCAGCCCCTGGCCTTGTGGGGATGGACAGAGGGACACTGGAATGACAGACAGGCAGGGACGGCCGTGGCAAGGGGTCTGGGGCAGAGCCTCTGGCCTCAGCTCGCTCCACCGGAGCTGTCAGGAGAGTTTAGGGCACAAATCGCCTGACCTAACACAGGCGTCTGTTCAAGAAGGAGATGAAACACAGCTGGACTCTGCCTCCTACAGCTCCCTGGCTCAGAAACGGGGTCTGGGAAGGGATAAAACATCCCTCATGAGCCTCCACACTTCGTGGGTGACTCCCATTGATACAAGGGCATCTTGCTCCAGGGTGGGGGCTGTCGCGTCCCGGTGGGATGGGGAGCCGGGGCCGGATGGTACCGGGGTGAGGGTGGAGGTGCTGGGATGCCCAAGGGGGGAGGTGGGCACCCAGCTCTGCTTTTAGGCATCTCCCCTCTCTGTCCCCGAGCAACCTCTGGCCACACCACGCTGTAACTCCCTTCCCTCCCGAGAGAATGTGATGATTAAAATAAAACAACCCAGGCTTGTTGGAACCAGGCTGGAAACGCCACGAATTACGGCTAATGAGCTCCATAAATCACACTGGGACAGCACGGGCAGCAAGCAGGCGTTCTGCATGTTCTCACTGCTCACTGCCCGGGCTGATGCACTCCCAAAAAATCAGCATTTCCACGCTGGCCATGTGGATGCTACCGCCCGCGATGCGCCTCGTCCCAAAATCGTGGCTGCCGGCTGCAGCTCCAGCTGCCTAAATAACCCCTGCAGCGCAGGCTGCTCCCGCTGTCCCACGGCCTTGGGAAGCGAGGTCAGGGCTGGCAGTGCTGGATAAGGGTAATGGGGTACCCAAAACCAGGGGCATCTCCAGGGGGTTGCATCTCTGCAAGGCAAAACCCAGAGATGGGGCTTATAGGGCACAGAGCAGGGGGATGCAGCTAAACGTTGCTCGAGCACGGATATAATGATGCTGGCACAATGGCCCACAAGCATCCAACACCCTGCCCACGGCACATGGACCCCCCGTCCTAATATCCCCATCCCACCCAGGGCACAACACCACTTCCAAAACAACCTCAAAATCTACTCCTTGGGTGCTCTGCGAGGCAAGCGGGGGCTGCAGATGTTGCCTCTTCGGCTGGAAACTGTTGTCTCTTTCTATAAATGTCACGGCTCAGGGACAGCCCTGCCTGCCACCGCGTGTCCCCTGCCCTCTGGCTCGCTCAAACCCCGTGACTCTGAGCGCGGTGTCACGTCCCGGCGCTGGTCCCCACGTCCCCTCTCTCACCGCGCAGGTCGAGGCATCACTGGAGGAGCAAAACTTCACAGAGGCATGGGGCAAGAAAGCCAAGGAGCTCTATGGCGACATCTGGAGCAACTTCAGTGACACCCAGCTGAAGAAAATCATCGGCTCCATCCAGACCCTGGGGCCCTCCAACCTGCCCCTGGACAAGCGACAGCAGGTAGGCAAGGCTGTGGTGAAGCCCTGGGAGATGCTTGGGTGCTGCGATTCCCCCTCAAAGCCTTTTTTCCTGAGCGTGCAGAGTCTGCTGCTGGCCCCTCAGCTGCATTTTGTAGGGTCTCCTGGAGGCTGAAAACTGGGGAAAAGTGATGGAAGGGGGGAGATGGGAGCTGGGGTCCCACCTCGGGGAGGTCACACAGCCAGGATCTGTCCCTAACGTCAGTTTGGAGCTACCTGCAAGCAGGGGCTGGAGATTTCCTGCTTACATTGAGCAGCCTTGGGCGTTCCCTGGACGCTGGCCAGGCTGTGCCCATGGCTGGGGCCAGCTGGCTTGAGCGCCCGCAGACACAGCCCAGCAAACAGGAGGGCTGTGGCAGCCACCTGGCTCCCTGTGCACCCGGAGCGGCTGTGACCAGTGGCACAGACCAGCAGCAGTGACATCAGGACAGCCTTCCCCATCACAGCCCCGAGCTTGCGGGGTCCTTTAATTAAATGCAAGTAAAATACTCGAGGCAGCGATTCCTGCACATCTCCAGTGGCTCCCGGGGCACCTCCCCACCGAAACCCTGCTTGGCTTGCAAGCCCAGTAATACAATCCTCACTGGAGCAGCGTCAGCCCCAGTTCCTTCCCGGAAACCTGTCCCTGATAACAGAAAGGATCCCATCTCCCTGCACATCACCCACGTTTCTCCCCGCCCGCAGCCACCGCCGTCCCCTCCGGAGCAGAGGAATGGGAGCAGAGAGAGGGGGACGGCGCGGGGGAATTTCCGTCCCTGGGAATGGGCTCCCCGAGCAGGTTCCAGGAAACCTCCCGTTGCTATTGTTTGCTGTTGTTGAAGCTCACAGAAATAAATACCCTCCCCTCCTCCTGTGGTTTTTCTTTTTTTTTTTTTTTTTTTTTTTTTTGCCCGCTTAGATAAACAGCCTGTGCCGCAGCCCTTCTGACGAAGGGCGTTATAAATAGCCGTGCTCCGGGACACGGAGGGGGCTCGGTGAGCGGCCGTGCGTGGGCTGTCTGTCCCAAAGTGCAGAAACAACGGGTGACAACACACACCTCACCCCAAAAAAAGCACTGTATAAACACCCCGATCCTCCTTCGGACACACACACGCGCTCTGGAGATGGGAAGTCTTTGTAAATCCCTCCTCAACAGCCCTTCCCACCCTCTTCCAGCCCCAATGCCTTTTCCCTCCCCGCAGTACAACACCATCCTGAGCGACATGGACAAAATCTACTCCACGGCCAAGGTGTGCCCGGCCAACGATACCTGCTGGGAGCTGGAGCCAGGTACGGTCCTGTCCCCAACCCCGTCCCCATCCCCATCCCCATCCCAGTCCCCATCCTCATCTCCGTCCCCTGCTTAGGGTCTGCTCCTGATGAGCACCCCCAGGCTCTGACTTCTCCCTGGTCCCAAATTCCCATTGGGATGGGGTTGGCAGGGTCCTGGTCCACATTCATAGGGCTGTCCTGGGGTGCGGATGGCTCGATTTGGGTCGATTTTGTGCCCCACTCCCGCACGTCCTTCCCGCTTGGATCTCTCATGTCCCGTGTGTCCCTTTTGTCTCAGACCTCTCGGACATCATGGCCACGTCCCGCAGCTACAAGAAGCTCCTGTACGCCTGGGAGGGCTGGCACAACGCCGCAGGAAACCCGCTGCGTGCCAAGTACGAGGAGTTCGTGCAGCTGAGCAACGAGGCGTACCGGGTGGACGGTGCGAGCGGGATGGGGACGTGGTGGGTCAGGGAGTGGGGTGGGAAGAGGGGCAACACAGTGTCCTGCTCTCCCCATCCCACTTCATCCAGCCTCCATTTCACTTCTGTCCTGGTGTTCACACCCTGGGGAAGGTGCAAAAATCCTACTGGTGCCCAACAGGCCCAGCTCTTGGGGCTGGATGTGGGGCAGCCCCTTGGGGATGGAGCTGGGGGTCATCACTGCCTCCCTGCAGGCTTCGAGGACACGGGCAGCTACTGGCGCTCCTGGTACGACTCAGCCTCCTTCGAGGATGACCTGGAGCATCTCTACCACCAGCTGGAGCCACTCTACCTCAACCTGCACGCCTTTGTCCGGAGGAAACTGTATGACCGCTACGGCCCCAAATACGTCAACCTGAAGGGTCCCATCCCTGCCCACCTCCTGGGTAAGAGCCAGGGGTCCTGGTGGGACTGCAGAGCCGTGGTGGGATGGCGGGTGGTCCCACTTATTGCTGTGTTTCTCTTCCTTCTGACCCACCCCTGGGTCTGCTCTGTCTGCCTTCTCTCCTCAGGCAACATGTGGGCTCAGCAGTGGAACAACATCTATGACCTGATGGTCCCCTACCCTGAGAAGCCCAACCTCGATGTGACGAGCACCATGGTGGATCAGGTAATGGGCTGAGGGACCTGCTAGGGCACCACTGGGAAAAAAGGGGGGATACGTTGGCCAGGGCTTCCCCATAACTTTGATCCTATGGAAGTGGTTGCCCATATCTGCATATGGGACAGTAGAAAAAACAGGTTTGGGAGGGGTAGGGACAGAGAAATGGCCCCGCGCCCACTCCAGCAATAGCCAGAGAGGCAGCAGGTGGGAAAAGAGGCAGGCTGGTGTGGTGGGAGCAGTGCTGGTCCTTACGCTGGGGGCTGCATCCCCACCATCACTCATCTCCAAGCCCTCCTGAGACACCTGTCCTGCTCCTATCTCCTGTCCGTTCTGGGCACCAGCACTGCTGCTTGGTGCTGTTTAGGGATGCTCACCCCATTTCTGGGGATGGAGCTTCCCATCAGGGTGAGAGGGGCAGGAGCCTTCCTCCTCCCTGTGGTGCTGTGGGAGTATCAGAGGTGATGCCCGAGGCATGGGCAGTCCTTTCCTTGGCCATAACCTGCTGCCTCCTGCCCTCCAGGGCTGGAATGCCACCCACATGTTCCGGGTCTCGGAGGAGTTCTTCACCTCCCTGGGGCTGTTGGAGATGCCCCCTGAGTTTTGGGACAAGTCCATGCTGGAGAAGCCGACGGACGGGCGGGAGGTGGTGTGTCACGCCTCGGCCTGGGACTTCTACAACCGCAAGGACTTCAGGTGTGTGGGGCCACGCAGGGGCCCAGGGCTATGGGACAAGAGCTTCTTCCACCCCCTTGGTGGTCACTATTTTGGGTACCCCATCACCATCTGGGGTAAGGTTTCAGGGCACCACATAGCTGTGCCTTCCCCTCTACTGGGTTTTTCCTCTTTCCCATGGGGTGCTGCCACCCTCTAAGGGTCCTTCCCACTGGGGATGTGCGTGGGCAGACCAGGGACCCTCACCGAGCTCAGGCATCGCTCCTTTCACAGGATCAAGCAGTGCACAACGGTGACCATGGAGCAGCTGTTCACAGTGCACCACGAGATGGGCCACGTGCAGTACTACCTGCAGTACAAGGACCAGCCCGTCTCCTTCCGCAGCGGGGCCAACCCCGGCTTCCACGAGGCCATCGGTGATGTCATGTCCCTGTCCGTCTCCACCCCCAGCCACCTCAAGAAAATCGGACTCCTCAGCAGTGCCACCGAGGACGCGGGTATGGCAGCTGCCCTAGGACCAGGAGGGTTCATGGGACACTGACCATGGCACCAGGAAGGGTTTGGGATGTGCCAGGGCAGGCTGCAGCCTGGCAATGCAGCCCTGAGCAGGACAGACCCCGTGGTTGACACAAACCTTTCAACCATCCTTAGTTCGACGGACCTTTACTCTACAATTACCCTAAAGGAGGCTGTAGCGAGATGGGAATCGGTCTCTCCTCCAAGTGCCAAGTGATAAGACAAGAGGAAGTGGGCTTAATTTGTATCAGGGGAGGCTTAGGTCAGATATTAGGAAAAATTTCTTCACTGAAAGGGTTGTGAAATGTTGGAACTGGCTGTCCAAGACAGTAGATGAGTCACTATCACTCCTCCCGGAAGGTCTTCAAAAAACTTAGATATGTAGAGCTTAGTGGTTGAACGGTGGGCTTGGCAGTGCTAGGTTAAAGGTTGGACGAGATGATCTTGGAAATCTTTTCCAACTTAAATGATTCCATAATCCTGGTTCTTGTTGCCATGGGTCCATGCATATACACCTCCTTGGGTCCATGCATGACCCCTTCTGGGCTCTGTGGACAACTTCTTGGCTCCATCCTCTTCACCACCACAAGCAGCAGCAATGCTCCCTGGAGCCTTGTCTGTTCCCTTCCCCTCCCCAGCAGAGACTCAAACCGAAAGCAGCATCTATGGTGTTTATTGGTTTTGACATTTCCAGTGTCTCCCCTTCCTGTCCACCCGGGAGCTCACCACGTAGCTCTGCGGAGGCGGCATCGAGTGCTCGCTCAGACAACCCACCCGGTCACAAGGACAGGCAGCGGGTGACACATCCGCCTGCCAGCCAGTGCAGAGGAGGAGGACTTGTCGCTGCAGGACGTTTCCCAGCTTGGCAAGGGTCTGCACACCCCCCCACACCTCCCAGCCAACACGTCAAACCAGACAGCAGCAGAGGAAACCAAGCGTTCGCAGAGCCCTGCCGCAGGCGGCTGCTTTGCGGAGGAGGGCCAGTCCCGGGTCCTCCTGCCTTGTCGTTAAATCTGTTTCATGATGGGGAAGCCGTCACAGCAGCCAAAATTGTTGGGCTGATGCTGCACAAACATCACGGAGCAGATGGTCGCTGCCTCAAGGCATCGTTGCCTGACTTGGCGGCCGCGCCACCACCGTGGTGGCAGCCAGCAGCCCGTCGGGGCAGTGCTGCCAACCCCTTCCCGACCCTACAGCTGCAGCTGGGTCTCCTGCTGGTCCTTCTTTAGTCTTCTTTTGCTCAAGGTGAAGGGGAAAGCAGATGTCACCATCACCTGTGCTCCGTGTGGTATGGTGGTGACTGCCCCAGGTCTGGATCCAAACTATGGCAGCCTTTGCTTTGGTGTGCCAGCCCTGGGGACCAAATCCCTTTCACCCTGAAGCCCCTGTAGGGTGAACGTGTTAACAGGGAGCCCTTAGAGTTACCCTCACCAGAGACTTCTCCAGGCTTCAGGCAAGGGGACACCAGGCTTGTCACTCCCATTGCTCCCATTCAGTAGAAAGACAAGTTGCCCCAAGCAGGAGCTGCAGTCAGAAAAACATCCTGTGTCCTGTGCACAAATTTCTAAGGATCACAATTATATGTTGAAATGTTGTTCCGACTTCTCATCCATCTCTCCTCACCCCACTGCCAACAAAAACCCAGTGACCATAGTGCCGCCCACCAGGGCTCCTTCCCGACCTCATTTGGGCTCTGTTTCATGCAGAGAGCAACATCAACTACCTGCTGAAGATGGCCTTGGAGAAGATCGCCTTCCTGCCCTTTGGCTACCTCATCGACCAGTGGCGCTGGAACGTGTTCAATGGCCACACGCCCCCCAGTCGTTACAACTATGACTGGTGGTATCTGAGGTAGGGGACAGTGGCAGAGGGTGGATACATGCATGGAAGCTGAGGGTGTGCAAGGATGGAGGGTGGGCAGAAAGGAAGAAGGGGCCATGGAGATGGCTGGAGAAAGATGGGTGGAGGGGTGGAGGGGTGGGAGGGAGAAATGCATAGGAGGGTGGGTTGAGGATCGGGAAGACATGGAAGGACACAAATTGTGCAGATCTCTTCAGCATTGTGCCTTCATTTCCTGTTCCCTGCCTTGGTTCCTCTGGCTCCCTCTTTCCAGCTCATGTTCTTGTTCTTTGTTGCCTACAGAACTAAATACCAGGGTATTTGTGCTCCAATTTCGAGGAACGAAAGCAACTTCGACCCTGGGGCAAAGTACCACATCCCTGGGAACACCCCTTACATCAGGTAGAGGAGGTGCTGGGAAGGGGATGGAGGCTTGGGGCAGGGGGTGTGGGGACCCCAACTCTTCAGGCAGGGGCTGGGATGCATTGCTCAAGACACAGACACCATCCAACACTTGGGAGCACAAATGGTGGGGAGCAGATGTGTGGCAAGGTGCCTTCAGCCATGCCCTGGGACTCACCTGCTTTGTCCCTGGTGCTCACCTTCACGGGCTTCCTCAACAGGTACTTTGTGAGCTTCATCCTCCAGTTCCAGTTTCACAAGGCGCTGTGCCAGGCGGCCAACCACACTGGTCCCCTACACACCTGTGACATCTACGAGTCCAAAGAGGCTGGAGCCAAACTCAGGTGGGGACAGAGAAGGGTCGGGACAATCGCCATGGGCAGATGTGTGCGTGGAAGCTGATGGTGTGCAAGGAAGAAAGGAAGGAAAGAAGAAAGGAAGGAAGGAAAAAGTGGCCATGGAGATGGCTGGAGAAATAGCTTTGCAGATGGATGGATGGATAGATGGAAATACAAGGAAGCACTGGGGTGGGGTGAGTGGTCCTCACCAGAGTCCTGCTATTGTCCCTGTCACTAGCTCCCACCCAGACAAGAGGTCACTAAAGCATGTTTGGTTCCTGTAGACTCCCTGGGCGTTAATGAATGCATGAGAATGTGGCGGAAAGTCTTCAGACCCCAAGCACAGGATAGCTGGGGGGCTTCAGAGGCAGTTTCCAGGCTCACATCCTTCTCAGGAATAGCATCTTCAACCCATGTGAAGCAGAGACACCACCACTGCTTTTCTCCCGTCCATCCTCCGACCTAATGCTGGCTCTTGCTGCCCCACTCCTCTGCAGGGAGGTGCTGAAAGCTGGGTCTTCCAAGTCATGGCAGGAAATCCTGTTCGACCTCACTGGCACGGATAAGATGGACGCTGGGGCCCTCCTGGAGTACTTCAGCCCTGTCACCACCTGGCTTGAGGAGCAGAACAACAAGACCAATGAGGTGCTGGGCTGGCCAGAGTTCGACTGGCGTCCCCCTGTCCCCGAAGGCTACCCCGAAGGCATCGGTAAGGCTGCGGCCCCAGGAGGGACAGGAAAAGTTCTCCCAAGTGCCACCACCAACCCCTAGGCAGGACAGTTCTGGGGGAGATCTCTGCTGTAGATGGGTGAGGTCTCCATGCCAGGAAACAGAGGAATAACCACCTCCATGTGCAGTCCCACAGGGTCCCATTTTGTGGGTGGTCACATCTTGCTTTGAAGCAGGTGCCATATTCCAGCCCCTTGACGTACCGTTGTGCAGAGCTGTGGCCCTGCCACTGTAGTAATGCCATCAGTCCTGGTGTGACAGGTCATCTGCTTTCAGCTGCATCCTTTCTGCCCAGCTGGAAGGGTTTAGGGCAGGCAACTTGTCCTGCGATCCCATCCCCTCTCCCGTGGACAACCTCCACCTTCAGCATGCTCCCAGACATCTTTCAGCAGACCTGCAACTCTGGGACGTGTTCAAGCCTGGTGGAGAAACCTCTTGAAAGACCTCTTGCAAAAAGGACTTCCCTTCTCTTTCCTCTTATCTCTTCCTCTAGACAAAATAGCAGACGAGGCACAAGCTAAAGAGTTCTTGTCTGAGTACAACAGGACGGCCGAGGAGGTGTGGAACGCCTACACTGAGGCGTCCTGGACCTACAACACCAACATCACCGACTACAACAAAGAGATCATGGTATGGAAACGACCCAGGCAACAGCCACGGCAGGCAGCTGGTTCCCATTGCAAATGAGCTCTGAAAGCCAGGACAACCTCTGCCCCTAGCAGAGCTGTAGATGAGAACCCCATTCTCATCCAGAAGGTGACTTGTCCATGAAAAGTCATGCCATGAGGTACCCCCAGGGAAGCCACGGGGAGGTTGTCAGCCATGGCAGGGCAGGTGGTGCTTGTGGTGAAGGCCTGAGTCTCAGGGAGCTCCCTCAGGTAACTCCTCTCCTGCCTTTGCAGCTGGAGAAGAACTTGGCCATGTCCAAGCACACCCTCGAGTATGGGATGAGAGCCAGGCAGTTCGACGCCTCCGACTTCCAGGACCAAACTGTCACACGCATCCTCAAGAAGCTGAGCATCATCGAGAGGGCAGCCCTGCCTGAGGATGAGCTGAAGGAGGTGAGCTGCAAGGGGACAGGGCAGGACGGGCTGTCCTTTGCCACTACCCTGTGGGAAGACACAGGCTTTGCCCAGCTTTTAGGAAATGGCCCTGGGCAGCTGCCCCTGCCCCTGCAGAAGGTGATAGTTTGGTACCTTCTGCACAAAAGCAAGACCCTCACCTCCAGGATTTCTCACCCAAAGGTTGCCTGCCCCAGCCTGCTGTGGGTGCAGCTGCTTGTGTGGTAATGGCACATTGCATGCTGGCCCCATACTTGCCATAGTAACTCAGCTTTGATTCCTTCTGGGGTCATACTTGACCTGCCAGGACAGTGTGGAAGGGGCCAGGGGAACATCCTAATGGGCTGTGTTGTTCCCCAAGAGCAGGAGCAAAGTTAACAAGCTCACATGATTCGATTTCCTTTGCAGTACAACACCCTTCTCTCAGATATGGAGACCACATACAGCGTAGCCAAGGTCTGCAGGGAGAACAAAACCTGTCACCCCCTGGACCCTGGTAAGACCTGGCAGGGTGCTCAGCGAGTCATCTGCAGCAGGCCCAGGAAGGAGGGCTTCTTCATAGGGACATGGAGAAGGGTCAGGAAGGGGCCTTTCCACCTTCTCGGTGATGGCCCCTGAGCAGTATATTGGGTCTAGCATCGTTGCATCAGGCTAGCCCAGCCAACGCCATCATCTGGCTTCACTGCTCTCTCTTTAGACCTCACGGACATCCTGGCCAAGTCACAGGACTATGATGAGCTCCTCTTTGTCTGGAAGGGCTGGCGGGATGCTTCTGGGAAGAAAATGAGGAACAACTACAAGCGATACGTGGAACTGAGCAACAAGGCAGCTGTGCTCAACGGTCAGTGTCCTGCTCCTTCAGAGACCCACCAATGTCTCAGCACCCCGCGAGCAGAGAATTGAGTTGATCATCCAACTCAAAGCCAATATCTTGAGGGCATAGAGGTCCCACCAACTGTCATTAGGTCCCCTGTCCCATAGGCATGGAGGGACCTGGGGTGTCAGTGGCAAGACAGACTCTTACCTAAGAAGGGAAGTGTCTGACAGCTCCTCTTGCCCTACCTCAGGCTACACAGACAATGGGGCTTACTGGAGATCCCTGTATGAGACATCCACCTTCGAGGAAGATCTGGAGAAGTTGTACCTGCAGCTGCAGCCCCTGTACCTCAACCTGCATGCCTATGTACGCCGGGCCCTATACAAAAAGTATGGAGCTGAGCACATAAACTTGAAGGGTCCTATTCCTGCTCACCTGCTAGGTAAGGGCTTTGCGGAGGCCTTGAGCAGAGCTGTGTCTCCCACCAGGCATAAATTGCTGCAAATCATGCCAGGACCTCATGCTTGCATTGTCCTCGTGCAGGCGGTGCAGGGACTGGTGACTGTGCAACCTGGCCACAGACAGGGTAGCCCATCCTGAAAAGTGGGGAGTAACAAGTTGTCTTTGTTCTTCTCCCTCCATCTTCCTCCTGCTCTTCCCAGGCAACATGTGGGCCCAGTCATGGTCCAACATTTTCAACCTGGTGGTGCCCTACCCAGATGCCACCAAGGTGGATGCCACCCCAGCCATGAAGCAACAGGTCAGTGCTTTTACAGTCTGCTCTGGAGATGTCCCCTGGGACCCATCACCCTCTGGCCGCTGGCAACACCCCCATTGCTGAATGCTTTGATGCTGCCAAAAGTTTCCATGACATGCCCCTATTCCTTCCCCATCCAGAAATACCAAGGGCTGGACCCAACAGTAGTTGCCATCAAAGACCTCCCAAGCCCAGAGGGACAAGACTGTCCCCAGCCTCCCATCCTTCCCACAGCCTCCAGCACCCACAGGATCCCCCATTGCCCCTCACCAAATCCTCCATCTGCTCTCTCCCCAGGGCTGGACACCCAAAATGATGTTTGAAGAGTCGGACCGTTTCTTTACCTCCCTGGGCCTCATCCCCATGCCGCAGGAGTTCTGGGACAAATCCATGATCGAGAAGCCGACGGACGGGCGGGAGGTGGTGTGTCACGCCTCAGCATGGGACTTCTACAACCGCAAGGACTTCAGGTGCCTGCAGGGAGCGAGTGGTGCCCCTGGCTCCTATGGTGCTGGGGCAGCATCTTGGTGGGATAAGGGCACACGGGATGGTGCCACCGCGGTGTCTCTTGCTCAGCAGCTGTGGCAGCCCCTCTCTGGCACTGCCACTGGTACCCAAGATGCTGGCATTGATGGCAGGAGTCCCCATAGCAGGGGGAGGGCAACTTATACCTTCCCTGAGCTGCCCAGAAGATGGAAAAGCTGACAAACATGGACAGGGAATGGGCAGGGGCAGCAGGAGAGGCAGAAAGACAGTCAGGGACCAACCCCATGGAGCAGGACCAGCATTAGACCTGGGGAGGGGACACGTGGAAAGAGACCAGAGGGAAACATAGGTGGTTATGGTACCGCAATGGGGTACAGTCGTTCTTGGAGACTTTCACCCCAGCTCTGCCCTTTCTTTTCTCCCCACCCCACGTCCTCATCCAGGATCAAGCAGTGCACTGTGGTGAACATGGATGACCTGATCACGGTGCACCACGAGATGGGCCACGTCCAGTACTTCCTGCAGTACATGGACCAGCCCATCTCATTCCGCGATGGAGCCAACCCTGGCTTCCACGAGGCTATTGGGGACGTTATGGCCTTGTCTGTCTCCACCCCCAAACATCTGCACAGCATCAAGCTGCTGGACCAAGTCACAGAAAACGAAGGTGAGTTGGCATGGGGGCACCCCACGGCACAGGTGGGGGCAGCTGGGGATGCAGAGGGCCAGGATGGGCTGGGCAAGGTAGAAGGGGACACGCACGGTGGCTCGGTATGCAGGGAAGAGACAGGATCTGATGGGGACCCTCTGCCCCCGGGCAGAATGACCCACACAGGGTGGAGAGGTGGGCACAGTACCCCCTTGCTCACACCTTCCCACTCTGGACAGAAAGTGACATTAACTACCTGATGAGCGTCGCCCTGGACAAAATCGCCTTCCTGCCCTTCGGGTACCTCATGGACCAGTGGCGCTGGAAGGTGTTTGATGGGCGCATCAAGGAGGACGAGTACAACCAGCAGTGGTGGAACCTCAGGTGTGCTCGAGCTCAGACCTCTCTTTGGTGCAAGGTCCTTGGCCATCGTCCCACTTAGTGTTTTCTCCCTGTGGCCCAGGTGGCTGCAGTGGGACATGATGGGATAACACAACCCCTTACCCTGTCCCCACACCCCGCTGTGTCCCCTCCTGGCTTACCCTACCTTCTCCTCCCCAAACTGAGCTAATTCTCCCTCTCTGGCCCAGGCTGAAGTACCAGGGCTTGTGCCCACCAACACCAAGGTCTGAAGATGACTTTGACCCTGGAGCAAAGTTTCACATCCCTGCCAATGTCCCCTACATCAGGTGAGTGAGCTGGGCTGGGAGGGACACCGCTGGGACAGGTGAGCCCATGCAGAAGCAGGGACCTCTGATTCAGGTGCTAGCAATGGCACCTTGTTTCATGGCTGGAGGGACACCTGGTGGTGCCCATCCCAAAATACCGGGTATATATCAACAGAACCTTAGAGGGAAAGGCTGGATCTAGGGGAAATTTCTCCTTGTCCAAGGGAGGTGGGCTCAGCCACACAGGCAGCTATAAAGTGCACACTAAAAGGAAAAAATGGCATCAGCACATTGGACCAAACTGATGCAGGTGGAGATCCAAAGCCAGTGATACTCCTCCAGGCTGGGATTCTGCACCTGGAGGATAAGGGGGAGCGCATCCTCCCCCTGCACAGCCACTAGCAGGGTCTGTCCCCGTGTCCTCACCCCTCTGTGGCCCCTCCAGGTACTTTGTCAGCTTCGTGATCCAGTTCCAGTTCCACCAGGCTCTCTGTAACGCAGCTGGGCACACGGGGCCCCTGCACAAGTGTGACATCTACCAGTCCAAGGAGGCCGGGAATCTCTTGGGGTAAGTGCGGGCAGGGCAGAGCCAAGACCTTTATGACCCCAAATACCTTAAAGTCAGGCCACAGCTCTGCGGGACAGCAGAGCCCCTGGTGCTCCATCCTCTCCCTGCCCCAGCAATGCTCCGGTCCCTGGCCCTGGGACATGGGGGACCCTGGGCTGGGTGCTGCAGCTGTGATTGCAAAAGCAGCCACTAGATGGTAGCTGGGCCACTGGCAGGTGGAAGGCTCCCTCCCTCCTCCTCTTCCTCCTCCGCAGCCCCCAGTTCCTTAGGGAAAAGAGCCCCCTTGCTTCAAGGGAAGCACCTGTAAAATTAACCCTTTCACCCATAAACTGATCTGCATCAGTCCGGGCTCTCTGGAAGGCTTTAGGCATGTAAAGCCCCATATCCCACATGCAAAACCTTATCCCCCATGCTCTGAGCTCACAGATACCAGAAAGCAGAGACCGTGCCCCAGGGCTGCTGGCACCAAGAGCCCTGAAGGCAAGGGCTGGTGCCAAAAGGGCAATGGGGAACCCACTGGAGCCGATTTTTCCCTCGCAGGGAGGCCATGAAGCTGGGTTTCAGCAAGCCGTGGCCTGAAGCCATGCAGCTCATCACGGGGCAGCCCAACATGTCGGCCGAGGCCCTGATGAGCTACTTCCAGCCCCTCATGACGTGGCTGGTGAAGGAGAACGAGAAGAACGGGGAAGTCCTGGGCTGGCCCGAGTACGACTGGACTCCTTACACGGGTATGTGGGAATGGGCTGAACAAGGTGGGTCCATGACGGGGGAGAGTTTGGTCCTCTCCAGGGTGGGGATGGGGCTCCCAGCAGAGATGGAGCTGCCCTGGTGCCCCTTGGCCACCCCAAAAACCACAGGGGTTTTGGATGCTCCTCCTCAACTTTCCAGCAAGCCGAGTCTAAAGGAGACAAGTCACCCAAGAGACCAGCAAAGGAGAAGCTGGTGACCCACCACAGCCAGCCCAGAGCCACCAGCACTAACCATGTCCCTCATTTCTCCATTTTCCAGCCGCTCAAAGCCAAGCTGGCTCCTCCGACCGTACTGATTTCCTGGGCATGTCCCTGAGCAGCAAAGAAGCCACAGCAGGTGGCTGGGTCCTACTCGCCCTGGCACTCGTCTTCGTGATCACCACCATCTTCCTGGGCGTCAAGTTGTCCTTAGCAAGGAGAAAGGCCTTCAAATCCAGCTCAGAAATGGAACTGAAATAAGGCGGACACCGATGGGGGAGCACAGACAGGGTACGAGCGCAGGCACTCGGGCAGGCTGGTGGCAATGCTGCGGGCACGTTCGCCCACGAAGCCATGGGTTTCCACAGCCCAGGACTCCTCTCTCCAATCAGGTTGGACTTTTTTTTCCACTATGCAAGAGCCAAAGCAGAAAAGACCTATTTATTTGTCAGCGTCTGCATAAGGGGGAGAGAAATTCAGGCACCGGCAGGCACGGAGCCATCACGGGCTGCCCCCATGCCTGGGGGGCGCAGGTCCAGCCCAGGCACCCACCATCTATCTCCAACCCCTATGCCAGGGTGGCCAAAGCCATGGGGGCTTCAAGTGACAGAGGGCAGGCTTGGGAAGGACAGAGCATGTTTGTGTTCTCTGTCCATCCCTGGTTTGCCCACTGCTGGGCTGTTCGCTTGCATGGATGAAAAATAAACCCATGTCTTGTTACCCCCAGCGCAGCAGCTCGGCTCCTCCTTGTGGGTGGTATCTCCGTGGGATGCTGGGCTGGTGAGAATACAATTTCCTAGGGGTCAATGTGGCTTTTGGGGTCTCCTCCGTCCCCATCATGAAAGCTCAGCATCCCTTTATAGCAGCACCATCACCCCCTAAACATTGGCTCCCGTTGCAGCTGCTGTCTCAGGGTTTCTCCGTAGGGCACAGACCTAACGGAGGGGCTGCATTAGGGCCAGAAAACCCCAGCTGAGAGGTGGGTTTCCAGAAAAGTCCAAGCCTGAGCTGTAATGAGGGTTGAGGGTCACCAAGTCCAAGCAGGGACAGGGCTCGAGCTCGCGGCTCCAGCACAGGGACGATGCGCGTTTACGTAAGGGCCGGGGAGGCTCTGAGGTCAGCGATCGCCTCCTGCTCCCCAGCTCTGATTATCTTGGGATCAGCCGTGCTTGAGGCTTTTTTTCCCCGTCTTTCTTCTGCTTCTGTAAATAAAACTTCGTATTTGTTCTGCGGTGATTAGGTGCAAAACTAATCCCAGGCCAGGGATTATTGCAGCCTTAAAGAGCCGCGATCTGCTGCAGCCCCAAGCAGGAAGGGAAATGAGGGGACGCAGGGCAGATCATGCCATCCCTCTCACCCGATGGCCTCCACCCTCAGTCCTGTCTTACAGGGGGAAACAGAGACCCGAGAGGAGCAGAAGGCAGGTGTCTGCCCGCCCACGCTCGGGTTTGTGTTTGTTTGCTTCCATCTCCTACGCCCACGGGGAGGCGAAGCCGCCGGTCGCGCGTCTTCCCGTTGCAATCCCAGGGCTGGGGGAGCAGCTGCCCCAGATGCCCGCACCCCACAGCAGCACCATCCCTGCCCCTCCTTCCCAGCCACGCGATGCCCGTGGAGCAGAGACCTTGCAAAGTGAGAGCTGGGTTGGAAGCCAAGTTTGCTTTCAGCCCCAGAAGGCAGGCTGCTGCAGGTGTGCTCCGTCGAGCTCAGCTCCCCGCTGGTAATTTTTAGCCCTGTGGCTGCTTTCTGCACCATTAACGGAGGTCTCCAAGGTCATCAAGGTCTTGCCAGCTTCAGGAAGATTGCTTTCTGGAGAGAAGAGAGCCACACTGAGCACTCTGCTCAGGGACTGTAATACACGCTCAGCTCTAACTCCCCATCAGAGCCCACACGGGAGCTGCCGGTGTCCTGGAAGAGGCCACGACTAAGTGGTGGGTGATGGAAACACAGAGCTGCAGCCTCCTGCTCGGGGACAGAGAGGCAACACAAGCCAAAGGTCCATCCAGGAGGTGCAGGAGGACACCAGGTTACCTCCAGCACAGGTCCAAAGCCCTTTCAAGGGATGATGCAGGACACGAGGTTACCTCCAGCACAGCTCCGAGCTCCCACCAGGAGCAGGACAGGGCACGCAGCTACCTCCAGGCCAGCTCAAGATGAAATGAAGGTCCTGAGCTGAGCTTAACTGGAGCTGCTGAGCCGTGGGTGGGGGCACAGGTGAAGCTTTCCAGGGCAATTAAGACCCTCTGGTGCCCTCAGGGCTCTGCTAACCATCACCAGCGTTTTACAAGTTACCTTTAAAATGAGGATGCTTCACCTCCCCTGTTGTGATAACATCTGGAGAGATTTTGCTGCCTTCTGGCTTCTGCATCACGCTTCCTGCTGAAATTAGGAGGCTTAGCAAAATTACTCCCTAGGAAAAAGGAATTAAAAAAAAAAAAAAAAGGAAAAGAGAAAGAGCAGAGAAAGAGGAGATTCCCTTTCAATTCACAGAGCCCCTCCAAGGGGAGCTCAGAAAGCAGCACCCCAGGCCTGCGGGGGCTGTGCTGGGGATGCCTGCACACAATGCTCCTAGAGAGCAGATTTGCTTCGAAACCACGCACATCAAAAGCAAGAACCACGCTGGGTTCCCTTCACCAGCCTGGAGACCCTTTGGGCACAGCGAAACCTATTTTCCTTTTTTTTTTTTTTATTTTTTTTTAATGCTCATTATCCTCACTCACCGTGCTGGGGGAAGGTGACTGGCGGGGGGGACCCCACGTCCCCAGCGGCTGGCGGGGGCCCGGCCAAGCCGGGTCTATTCTTAGCTGGTAGGTGGCCGGGCGGGAGCAGGCAGGGCGCGCGGGGCCGCGTTCCTCGCATTCCCCTTCCCCGGGGACAAGGAGCGCCTGGAAAAATGCAGCCGCAGCTTGGCAGCACCCGGCACCCAGGGGCCAGAAGCAGGGGCCAACCCCAAGCAGGGGTCATCAAGGGGGGGGGGATATGGCACGGAGGGCATCCTGCGGGTGCGGTGGGCTAAGATGGGGTCGGCAGACCCCAAATCCTTGACCCCTGCATGCCCACCCTCCTTATGCCCCCTCCGTCAGCCATCGAGCAGGGACTTGCTTCGCCCAGGGTGGCCCCTGAGGGTGTTCCCCCTAATTCTGGGGTGCTGCTTTCTGTCCCCTTCCCTCCCGGGGAGCAGCAGTGCCACTGTGGGCTCAGGTCAGGGATGGCACAAGTAGGTGGGCCCTAGGAGCCCAGGGAGGCAGCCAGAGATGAAGGAAAGCACCGGGCACCCACACGGGTACCCCACGCCTGGAGGCACCTCCATGGGGCTGAGCGGTGCTGACCCCTTGCCCCATCCATCCTCCCACTCTCCCCATCCATCCTCCCAACCCCAAAGACGGTGGGGGAGTCACGAGCCTGCCCCGTGCCTCAGTTTCTCCTTCTGTGCAGCGTGGATGTGCCACATCCTGGAGCTGAGCTCCCTTGTTTTTTCATCCCTCTGCTGAACGGGATTTGGCCCCTGTTGGGAAATAACCCCCCAGGACTCAGTTTAGTGTCACTGAGACCTTCCTGGGTTTCTGGCCTCCCCCAGGATGGCACTGGGGAGAGCGCAGGGTTAATTTTGGCTGCACATCCAACTGGTTTTGTGGTTTATTTTTTGTACTTAGCTAACAAACAGTGTCACTGTGAAAGCTTGGGAAAAAAAAAAAAAAAAAGATTTGGAGGGGTGAGGTGGAGGAGGTCGAGGATGACCCCAAATCCACCCATGCCCCTTCCCCAGCTGTCCTCAGGGGCCACGACTCCGGCTCCATCTCCTCCCTCCAGAGCTTCTTCCAAAAACCAAGGGCACGAGGGGTGCCGGGCAGGGGGTCCCCGGCGCCTGTTTGGGGACAGCCCCGATGGCCGCCAGCAGCTTTGGGGACTGCGGAAGTCCCATATCTCTGTCCTCAGCCTCGCTCTCCCACTGTGCCTGCAGCCCAGCTCTGATTACCGAAAGGTGGAGGAACGCCGGCTCGCGGCTGGCAAACATTTCTCCCGGCAGGCGACAGCCGGCGGCTGATGGTTTGGGATCTGGGTGGGTGCCGAGCCCCTCGTCCCCACCCAACCACCCCAAATCCGCAGCCCCTTCCGCGGCCGTATTTCCCCCTTCCAACACAGCCGCCCTTGTCTGACGGCCGCGGGTGGGTTATAATTCCCTGCACAGCGCAAATATTTTACTTCCTGGCCTTATCCCGCGGAGTCCCCCGGTTCCCCACCTGCCCGGCAAAAACCAAACATGCCCCGGTTGAACCCGAGCTCGGCAGGCACAGATGGCTCGTGGAGAAATGATATGGAGGTGCCAGGAAGGGAGGGCACCCCTGGGAGCACCCGGCACATTGTTTTTTTTCCCCTGGAAATCGGGTGCTTTCCCATTGATTGCCTGGGGTGTGGGAAGGAAGGAACGAAGGGGAAAGGAGCAAAACCTCCAAAAGGCTCCCTGAGGGGGAGGAAAGAATTGAGCGAGGGAGGAGGAGGAGGAGGGGAGCAGGGCAGGGAGGGGATTACTGCTCGCTGAATTAGAGGGAGCCCTTCAGCTGCCTTGAACAGCAGGAGAATTTGCCCGGAGACCCCAATTCTTCCTATTTGGGATAGGCTGTAAGCACGGGATTAACTGCAAGCATATGCTTAAGTCCCGGAGAAGCCAAGGGAATTGAAAGGAGTCTGGGCACAGGGCACTCCTCAGGAGGGCACAGACACAGCCTCACGGAGCAGCCAGCTCTGCTGGGATGCTCTGGGGGCACTGGGAGAGCCATGGGGCACTGGGAGAGCTATGGGAACACTGGGAGAGCTATGGGTGCACTGGAAGAGCCACGTGGAGATTGGGAGAGCCATGGGGGCACTGGGAGAGGCCTAGGGGGCACTGGAAGAGCTATGGGGGCGCTGGAAGAGCTGTAGGGGAATTGGAAGAGCCATGGGGCACTGGGGTAGGCCATGGGGGCATTGGGAGAGCCATGGGGGCACTGGGAGGGCCCTGAAGCTCAGTCCAGAGAAAGGGGGACTGAAGCTGCCCCACTGCCATGGCCGGAGGGGACAAGGCTTCCTGGGCTCGCCCCACAGACCCCAGCTTCACAGTGGGGCCAGAGGGGCTGGTCCTGTGCCCTGCCCCATGCCCAGAGCCCCCCCTCCAGTGACCCTGCACTCCCCTCTGGGGACCCGATCAGCTCCGGCGAGGGCTGGGAGCCGTCACGCGCCCACAGCACCGGGCACATCCGCAGCCACGTGCCGTGCCCATGAACAGCCCGGGCTGATTTATGGGATGAGAGGAAGGCAGGAGGCCAACCTTAAATCCTGACTGCCCGGTGATTAATAATCATAATTATCATCATATTAGCCATAATAATAATAGTTTTCTTTTCCCCGCGGAGCTGGACATCCAGGAATCTCGCGGCGGTTTCGTAAGGCAGAGTGACCGACGTCCCTATTTTCTGGCGAGGAAATTGCGGCACAGAGCTGTCTCCCTCGAGTCACCCAGTATATCAACAAGAAAACAGAGAAGGCAGGAGCCTGGACTCTGTGTCCCTCTCCCTCCCCCATGCTATTAAGCTGCATCTGTGTAATATAGAGCAAAATATCCTCCGCGACTCGCAGTAAATCACGGCAGAGGCAGCGTGCGGAGTGGATGGGGGGGAAGATAATGGGTTTTTCACCCTCTTCAACAATGGAATAAGTTTTTCTCTGCTGGGGGAAGGCTGACTTCTCTGACAGGTGGAGATAAAAGCAGCGGCAGGGCTCTGAAATGGGCTCTTTGAGCACCTGCCGTTGCCCACCCACTCTTGGTGCCGGCCCCGGGGGCAGGAGGCAGCCCCGGTGGGTGCCACTGCGGGTCGGGTGCCCCCCGGGCAGGGCCAGGTCCCCATAAGTATTCCTGAGGTGCGCTGGAATATTAATTGAAAACCCCAGCAAAACACTCCTGCTAATGCTAATGGCCCATAATCCTCTTAGTCCAATTTCATGCCTGAAAAATTGTGCGTGGCGAACTCACAACGGAGAG
Source organism: Aythya marila (assembly GCF_965140915.1). NCBI lineage: Eukaryota > Metazoa > Chordata > Aves > Anseriformes > Anatidae > Aythya > Aythya marila. The sequence continues at coordinate 3,313,409 of NC_139066.1, forward strand.
CCCCTCGGTGGGCGCTGCCCTGAGCCGTGGTGGGCTGGGAGAAAAGGGGCAAGGACCCCTTGGAGGCACGGAGAGGTGGCAGGATTGGTGCTGAGCCTGGGGCTCTGTCTGAGCATCTCCTCTACCAGGGCAGCCTGAGCCCCCCAGCCCACCTTGTCCCGCCCCCCCGGCCCCCCAGCCCCATGGGGCCGGATGACCCGGAGCCCAAGCGTGACCCCAAAGCCCCTCGCCCCCCTTGGACCCTCCACGTCCCATGGAGTCCCCGTGTCCCCCGTGCCCCCCAGGCCCCAAAGGTGCCTCCCCAGTGCCGAGCCCCCCCCCGAGCCCGGCCCTTCAGCACCGCGCGGGTGGACAGCGCCGGGCGCGGGGCCCCGCCCGCCCCAGGAACCCCCCGGACCCCCCCTCCTGGGATCCCTCGGGAACCCCCCGACACCTTCCCTGCACCCCCAGCCTTGCCTCCATCCCCCTGCCTCCCTGCACCCCACGTCCCACCACTCCCCCCCCCCCCCAGCTCTCCAGCTCCCTCTCCCCTTTTTTCGGGCACCCCAAAGCCCCCCCTTGCACCCCACACTTCTCGCCCCCCCCCCGGCTCTGCCCCCGCACCCTTGCAGCCCTACAATTCCTCCTCTGCCCCTGCGCCCCCCCCTCCACCCCCTGCATCCCCTCCTCCACCACCCCCAGCACTCCAGCGCCCACCATCACCCCCCCCGCCACCCCCTGCACCCCATCACCACCTCCTGCACCCTCCCCAGCCCCCAGCCCCCCCCAGCACCTCCTCCTCCACCAGTCCCGTGCCTCAGCACCCCCAGCACCCAGCACCCACACTCCCACCAACCCCCCCACCTCCAGCACACCCTATTCCAACACCCCAATCACCCAGCGCCCCCCTGCCTCAGCACCCCAAGAACCCCACGTCCAGCACCCTCCAGGCCCCCCCTGTCCCATCACCCCAAGGACTCCATCCCCACCATCCCTTTCCCAGCACCCCAAGGACCTCACCTCCAGCACCCCCCAGCATCCCCCTGCCCCAGCACCCCGAGGATTTGGCACCCAGCACCCTGCAGCCCTCCAAGGACCCCACCTCCAGCACCCCCATCACCCCCAGCACCCCACCTCCAGCACCCCAAGGACCTCACATCCAACACCCTCCAGCACCCCAAAGACCCCACCTCCACCCCCTCCAGCACCCCAGGGACCCTCCTCCAGCACCCCAGCACCCCGAAGGACCCCACCTCCAGCACCCCAGCACCCCCCCGCTCCCCCCACCCCAGCACTCCATCCCGGAGCCCACCGGGGCTGCGGGGCTGCTGCCGGCAAGCGCTGTGCCGGGGGCACCGGGGGGCACCGGGGGGCACCGTGGGGGGACCAAGGGGGGCCGGGGGGGGGGGGCAGCTCCCCACCTTCCCTCTGGTGCTGTCGACAGCCACCCGGGAACCTCCCGGCGGGCCGGGACAGCGGTGACTAAGCACTTTGGGGATTTCTACTCTTCGAATTTTATTCTTTTCTTTTCTCCCCCTTTCCAGCGGAGCCTCCCCCCTTCCTCCACACACACACACACACACACACACACACATCCACCCCCTCCACCTCCCACCCCCCTCCTCCTCCTCCTCCTCCTCCTCCTCCCCTCCATCCTCATCCTCCCCGGCCGCCCCCGCCCGGGGCCGGGCGCGGCAGGGCGGGCGGTGGGGTTCCCCCTTCCGGCCGCCGGGAGCACGGGAGCCCCGGGCCGGCTCGGCTCCAGAGCTCGGCCAGCCCTGGGGTGAGGCGGAGCGGGGCCGTGCCGTGCCGTGCCGGGCCGTGCCGTGCCCAACCGAGCCGCTCCGGGCCGGGCCGAGCTCCCCGCCGCCCCCGTGGGAAGTTGCGCTGCGCCCAGGGCGCACCGGGCGGCGGGGAGATGCCGGTGCGCAGGGGCCATGTGGCCCCCCAAAACACCTACCTGGACACCATCATCCGCAAATTTGAAGGGCAAAGTGAGTACCGTAACCCCCCCAAACCCTCCACCCCGCCCCGCTCCCCGCTCCCGCTCTCGGTACCGGTCCCCGTCCCCCCCCCGCGGCCCCCAAACTTCGGGGCGCGGCGAGGAGCAGAGGGGGGGACAGGAGGGAGGCCACCGGCAGGGTGTCCCCCGGGGAAATAAAGGCTCCTCCGTGACCCCCCCGGGGAGGGGGGGGGGCGGAGGGGTGGGCGACAGCCAGGCACTGTCCCCGCGGGTATTTATAGACAGGGCGACACCAGGGGACGAGCGGTGCCGGGGGAGGGGGACACCGGGGACCCCCGCGCCCCCCCCCCGGGCTGGGAGGGGGTCCCGGGGGTGGCGGGGAGGGGGCCCGGCCGGCAGCCGGGTGTCCGGCGGCACAGACGGGCTCGCTGCTTGTTTGCCTTCAACTCCGCGCTGCTCCGAGGCAGCCGTCCCTGGTGAAATGTTGCCATTTGCTGTTGCTCCGAGTAATCCCTTTATATGAATTTTTTTTGGGCTGCTTTTCGTGTCAAATATAGCAAAGAGTTCGGGCTCCTCGGGGAGCTCGGGGGTTTGCACGCCGTCGGTCGGGGGCCACGGCCGGGGGGGGGGAGGCAGCGGGGGGCTGCGCTCACCTTGTCCAGGCACCCCGACGGGGCCGCTTTGTCCCTATGGGGCTGGGGACAAGGGGAGGGGAGCGGGATTCCCCCCCCCCCCGCCCAAGTTATATTTGGGTCTCTGCGGTGGGGTGCTGGGGCCGTGCACCCCCTCCGTCAGCACCCCATCTCCCTGCGCTTTGTCCCTGGTGTCGGAGTTTTCCGGCTGGGCGACCGTCCCTGCGGGATCTGCTGTGGCAGTGAGTGACGTGACCCCGGGGACGGGAAGCAAGAAAAACTGTCCCTGGATCCTATCAGCCCCCGCTGGGACGCGGCGGCTGGGGGGCAGCGGGGGCAGGCGGCGAGGCGTGCCAGCGGGGAGGCAGCCAGGCCCCCTCGGCCCCGCGGGCTCCCTGCCTGCGCGCTGCCAGCCACACTCCAAAATATTCCCCTGGGGCAGCTCAGAGTGTAACAGGTGTTGGGGGAGACCGAAATGAGCCCCCCCTGGGGCACTTCACCCTCCTTTGTTTGTGGGTGCCCTCACCCTACCCCGCAGCCCTCATGGGTGCTGCAGCACCCAGAGCTGGAGAGCCCGGGGCACCCTCCCAGGCGAGCACAAGGGCAAGGGCAAACCTGCAGGTGTGAGCAGGGCAGAAAGCAAATTTTGGGGCAAAAACACCCTCAAGGAGAGCTGGCTCCCCAGCTTGTCCCCACGCTGGCCTTGGGCATATCCCTGTGCTCGGTGCGGCGCGCTGCCAGCGCCATCAATTCTGTCCTGCGCCAGCACGGCCCCGATCCGGCCCACGGGGCTGGCACTGCATGGGAGATGTTTATCGCGGGTGGTGCGCAGGGTTTGGGGGGATCCCTTCCCTGTGCTGCCAGAGCGATTGGGGCAGAGCGGGATGGGGCAGGGGAGGCAACTTGGGAACGCCTGGATGTGGGTTTTGCGCTCTTTGCGGTGAAAACCCCGAGGGTGGGAGCCCCCCACGAGGGGCCACCGAGGGCTGACGCAGGAGACCACGGAGCCGGCATCCCCGCTCCCCCAGGGACTCCAGAGGTGACATTAAGGGGAGCCCCGATGTGCTGGGAGGGGGCCCCCACCCCGCCAGGTCCCGGTGCCGCAGCCGTGCCGAGGTTTCTCCGCGTTGGAGTGAAGCCGGCGCTCGGCTCGGGAGAGCAGCGGGGCTCTGGAGCGCGCGCACGCTGCAGATGCCATTCCTGGGTAATCCGGGAGATTAATTGGGGTCTGGGCCGGGAGGCAGCCTCCAAAGGGACCCTCTGCTCTGACCTGCCTCCGGCTCCAGCCCGGGAGGATGCCAAAGGCTGGGGGAGTGCCGCAGGGGGGGACGCAGCCTTTTCCATCAGTGCACATAGACCCCGCTGCCACAGCCCAGCAAAGCCTCTCCTGGTGCTCAGCACCCCCCGATCTTGTGGAAAAGCAAAAAAAAAACAAAAACAAAAAATGAAAAATCAAAGCGTGAGGCTGGGTCTCCCCCAGAAAAAGGGGTGAAGGGGCTCCATCCAGGCTGGACACCCCAGGCTCGGCGGCGCTGCGAGTCACCACAGCGTGACACCAGCTTGGCCCCAGCCCAGCGATGCGGATGTGCCGCTCCCTGCCTCAGTTTCCCCCTTCCTCCACCTGAGCCCCGGCCTTCTCGAGCACGTGGGCCACGCAGCGCAGCGGGGTCTGCGTTTCAGCTCCAGCCCGAAGGCACAATTATCCCATAAAACATTCGGAGGATCATTAGTGCGGCAGGTTTCAGCCTGGCTTCCCGCAGAAGCCGAGCTCACGCCTCCTCTTACCTCTTGCCTGACTTGAGTCAAATCTGAGCAAGGGTGGGAAGTGTCTGAGATATCTCGGGTCCCCGATGAGCTCCTGGGCTGAGAGAGGCTCTGCTGCTCTTCCCCATGGCTGCTGGGGACAGATTGCCCATGTTTTAGACAGCAGCGAGTCCTCGTGCGTTAGCAGGGAGAGGTGGCTCAGGGCACTGCGGTGGCATTTTAGCAGGGACCCTTGTTCGGGGGTCCCCACAGCCACCGATTTGGAGGAAATGAGGGGGATTTTCTCTCTCTGAAGAGCAGGGCAGCACCCAGAGTGCTGTGGGCTGGTGCCAGCAATCGTCCTAAGCACCTCTCACTGGTGGCACTGGGGAGCCCAGCCCTGCACAAGCCCGGGGTGCCCTACAGCGGGTGGCACCAAAAAGCCCCAGCACCCCCCATCCAGCCAGGTCCCCCCGCGTGTCCCCACGTCCCCCTAAGCCCCGCGCTCTGCTGCGTCCCCGCAGACCGCAAGTTCCTCATCGCCAACGCCCAGATGGAGAACTGCGCCATCATCTACTGCAACGACGGCTTCTGCGAGATGTTCGGCTACTCGCGGGTGGAGGTGATGCAGCGGCCCTGCACCTGCGACTTCCTCACCGGCCCCGATACCACCAAGAGCTCCATTGCGCAGCTCACGCAGGCGCTGCTCGGCTCCGAGGAGTGCAAGCTGGAGATCCTCTACTACCGCAAAGACAGTAAGAGATGCTTTCGGCACGTGCGGGGTGAACCGGTGTCCCTAGGTGGGGACCGTGGTCGTGGTGGTGTCACCCGTCTGGGCTTGAGATGAACCACAGCACAGGGTGGGGTGGGAGGGACCCTAAAGCTTGTCCTATTCTACCCCCTGCCATGGGCAGGGACCCTTCCCACCAGCCTTTTGGTTGCCCAAAGCCCCGTCCAGCTTGGCCTTGGGCACCTGCAGGGATGGGGCACCCCCAGCTTCTCGTCTTCTTTCAGCTCTTTGAAGCTGGGGCTGGGTGGCAAAGGGAGTCTGATGGCACCGGGGCTTTGGGATTGCACCCGGGACCAGGGCTTTGCCACGGGAGGTGGGAGCAGGGTGACCCCATGGTGGGTCCCAGCTGGATGGACCCAGCTCGGCCAGAATTTGGGCTGTGGTGGTGGCGGCACCTCAAGCAACAGAAAGGAGCTGCCGGAATATTTGGGAATGGGGTTTGCAAGCCCTCGGTGACAGCTCAGAGCCATGGGACCACTCACAGCATCCCTATGGCACGAACAAGGATCCCATGGGGTGCCCACGGAGGAGATGGGGTGGGACTGCGGCCCCGTGTGGGGTGATTCTGCCACCCCTCACCCCAAAGCCGGCTGGTACGGCATCGGAGCCGCCCCTCCGGCCAGCAGGATGTGGCTGCGTGCGCACAGATGGAATTACACTAAGATGAAAATGAAGCTTTGATGGAAAATACTAGTGATTAGTTCTAATACTGCAGGAAGTTAAATAAATATTTAGTGCTCGATGCTGCCAAGCGGCGTTGGCCGGGACTGGCAGAAGTGGGGGGAATTCAGGAGATCAGGCGCTCGCTAGAGGTAGAAAACATTAAGTATTTCCTTTTTTTTTTTTTTTCAACCTGCGGCGCCTTCCCATCGCTTCAGATTATATTGCTGGGGGCTGGGCTTGAGAAAGGGGCTGCACCTCGCTGCTGGCAGCTCCGAGCGTGCCGGGATGGAGGAGAAACAACCGGGAAGGGAACATGGAGGCAGGAGCCTTGGCTCCCGGCCCGCACCCTATCTCCCGGGCAGGGACCCGGGTGTCCTGGCCTCCCTCCCAGCCCCTATCTCCTGGGCTGGCATCCAGGTGGGGCTGTGTGCCCCCCCCCCCCGAGCCACCATGGGTTGAAGGGGTCTGGCCGGAGCCCAGCGTGGCTGGGAAGGCACGAGGAGGAGCGGGCACACGCCGTCCCCCTGCTCCCTGCAGCGTGTGGCCGTGGCAAGGACAGGGCGAGCGGCTCCACGTCCCCTCCCCGGGATGGGGACGGTGGCACAGGATGAGCAGGGAGAGAAAGCAGCCCCCAAAACCCAGCGCCGAAAAACTGGGGGCAATCCTGGCCCCCGTGGTCACGGGGACCTGGAGGTGGCGGCTTCCCAAGGGCCGTTTGGGATCTTGGTCCCCCAGGGACCGCTCGGTCCCCGCTGGCAGCAGGATCCAGCCCCATCCTCCCCTGCTTGAAGAGCTCCCGACAGCTCGTGGGATGCTCACCACTCTCCGCAGAGCCCTGCTCTACCTCAAGCCACGGAAACGCTCCGAGCTGCTTTCTTCTCTTTTTTATTAAAAAAAAAAAAAAGGGGTAAAAAAAAAAAAAACCACACGCACACACACAACAAAGCCTAGAAGAAAGCCCTTCGTGGCTATTTTTAAACCCCAGCCCCACCAGCAACACGCTCGCCAATTGTCTCCCCCCAGCACTCAGCCTGCGATCGCTCAGCCCATTATAAATGGGCCTTATCGGCGAAGAAAAGGCCCTCGCATTACGGGGAGCTGCTGCTTAATTAGACCGCGGAGGCTCCGAACCCGCCCGTCCTCCTTTTCATCGCGGCGGCTCCAATCTCCAGGCTCGACCTGCTGTTTATTACTGCGGTACTCCCGGCTCTGCAGCTCGCCTGGTTCTTTCCTGGCTTTTGTGGTTTGCCGGAGCTGATGTTCTCCCCCCAAAATCTGCCTGCCCGAGCCCCCCAGCAAGGTTACAGGGGGATGAACGGAGGGGATGAGGGGGGACAGGGTGTCCAGGGCACCCATGGGTGTCAGGGCGGGTGGCTGTGCCCACGTCCAGGCAGGTTCCCATGGGGGTTGGTGCTTTGGGGCCAGTACGTCCCTGGGGACAACACACCCATGCTGGCGTTAGCGTGCAGCTGATTATAAAAGATTTCCTCGCAAGACACTGCTGAGCTGGACCTGCCCGAGGCCGGGATCAGCCCCACATCAATGAGGGGCTGGGGTCCCCCAAAGGTGGCCGGTGAGAGCCCCCAGAGCCCCCCCCCCCGAGCGGTGCCGGTGGCCGCAGGTGCTGGGCACGGTGGCGCTGGCACAGGCGGCGCGGCGGCAGCTGGCACCGAGCGCTGGGCTCTAAATCTGCGTGGATGTGATGGCTGCGAGACAGCAAGGGGAGACGTGCGGACGAGACAGCTGGAGGGACAGCCACCTGCCGGCAGCCCCTCTGTCCCCGTCCCTGTCACCCCCTGGGGACAGTGTCCAGAGCCTGGGTTTTGTCCCCCCAAAGGTTAGGGGCAGGGGTGAGCCCCGCAGATGCCTCGCGCCGTGCCGTGGGCTGGGATTTCCCCAAGGGCTCAGGAGGTCGCAAGGCCATCGATGTCCCCCACAGCTCCCCGTGGGGCTGGTGGCTGCGGGGTGTCCCCTCTGGCGCCGTGTCCCCTCCTTCCCCATTTGGGGCACGTTTGCAGCACAGCCACAGGCTTCTCTCCATCAGCTGCTGCCAGAAGCCCACGAGAAAGGCAGACGGGGACGGATCCGGCCACATTTACTCCTCACAACCATACAGATGGCAACGTGCAGCGTGCTGCCCGTGGTGAGGAGCAGGCAGGACCCAAGGGACCTCGTGGGTGGCAGGGGACAGCAGGGAGGCACGGCAGGCTGACAGAGCCCAACCCCAGCTCGATCCGTCGGCTTTTCCAAAAACTTGCGGCTTTTGCGCCGAGCCAGGGCAGCTCGCCCCGTGTTTCTTTAAGGGTCAGGCTTGGCAGAGCTGAGCCCTGACCTCGGGAAGGGGACAGCCACCGCCGCCCGACTCCAGATGGGGACTTGTAAACATCCCCGGCTCGCAATGACAAACACTCCGCTGCCGGGGGTCTGGCACTGCAGGGCCGCGGCCGTCCTCCTTGGCACGGCCGTGCTGCGCCTCCGGCTCTGCCCTGGGGACAGCATGATCAGGGGACGGGGCTGGAAGGGACACATCTCCACCCTCTGCAGCTCCCTGGGTGCTGTGCGCCTGGACCAGACATCCCAGGAATGGAGAGACAGGCCCAGAGCATCCCCAGCACCCCAGGGGTGCTTTCCATGGAGGGTTTTCCTGACACCCCTGCCCTGGCACCGATTCTCTAATCCCTAATCCCCCCCAACCCTCACCGACTGCTGTGTCCCCGGTGGGAGGTGGCACCGTGTGGCACCAGGACAGAGCCCTCGGGGTGCCCGGACAGCCCCGGGAGATGTCGGCGCTGCAGCTTTGGCTGCACAGCCCCGTGCTAAGCTGGACTAATTCCTGTGGCCAGCAGGGATTTAGTGAGGGAAGGGCCACCCGCACCCCAAAACGCCCCACCAGGCTGGGTGGGATCCTCACGGCCACCTCGTGCTGGCAGCTCCCCGGTGCCCCCAGCTGCTCCGTGCTCCTGCTCCTTCCCCTCCTGTCGTCCCCAGCCCATGAGCAGAAATCCCCGGTGTGCTGCATCGTCCCACCTCCCTTAATGAGGTCGTTTGGGTTGTAGGGGCTTGCCCCATGCAGTATTTTTGCTGGTCCCATGTCACAGCCAGTTTCAGTAGGGTAGGAACAGGCATCCCCAGCACCATCCTCCTGGTGCACATGGGGCCAGGGGGCCACCCATAGCCACCCCCCAGCAGCCAGACCCTATGGGACACCCACATCCCAAGAGCTCAGCCTCCCAGCATTTTCCACCCCGCCTCGACGGCTTGATTTAGGGTCTCGGAGCAATCTGCACAGCTCTTTGAAGTTTCCACCAGGGCCCTAGTGCTGATTTCTCCCCAGACGGGAGCAAGGCTCAGCCCTGTGCATGTCTTGGGGGCGCGAGACGGCCCCGTCCCCTCCGTGCCCTTCCCACCCTTTTTCCTCCTCTCCGTTATATAATGCCACTATAGATTTAGCCACTCTGCCATGAGACCCTGCAGATTAAATCTGCCGGCCGGGGGAGGGAAGGACTGGGTAAGAGCTCCCAGGGCAGATTAATAGCTTGCTTTTTTAATATTCATAACAATACAGTTTTGTGTCCGGCTCCCGGAAACCCCCGTGTCCCGTTGATTAGTTTAATGCCGATGATACGGGCAAACAGTCACCGCTCGTGGCTGCAGAGGATAAGAGGGCCGGGGAGGGAGGGGCCCCACGATGACATTTTTAATGTTATTAAGTGCTCGCTTTCATCAAGGTCAGGAGATGAGATGGGTCAGAAAGCACAAAGCCTCCGACCTCTTGGCTCTGGGGAGATGCTGGGTGACGGGAGGATGAACCCAGCCTGGGGTTTGGGGAACGAGCTGTTTTCCAGCCTGTGCAGACCCATCAAATCTTGGAGGATGAGTGTGGGACTCCCCAAAGCAGCACCCTCATTGCCAACACCAAGACCGGTGCAGGGAAACCCCCCGGTGCTGGTTCACCCCCCATTTTCCAGGAGAGCCCTCGCTGACACCCCAGGGACCGCTCGGCTGCCAGGCAGGAGGGAAGATGCCAAAAGCCTGCGCTGGGGAAGGGAAAAGAAATTCCAGCAGAGTCCCCAAGGCCACCACTCCCTGCCCCAGCCCACCGGGAGCCACTCGGTCCCGTTCCCGTGCCGCGTCCCCCCCCCTCCACCCCTTTTTGTGGGCAGCCCCACGGGCGGGGGCGAAGCGCAGAGAGGTTGCAAATGCCCCCAGGACTCCTCCAGGAGATCATTTGGCGGCTAGATAAAATTAGACGGATGGAGACAGATTAGCTGAACAGCTGAAGGGAAGAGACGGGCAGATGGATGGGGACAGGCGATCGAGGAACAAGGACGGCAGCGCAGGGCTGGGGGCTCAGCCCACCCGCACCGGGCACCGCAGCAGCCCTGGGGTGCCCAGGTACCCCACACCCCGCTGCCCAAAACCCCAAATCTTTGAGGATTTGGCTGCATCTCGAGGGAAGGTGCTGAGCCATCCTCTCCATCCCCGATGTCCTCCCATCTAATGCACGGGTCCAAGCCAGGCACTGAGCTCCCTGCACGCAGGAGGGATCCTGCCCCAGCCAGGGCAATTCCCCGGGGACCAGAGGGGGGTATCGGAGCAGCAGCCGGATTTGTGGGATCACAGCAGGTGCCAGCTGCTTCCCAGCCCCAACCCGAGCCCCAGCTGCTCCTCACGTCCCCAATTTTCAGCTGTTTGACATCAGCCTGGGATTAACCCTTCGGGTGCATGCAGGCCCTGCTAGGATCCGGCCCCCACAAGGTGTGCAGTGGCTCAGAGGCTCCCAGCACCACGGAGGAGCTTAGGAAGGAAAAAAAAAATGAAGCCGTGAAAGGGAAGCGTGCAGCAGGGCAGAGCACGTGAGCCAGGATCAGGCCATCTGGATCGGGATGCCCTCGCATGGGAAAGCACAGAGCTGACGGCTGCCACGCTAACCTGCCAGCTCTCTGGTCCTGTGGAAGTTGGGGATGCTTCAAAATAACCTGCAGGGGTATAATAATAATAATAATAATAATAATAATAATAATAATAATAATAATAATAATAATAAATTTTATAACACAGAGAAGGAGAAAGCATCCCGCAGCCAACCCTACCACTCACACGCATGTGCCAGCAGAGCTGCAGCATCCCAGGGCTGGCACCGCATCCTCCGTGCCCGTGCCACCACCTAAGGACACCCGCTCGCCTCTCAGGCCCTACAGAAATACCTACAAAAGGTGGAAAAAAGGGTTCATTTCTCTCCATGCCCAGTATCACGGCACGCGGGTCGGCGCAGCGTGCCCGTGCGTCCCTTCCAAATGACTTTATCTGCTGAAAATCCCCCCCTCCCCGACCGCCTCCTCCCCACCTCCTGCTTTTAAGTGGATTTCCCCTCCGTGTGGTGAACAACGATGAAATCAAGAAAGGAAAGGAATAATCCCGGCGGCCGGGCCCTTTAAACGGATTTCACCCTATCCATTTCTTTCCCCTTCTTGTGCATGTGTGTGTGTGTGCGCCACTGACGTCAGGGCAGATTTGGAAGTTGCCCGATGCCGGCCATCTGCTCCTGATTACGAGAGGCCCTGAGCTCTTTAAAATTACACGCAGAAAGGCCGACGGGCCCCGAGCGTGGCCGCGCATCCCCGCGCTGCCGGCCCCGCTAATCCCCCGCTCGCAGGGCGCCAGCCCCTTTAATCACCGTGGCCAGGGACGGAGGGAAGGTTTGGGTGGTTTTGCAGGGGCTGGTGCTTGTTGAAATGGCCCAAATTGCCCCAAAGTGATGAGGGGGTTGTCCTGTCACCCAGCAGGTACCTCTGCAGTGCTACCCCGCTGCCCTGTCGCTTCTAGGAGGCTTGGGGGGATTTTCGGGGGGATTTCAGCAGCAGGGATGCGGTCGGTGCCAAAGCAACAGGAGGCGGCTCAAGGAAGGGCTCCGCACTGATTGCACCCTTGGGAATGGCTTTTTTTAGGATTATCGTGGGAATGAAGGGTGGTGGGAAGCCCTCTGCGTCCCCCCATCGGGGAAAGGGCTGCAGGGAATTTGGGGATCCCCTGCTGCAGGCTGGCACCTGCCCGCAGCTCAAGCAGGACCATGGGGTCGTCGTGCATCCAGCGGGTAAATCCGCGTGGCCCCATGCTCCGTGACCACACTGGGGTCTTCCCTACAGCCCCCCTGCTCCCAGGTCACTGCGCCCACCCCTATGTCCCCCCCGTGCCTCAGTTTCCCCAGGGTGTTGCCCTCGCCCACAGCCTGGACCTGGGATGGGAGAAGGCCGAAACGAGTCCCCCCCAAACTGGTTGGTGACTGCAGGGCAATTAGCGGCGGCTTGATTGCAAGCAGCACACTTAATGAGGTTGAACTGCTACCTGGAAATTTTCGGAGTTCTTAATTACCCACGCCGTAATTGCTAGTCTAAAGTACATTAATATAAATGACTGTCTGGGACAAAAAAAAAAAAAAAAAAGAATAAAAAATAAAGGCAGGATGCGGTCTGCAGGAGCTGGGGTGTGGCAGGGCCCTCCAAATCCGCCTCGGAAATTGCATCCCTTAAAAAATACGGTTCTGCTAAAAACATTTTATGGCATGGGGGGGGGGCTGGGGAAGAGCCCCCCGCGTACCCTCTTAACCTCTCCATCTCTCCGCTCAGCCTCGTGTTTTCGGTGCCTGGTGGACGTGGTGCCAGTGAAGAACGAGGACGGTGTGGTCATCATGTTCATCCTCAACTTCGAGGACCTGGCGCAGCTCATCGCCAAGAGCGCCGGCCGGAGCCTGCACCAGCGGCTGTCGCAGAGCTGGCGCTCAGGTGGGTGGCACTGGGGACACTGGGGACACCGGGGGGAGAGGCAGGGCTGCATCCTCCAGGGGCTGCGTTTCTGCAAAGCCGCAGCTCCAACGGGTCGGGGAATTGAGCCACTTGAAAAGAAAATGTGTGGAAAAAGGGCTTTTTTGGCCCTTTGTGTGCACCCCCAGGCACGCCGTGTGCTGTGCACCTCCTGATCCAGCTGGGGACCTCGGGACAGGGTGGGGACAGACCCTGGGAACAGGAGGGTGCAGATTTAAGGAGGGGGCATCTCGCCCACACACTCCCTGCTTTGCTGCCAGCCCTTCGATGTTTCATGCTGGGAGGGGTTTGTGGCAGCCCCTCGGGTCCCTGCTGCGGGCAGGCAGCACTGCGTTGGTCGGGACAGAGGGCGCTGGCATGGGACAGGAGCCACGTGCGGATGTTTTGGGACAGCTGGGGGATATTTGGTGTCACCAACAGCAGGGCTGTGCCACGGGGATGTCACCGCACGAGGGATGCATTGGGATGGCCCTGAACTTGCTCCAGCTTTGGGCTGTTTCCCACAGTCCCAGGCTCATCCCAGGGTTTTGCAGGGCTTTTGGGGGGCAGTGGAAAATCCGATAGCAATTTTTGGGGGAGGCTGGAGCAAAGGGAGAGCCGTGGCGAGGCTCTGCAGGGGGTGTGGGTACCAAACGATACCGAAGTTGGACCAGACCATGGGAAGCAGAGGTGGAGCTTCCAAATACCCTCCTGCTTTTGGGTCCACTGTGCCAGCCACCTGTATTTTAAACGGGTGAACAATCTTACATAGATCTTCCTATAAACACTACCTGGGGTGCGGGGCACTACAGGGAGGCTTGCGTCAGGACATTTGGGGACCAGGCTAAAGCTGTGGGAGCAGCCTGGGTCTGTTCCCCCATGGCACTGGGGGTGGCACAGTGGGATTGGGAGCACAGCCAGGGCTGGGGCTGCACTGAGGACTGACGGGGCCCCTTGACGCTGCCCTTTGTGTAGTGTAACGTGTTTTTAATGCAGTCACGCTCGGTGCACGGACACAGCCCCAGTGCCACGAAGGGGTTTGCGTGCGTGGCTGCAGGTCCCGGTGGGGATGCTGTGTGTGGTTTTGGGTTTTGTGCATCCTCGGGCCAAGCATACGCAGAGGGGACAAGCAGAGCTATGCGGTGGGTGTGTGTATATCCTGCTATGCCTGTGAAGTGGCGAGGTTTATAGGTTTATATTTCTGGTGCATCGCGACAAGAGCAGTTAGCCTCCGTGCATGAACTGCTGCGGACGTCCTAAATACCAGCACCGGTGTTGCCTCCTAGCTCTCATATGTCCATCTCGACATATGACGCGTTCCCGTCCTGTTGAACATCCCCTGAGGTCTGGGTTTGGCTGCGGAAGGTGCCCAAACAGAGCCAGCACCGAGTGATTCCCTGCGCTCCCCAAGGAGCCTTGTCGGGAGAGGCGGGTGCCAGCCCGGACCAGCCCCTTGTGCGTGGGTTTTCTGGCACCGAGCAGCTCGGCAGTGCTTTGGGGTTAAGTGAGGGGAGGCGAATTGTGCCAAAACCCATCAGCTCCACACTATGCTGCTTTCTCCCAGAGGACGGTGCCTTTCTGGAGCTTATTTTGCATCCCGCGTCCCTCTGCCAAGAGGTATTGCCGCTAGTGGAGGGATGAGACGCAGGGAAAGTCAGCCAGAGGCTCATCTAATGGTGATTTAGGCTGCTTTGTTTTTAATGTAGGGTGAAGCCAAGCTGGTCCAAGCCTTGCCCAGCTCCTGGCCCTGCTGACAGGGTTTGCCCAGGGAAGGTTTTGGTCCGGGACGTGAATTTGGTCCTGAGGGTCATGGTCTGCTCTGCGGAGCAGCCACAGAGGAGGACGAGTGATTTTGTGCTGGGCATCACTACCAGGGACATCGGGTCCTGCTGTGGCTGCTGCTGGTCCCTCTCTGCATCCACCCTTTCCCTTCTTCACCCTCTTCTGCTGCTCCTTGCAGCCCCAGCTGCTCTCACCTTGGTCCTGGGCTCCAGCGAGGCAGTGCTCTTGTCCCCAGGGGCAACCCCAACACTTTGGTCCAGCACTGGACAAAATGGCTGGAAGTACTTTTCCTATTTGTTAACTTGTAGGATTTTTTTGCACGTTGTGTTTTTGTTTTTGTTGCTTTTGTGTTTTTTTTTTTTCTTTTTTCTTTTTTTTTTTTTTCCCCTGGGTCCCACCAAGGAGATTTAGAGGCTCGATTTCCTCCAGGTCCAAATCCCCTAAGTGGCTTTAAGCAGCTTAGAGACGCTCCGTACCTTTCCCGTCTTGCATCCTCAGTGGCCGGGGTCTCCTGCAGCCCCGCCGTGCTCAGGGTCTGCCCTGAGCTCACGTTGCTGCGGGATTAGTGAGCGCCGCAGGAGGAAGGCCCACGCATGTCCCCCAAAACCACCCGAAATCCTTCGCAGCCCGCTCCCCCGCCACCGCCCCGACCTGCCTCGCTGCGGCCATCCCGTGCAGCTAGGTTACATCTGTGTCTCTTGTGTTTTGTCTGTGTTTTTCTTTTTAACAAGGTCAAGGTAGGCGGTTGAAGTTTAGTCTCCCGTCCCTGCGGCGACTCAAAGTCCAGCGGAAATCTCTGCCCACCAGTGAGTTTGATGGAGTAGCCATTGACTATGGAAAGGTAACCGCAGCCTTTGTCTGATACGAGCCCGTGCCTCAGGCCAGGACCCAGCGCTCTTCCTCGCTCTCCCCATCCCCGCTCCCCCTCGGCTGCTGTGGCTCGGGCCGTACCCGGTGCTGGGGGGCTCCGGCCCCGGCGGCGTTGCTTCGGTGGCATGGGACCGTGCTGCTCCGCAGGGCCAGCCGTGGCTCACGGGGGGAGCGGGAGCTGTGCCGAGCTGGGAGGAAGGTCCGGCTCCGTAGGGCAAGTTGTTTGGGATGGCAGAGGTTGGGGGAGATGTCCCCTCTGCGGAGATGCTGGTGGCAGCTGGAGAAGGTGTGGCGTGAGCAGGGAGCACAGCTGGCAGGGCTTGCAGGCAAAAACCTCGAAACGGCACATTTCCCCCCGTTTTCCTGGCCGGGACCAGCCCAGGCAGCTCTGGCTTCTCAGTCCTCCTGCAAAGACCGTGATGGAGGGTGATGCTGTCACTGCCGATCTGATGAGATTGGGGAGGTACCGGAGGAACCTCTTTAGAGCTTGCTCTTCTCAGTGTCTTCTTGGCTGTCGGAAGTGCTCGAGGTACCTCTGGGCAAAGGCGTGTTGTTTGCTGAAACCCTCCAGCTCGAGGCACAGGGCTGTGGGCAGGAGGCTTTCGCTCTGCTGAGGCATCCCCAGGCACGAGGTGGTTGCTGCGCTGGGTGTATCCGGACAGCCTGGATACAGCTGCTTCCCAAAATCACAGCTTGGGGAAGGCGGGAGGTGCATGTCTTCTCTCAGGTTGTGCTTGTGGCGAGCTGAAGGCATCCGTAGTGCTGTCAGCTGCTCTGGGTACGTTGGTCCCACACCCGCCAGTGCTGCTAAAGGCTCTGGGCGCCCCACGGTGAAGCCGCGTGGTGCACTGCAGCATTTCGGGGGCACACGCGTGGAAGATGCGCCCTGAGGACATCCTGACGATCCAGCGCTCTGGTGGAGCCTGGTCCAAGTGGGGAGAGCCTGGAAGGAGCAGGGACAGCCAGCCCCACTGGTCACCACGTCCTACAACCTGCAGTAAGGCCCTTGGGGACGGTGAGGAGTGCTGCACCGTGCCTCGGGCACGCGCTCAAAGCCCCAGTCCCAGCCACGGGCATGGCTGCATAGACCCGAAGGATTCTGCCCCAAAGGGTGGTGGCTTTGTGCTCCTCGCTGCAGAGGCCGTTAAAGGCTGGAAGCTCTTCAGGTCCCCAGGGAGCAACCTTTAGCAATGGCTGAGGGGCTCTGGAGGAGAGGGAGGACCTCATAGGGCTGAATTTGCAAACCCAGCAGCATCTCCAGGGCTTCCCGGTGCAGAGCACATCCCTTCCCCGGGACGGACAGCAGCACAGGACCCCGGGCACCCACCCGCCGTGGTGGCCTGAGCTCCTGCAAGGGGCAAGGGAAAGGCAGGACCGGTGGTGGGACACGGGGACACCTCAGGAAAGAGCGCTGCAGGGCAGGTGCTCCAGGCAAACCCACCCTTAGGGTCTCCTCTTCTCTTCTTGCTCTGCCTGCTTCCAGCTACGCCTTGCAAACAGCCCCGTGGCCGTGCGAGCCGGCTCCTGGCACCGTCCCGGGGCTGCCACGTCCCCGAGGGCTTGGTCACCCCCACCGCAAAGCACCCTCGGTTCTGGTCCAAGCTGGAGCTGAACGGGGGAACCGCAGCGCTTCCCGGCCCCCTGCCCCTCCTCTTACCTCCCCAGCTCCCTCCTTCCCCCCAGCACGCGAGGACTCCTTCTAATAAAACCCTTTCTCCCGGCTGTCTTAAAGCCCGGTGGCGACTCCCTGATTTTGAGGGACTTGAAGACATCGCCCAAGGAGAACTGTGTGCAGTCAGAGACCGAATCCCTCCTGGAAAAGGAGAGGAGGCCGAGCCTGGAGGCCGACCCCACCTTACAACACTCGTCCCCGAAACAAGAGCCTCCCTCGCTGGGCCCGCGAGGGCCGTACTCTGCGTGGGGTTTCATTCGGTCTCGCCCCGGGGGCAGCTTCCACAGCCTCCGCAGGGTCTCCTCCTTGGACAACTTTGAGGCTGCGAGGTCTGAGTTCCAGAGAAAATTCAGGGAAAGGAGGGCAAACTCAGGTAGGGGAAAAACCCCGGAGTTTTCGGTCCTACTGCGGGAGCGACGGCCCCAGGGGCCACTGGCACGTCTCGGGGGGGGAGGTCTCTTACCTTGCACTGCTTTTTCCTCTGCAAAGTGGAGATTAAGTGGGGTCTCCTCCCTCAAACCCGCTGATCTCAGCGTGCTTCCCTGCGTAGGCAGGTCGTAGAGCATCGGTGGCGTCACGCGCATGGGCCATAGACTGTGTAAGGTTGCGTTTGGCTGCCCTGGGTGAGAGGCATCTCGATGCCATCCCACCTGGCCAGGAGGGAGGGAAGGGGTCGGCAGGCAGTGTGATGGCCCCGTGAGTGATGTCCCTGCGTTGGAGGTGGAGGGGACAGCAGCCAGGCCACCTCTATAGGGAGGGAGGAAACGCGCCTCCACCCCATGTTCACGTTCGGACCTCTTGTTCTCGTAGAGACGTGATGCTAAATAAGGTGGAGGGCAGGCAAGGGAAGCTTCAATAATTGGGGATGGGGAGAGATCAGCATGCGGTGTTTGGCTTGAGGAAACGGGGTGGGGGATCGTGGTCCTCAAATAGTCACAAGTTACAGACCTCAGGAGGGGGCACGGCACAGAGGGGCTGAGCGGGCAGGAGGAGGGTGGCAGCAGGAGGGCACCTTCACGGGGTCTTCGGCACCTCCTGCCCATGACACCTCTTGGGGTGATGTCAGAATGTAGGGGATCGAAGGGGTAAAAAACTGAAAAAATAACCCAGCCCTGCCCGTAGGAGATGGAGGGGGTGGGACAGACTGGTTGTGGTGTTGGGGATGTTCCCGAACCCCCGGGTGTGGGCACGAGAACCTCTGTGGGTACACACTGCCATGAGCCAGACCAAGCTGGTGCCTCCAGGACTTCCTCCCTGGTCCTGCACCAGGGTGAGGCAGGGAGGAAAACCAGGTGGGATCAAGCCCCCGCAGCACGGTGACCCCAACCCCACCACAGCTCTTCTTCGGGAGAACTGAGGGAGGAGGAGGTGTCTGGGTGGGGACATTGCCCATCTCCTGGCTTGCTTTGGTGGCCACGAGCCAAGGCGAGGAACTGAGGAGCTGTGTGGGTCATGCTGGAGTATGCAGGGGTGGAGGACGCCCACCTTCCCCTTCATCTGCTTTCATACCAGCTCCTGACATCCCTCCCTGGTGGGTCTCGGTGGGACCGGTCCCGAACCCACCACGATCTTCAGGGGTAGCACAGCACGTTGGGTGCCTCCGCATTTTGGCATCCCATCCGAGCCCCCTGAAGAAGGTTTAATGGTGAGAAGATGGGTGATGTGCCTGAAAAACAGCCCCCCTCGGGTGTCTTGGGTTGGGCATCCCACGTCAGAAGCCACCCCAAAGAAGCCAAGCCTTTATGGCCTGGTCAGTGCCTTCTGGTGGCACCCCGTGGTGGTCCCGCACCGAGGTTAGAGCTCTGCAAATCTGCTCCTGCCCTCGCCACCCTCCTCAACGCTCCTCTCCATCCTGTTTCAGAGGCTTCCCACGTCAAACCCAACCCCCCGAACTCCACCTCGGACTCGGACCTGATGAAGTACCGGACCATCAGCCAGATCCCGCAGTTCACGCTCAACTTCGTGGAGTTCAACCTGGAGAAGCACCGCTCGGGCTCCACCACCGAGATCGAGATCATCGCGCCCCACAAGGTGATGGAGCGCACGCAGAATGTCACCGAGAAGGTCACGCAGGTACGTGGGCACTGAGATGGCACTGGGATGGTGGCACTGCCACCAGGACGTGGTCACAGCCATTCCAGTGGCTTTGGGAGGAGAGGGCAGTGATACCTGGAGTTTCCACCCTGGGCAGCATCTCAGTATTTGATTTTCATCTTTTCCTCTGAATGTTTTAATATATATATATTTTTTTTCCTGAATCACTTTTTATGGGTAATTTGTGCCCAGAGGGACACGGATATGATGGTGGCCGTGAAGGGGACACACGCATGTGCCTGCATGTGCCCGTGGTTCATTTGCAGGGGAGGCTCTGGCTGTCCCCAGGACACCGGTGGCCTTCGTGTGCTCAGCTGGGGACCCCACGGATCCCCTGGGAGACAGCAGGTGGCACTGCACTGTCACCGAACCAGGCACACGTGGCACTGCGCTGTCACCAACACGTGTGATGCTGCGCTGTCACTGCAGGGGACACGCATGACGCCGCGCTGTCACCGTGGCGAACACACATGGCATCACCCTGTCACCACAGGGGACACGTGTGTCCCCGGACTGTCACCACAAGGCAAACACACGGCGCTGCCCTGTCCCCAGAAGGGCCAAGCTCCCTGCTGGCCCTGGCCGTGGGACGTGGTGGCACGGGTGTGAGGAGGAACAGGACGCCAAGTGGCGAGGGCCGACCCTGCTGTCACCTGCCCACAGTGCTGTAACCCATAGCTGCCTGCCCTCCTATGCACAGGAAGGGAATTATTTTTAAATCCCCATGGGGAAATAATGACGTTGGGGCAGCGAGTTAATTAAAAGGCCAGGGAGATGCCGAGCCACGGTGTGAGCAGGGAAAGAGGCGTTTTGGTGCACGTGGGAGGTGCTGCTGCGTCCCACAGCCCTGGTCAGGATCTGTTACCAGTTGGGAAACTGAGGCACGGGGGAGCCATGGTGTGCAAAATACATCCAAGGGCACCTCCCACCACTGCTAGGAGCAGCCAAGAGCAAATTTAATGAAAATGCAGCCATCTGAGCCCAAAAATGCCCCAGGGTTTGGCAGTTTGCTCCTTCAGAGCAGATCTTCCCTTCCAGGAGCTTGGTGCCAGGAAACTTTCCACCTCGTGTCCTCCATGCGGGGCGGACGGGCTCTCCCCAAACAGCACGGGATGGTTTTTAGGTTTGTTCCCTGTTTTCCCTGCTTTGGCTTGATCCTGTCAGCCAGCACCCCTCCGATCCGGGGGTGACCACAGAGACCTGGGGACCAGCCCTGAAGGCTGCAGCAGGACGGCGAGTGGCCTCCGTGTCGGGATGGGATGGGATGGGATGGGATGGGACGGGACGGGACGGGACGGGACGGGACAGACCTCTCCTCCCATTACATCTCCCTGTGGCTTCAGGGGACCCAAGCATCCTGCCCATCCTCACCCCATGCCTCCCACCACGCCACAGCTCCTTGCTCCTGCCCTCTAAATAATTCACAGCGAGGCAGAGACAGAGGCGAGACGTGGCTGACAGCATCTAAAAATACCGGCTGGCAGCAGGGAGAGGCAGGCAGTGGCTGCTCGGGGCAGGCAGGAGGGTCAGTCACAAGTGCAATGAGTGCGCCGGGCTCAGCCTACGTGGCTGGAGGCGCTCGGGTGCTGAGGGGTCAGTGCCACCAGCTTGGGGTCTTGTTTTGTGGGTGGCACCTCTCCGGGTCCCCAGGGAAGGGGGAAGGATGTGGAGGTGGTCAGGGGGTGATGGGGAACAGGGGTGGAGGTGCTGAGTGGTGTCAGGATTTGCACCAGAGGGTAAAGAGCAGAGAGGGGGGGAAGGCCAGTGCCTGCCTGCAGCCAGCACCATGGGCCTGATCCTGCCCTGTCCCTTTGCTTGAGGGTCTCCTGGTGGCTCTGGTGTGTCCCCCTCCCCAGCTTGGTGTCCCCCTCCTCATCCCCATCCCCCTGCATGGGGCAAAGAAAGAAGGGGGGGCTACACCTGCTCTGCCCTGAGCCCCACGGGGAGCAAGCAGTGGCCTGGGTCATCCGGGGCCATCAGGGCCCCCCCTCCATCACCCACAGCCCACACGCACCCTGCTCCCTCCTCCCTCCTCCTCCTCCTCCCTCCCACGGCCACCTCTCGCACCCAGCACCAGCACCCTGCACCCCCAGCATGAGCCTGCGGCTGCAGCTGAAGCCGGTAAGTGCAGGGGAAAGGGGACGGGGGAAGGCGCACCCGGTGGAGTCACCATGGGGGACACCCAGAACTGCCACCCTTGGACACTCCCTGAGCCACCCAGGCCACTGAGGGGTGCAACCCACAGCCCTCGGGGACAAGGCTGAAGGCATTCCCTACCTCTGGGTTGCTTTAGTTGCACTTTTGCCGGTTGTTTCTTTTCCCTTTTCTGCCTCAAATCTTTGTGGTTGTCCTTTTTTTATTAATCCCTGCCTGGAAACTAAGGGGGCTCGACCCACTCTTGCTCCAGCTGCAGGAGCCAGGTGCCAGGAGCAGGGGCGCACAGCAGGCATCTGAGCACAGGGAACAACACTCGAGGTGCTCAGATTTGGGACTGGCCTCACCAAGCTGCTCCCAGCCAGGCAGGGCAGGACAATTAGGGTACAAGGGTGGCAGCATCGCCGGCTTTCCCAGACACAAGGCGTAGGAGCCTGTTTGGGGTCTACAGGACACATCTCAGCTTGGGGACCAAAAATTCCAGCAGCACCGCTTTGTCCCCACGGGAACCATTCCCCAAGCCCACCCGGTGCCTCACTCCCCTCCGCAACGATTGCATTTCAGTCACTTTTCCTATCCCTCCCTCTCCATCCGCCGGCCACGTCGGCAGCTCCCGCGGCCCCATTGGCGCTCTCGTCCCCACGGGGGCCCCAGCATCGATCGGGTTTGATTAATCCACGCCGGGCTCCCGAATGCCCTTCGCAGCCGCATGCCTCCCGCCCGCCCAGCTGAGCGCGTGCGTGCCTGCGCGGGCGATGCCGCGGTCCCGGTCCTGCGCCCCCCGCGCCGGTCGCTGCGTGGGCGCATGGGGCTGGGGACCCCCATGGGGGACACCCGGACCTCACCGCGGGTCAGCTGCCACCCAGGGCGCCGGGCAAGCCGCAGGCAGGTAGGAGCTGAGGACGTGGTGGGAAGGGGCTGTGGGGCCAGATCTGTGCGGGGTCACAGCAGCAGGAGCCCTCGGGTAGCCTTGAAGGATCCAGCCCTTCCTCCGGAGCTGTTGGCAGAGTCGTGGTGGTGCCCATCACCACCTCAGGGTATATGGGGCTGCTGGTGGGATGTGGGATCGGCATGGGTCCTACTCTCTCCTCGGGGACAGATATTGTAGGCTGGCACCTAATCGCACCTGTTTTGCTGGGGCCTCCATGCGGGGATGCCCCTTGTTCTCCTCTATGGGTGGCACGGGTGGTGGGCACTGTGGGGACACCCAAGGGACAACAGAGTGTAAAGGACAGGCAGGGAGGATCTGGCTGCCCCCAACTCCAAATAACCCCCTTCATGCCACCGTCTCAGCATCCAAAGTAGGACAGCCCCATCCCTCTCGGTCCCCAAAACCTTGTGTTGTGTCCCCAAGGTGGCTTCAGAGCCCACCAGGAGCTGGTGGTGGGCCTGGAGGGGGAAACTGGGACATGGGGGGACTCACCGGTGCTGTGGGATTGTGTCCCCAGGAGGAAAGACAAATCCAGGGCGTGTGACAATGCGGCAGGCTGGCTGTGCGTGTGCAATGGTGTGTGCCCCTCGGTGGTCACAGGTTGTCCCCTCCCTGAGGATGCTCAGATGGGAAATGGACACTGCCCAAGGCCAGGTTTTGCTGTGGGTGGCCCCAGCTGTCCCCTGTGTCCCAGAGGGACATTGAGAGGAAGGTCCTGCTGTGACCAAGAAAGGCATCACACGAGGCTTGCAGGATGCTTAATGTGCCATCACCCTTGGGGGCACAGCCATGGGACTGCATCTCCAGGCTTGTTGTCTCCTGTGGTGGGGACACCCAGCAGCTCCTGGGCTGGTGGCACTGAGCTGAGGGCACAAGGAGGCATGATAGGAGGCACTGTCCTCCCTGCCAGTGTGGGTCTCAAGGGTGTAAATTGGAAAAATGCCTGCCCCGAGGGTCCTCCAGCCATCAGAGCTGGCCAAGGAGCCAGGCAGACCTTGGTGCCAGCCACAGCGGTCACCTCACCTTGTGGCCTCCTGGTCAGACACACATGAAGGCAACTGAAGTGAAATAGATGTAGAAACCCCACTGCATGCTCCCTGCTGCCCTACCAGCACAAGGGAAACCCTCACTGGGCTTCCGGCCTTGTCCAACCTCCCTCCTGGTCTCCATGTCCTTCTCATGCCCATCTCCTGGCAGGTGCTGTCCTTGGGGGCCGACGTCCTCCCTGAGTACAAGCTACAGGCACCGCGCATCCACCGATGGACCATCCTGCACTACAGTCCCTTCAAGGCCGTGTGGGACTGGCTCATCCTGCTGCTGGTCATCTACACGGCCGTCTTCACCCCCTACTCGGCCGCCTTTCTGCTCAACGAGGAGCAGGTGGAGGAGAAGCACTGGAACTGCAGCTACTCCTGCGACCCGCTCAACATCATCGACCTCATCGTGGACATCATGTTCATCGTGGACATTGTCATCAACTTCCGCACCACCTACGTCAACATCAACGACGAGGTGGTGAGCCACCCCGGCAAGATCGCCATCCACTACTTCAAGGGCTGGTTCCTCATCGACATGGTGGCCGCCATCCCCTTCGACCTGCTCATCTTCCGCTCCGGCTCTGATGAGGTGAGGAGAGGACTCGTGGAGGGACGGGGAGAGGGATTTTAGGGGAGAGAACGAGAGGGGTATGGATGGGTTAATGCAAGCAGTGGGAGGATAGGTTGTACTGGGTCTGGTGGTTTTACTGTACTGGGTCTTCTGCAAGGAGATGGTCAGAGGGATGAGCAAGGATGTTTAACAGGTTTTTATTAAGCAGCTGGAAGCTGGGTTTTTATTTGCAAAGGGTCAGGCAGCCATGCAGACCCTACTATAAGCTAAGATAATGTCCAACTGGACCTGCTCTCCTTGCAGGGGAGACAGCCCGGGGCTCACCCAGCACAGCAGGCCACGAGCTCAGTTTAGGGACCAGCCTCACACACCAGCAAGGATGAATTTGAGCTTGCATTTCAAGCCAGACTCAAAATGTAGGCAGTGGGATGGGTCTGTTGTTACTGTGCTACCTGGAGGCCCCACCATGTCTCAGAGCCCATGGGATGGGGTGAAAGGCAGTCATTCTGGGATCTACAAAAAGTGAGGACCCATCAAGAAACATGAGATTGGCCTTGGCTCCTCTCACTTGCTCGCCTGTAATCCCAGGGCTCCTTCCCTGCCCAGTCAGCAGAGGGAGGCCGTCCATTTTGTGGCACGATTCACCTAGCCTCTCTCAGGTGTCACCTCCAGGACAAGTGATTCATGCTCTCAAAGTGCCTTTTTAGCCTTCAAAGCCAGCATGGATAGACTGGAGACACGCCTTTGGCCACATTTATCCCCTGCTTGTCCCTGAGCAGTCTCTGCTCTGCCCCGCAGACCACCACCCTCATCGGCCTCCTGAAGACCGCCCGGCTGCTGCGCCTGGTCCGCGTGGCCCGCAAGCTGGACCGCTACTCGGAGTACGGGGCGGCCGTGCTCTTCCTGCTCATGTGTACCTTCGCCCTCATCGCCCACTGGCTGGCCTGCATCTGGTACGCCATCGGCAACGTGGAGCGGCCCTACATGGAGCACAAGATCGGCTGGCTGGACAACCTGGGCGACCAAATCGGCAAACGCTACAACGACAGCGACCTCTCCTCCGGCCCGTCCATCAAGGATAAATACGTCACTGCCCTCTACTTCACCTTCAGCAGCCTCACCAGCGTGGGTTTTGGCAACGTCTCGCCCAACACCAACTCGGAGAAGATCTTCTCCATCTGCGTCATGCTCATCGGCTGTGAGTACCTGGCCCTGGCCCTGCCCCGGGGCTTGGAGGGGCTGCTGTGGGGTGATGTGGGGGGACAGCCACCAGGCTGTGGCACGTGGGGTTTTGGAGAGGATCCCCCTCTGCCCGTGCCTCTTGTGCACAGAGGATGAGGGAATAGAAATAGGGGATTTGGGAACCTGCTGCTTGCAGTCTGTGGTGGTTGGGTATGCATCTCCCCATAGCCCCCTGAGTCCTGCCCTCTCGTTGCAGCTCTGATGTACGCCAGCATCTTCGGCAACGTCTCCGCCATCATCCAGCGGCTGTACTCGGGCACGGCCCGCTACCACACGCAGATGCTGCGGGTGAAGGAGTTCATCCGCTTCCACCAGATCCCCAACCCCCTCCGCCAGCGCCTGGAGGAGTATTTCCAGCACGCCTGGTCCTACACCAACGGCATCGACATGAACGCGGTGAGTGCGGCAGGGGGAGGCCCCCGATTCATGCAGCACCTCATCCTGATTCTGGGAGCCCACCAAAACGTGTCCACCTTTTTGATCAGGGTAGAGAGGAGGCAGGAGATTTGGGAGGCTGAAGGGAGTCTGTCAGCCCTCTTTCCCTATTTTTCCCCTTTCTCCTTTTGCCCCCCATCTATCCATCCCTCCATTCCAGGCCCACGATAACATTTCTCGGCTGGAGGGCTGCTTTGGTGCCAGCGAGGAGCTCAGAGCCCCCGTCGGCGCCAAGCGCTTTCAGGACAGTGTCTGCTGGTGCCGCAGAGCCGGGATCGATCCAGCTCCTCTCCACGCTGCCGGTTGCTAAGCAAAGTGCATCCCGCTCTCAGCGGCAGGGAAAGGAGGGCATTTAAATAAACCTCAATCCATTTTAATTAGAGCCCAGAGAGGCAGCTGTTTGTTAGCAAAGGGGGGATCAATGGGGGAGCCACGCTGGAGAGGCGCCGGGGCTCGGAGCCTGGTGGGAAGGCTTGGGTGGCACCAAGGCACCGTGGGGTTGCAGGGGGGGCTCAGCCCAGGGTGGTCTCGGGGTGGTCTCGGGGTGGAAGGACTCAGCTCTTGGCCATGGGGTCCTGTGCACAAACGTGCTGGCTCAGCCAGCTGCAAGGCAGAGAGGAATGAGAAGGGGCAAGGCGAGGAGAGAGGTGGCACCTGGTGCTCCCCAACTTTCAGCCCTCACCAGGCTGCTAACCCGCTCGTTCCCAGCTCATCCTCCTTTTTTTTTTCTAAGACTTGATCCTCCTCCATCCTTGAGCACTACCAGGGGACAGATTTGCATTAATTCAACAGCTGCTGCCTCAATAAACTGGGCAGCGCTGGGAGCTTTGCTGCTGGGAGAGCCTGAGGTTATCCCTCTCCCATGGAGGGAACACCCTGAGCTGGACGTCTGTGGCAGTAACTGGAAATGAAGCCACAGCACCCCACAAAGCTCAGGGCCTGGCACAAATCCCCTGCGATGAGCTGAGCTTGGACGTGCCACCGCTCACACCAGCTCCTGCTGGATGCTGCTAAGACACGATACACTCTGATCAATCATCCCACGTCCCGATCGAAGCGTCCGCCCCCAATTTCCCAGTAGGGAAACTAAGGCATCCTAACCACACATCCAAACCAAGGCATCCAGAGCAGGCATTCAAAGCCCTCGGTGGCAGCGACTTTCTCCGTGTCGCGAGTTTTACCTTGATTTCACCTTCAGGTTCAGCTTTTGCTCGAGGAGAGGTGTTTGCCACGGGTATATTCAGCTGTTGCTGCACACAACTGGCCTGTGCTGCTCCTTGGCGTTCAGGCAGGTGCTGTTTAATTAGGACAGCACCTCGTTACCAGTTTGCGCTCTCATTCAGCCAAGATCAGTGGGTGGAGAGATGAAAGGGGGATATGCCACCAGTGGGTATAAATAGATTCATTTGGTTATTATTATTATTTATTGCTCAGGAGTGCTTTCATCCCTGGCACAGGTGGTACAAGCCAGGGGCAGCAGGCGTCCACCAAGGGGAGCTCAGAAGATGTCCCCAGCTTTGGGATTTGGCTTTTTGGGGGCTCCCCGTTTGGCCACAACATGCAGCACCCCGGGATGGGCAGGACCGTGGCCGTCCTTCCTGGGGACAGGGGTGTGAGGGCATCTCTGCCTCGCTCTCTGCAGGTGCTGAAGGGCTTCCCCGACTGCCTGCAGGCAGACATCTGCCTCCACCTCAACCGCACGCTGCTGCAGAACTGCAAGGCTTTCCGAGGGGCCAGCAAAGGCTGCCTGCGAGCCCTGGCCATGAAGTTCAAGACGACCCACGCGCCGCCCGGAGACACCCTGGTGCACTACGGGGACGTCCTCACCACGCTCTACTTCATCTCCCGGGGCTCCATTGAGATCCTGAGGGAAGACATTGTGGTGGCCATCCTAGGTGGAGAAATCCTTCCTTCTGGGAGAGCGAGGGGCGCTGGGCGAGGGGCGAAGGGTGATGGGTGAAGGGCAATGGACAAAAAATGCGAGGTAAAGGGTGATGAGCGATGGACAAAGGGTGGCAGGTGAGGAGCAGTGGGCTTCTCCAAGTCCTGGAGAAGGAAAGGCTGTTCCTCATCATCCAGCTGGTCACCATACCAGTGGATGGAGGATGGAGGATTGCCTGGAGATGCTGGGGAGAGGCCCCAAAGGACTGAAGACAGATAGCAGGGTTCAGCAGTCCCCAGCTCTTACTGCTGGCTTGGTCTCCCCATCAGTGGTGGTATCATGGTATCATGGTGTAATCTCCACATCCACAGTCAGGATTGGGGTTTCTGGGCACCCCCTTGTCCCCAAGCCCCTAAGTGAGGTATCCTGGTCCAGCAGAGCTGGGGTGGGCCCCCACCTCTCCCTAACGAGCTGTCTATTGGCACAGGGAAGAACGACATCTTCGGGGAGCCCATCAGCCTCTATGCCCGCCCAGGGAAGTCGAATGCCGACGTGAGGGCCCTGACCTACTGCGACTTGCACAAGATCCAGCGGGAGGACCTGCTGGAGGTTTTGGACATGTACCCGGCCTTCTCCGACAACTTCTGGAGCAACTTAGAGATCACCTTCAACCTGCGAGATGTGAGTGCCAGGGGTGTCCCAGGGATGGGCCAGTCAATGCCTTCAATTTGGCCAGTCGGAGGGATGAAGTGAGGACGTCAGCCTGTGCTCCTCGCTCAGTCTCTGAGCTCTCAGGCCAGCCTTTAGGGTCCTTTGAGCTCTGCCACCAGCCCAGGAATTGCTGTGTGGGATGGGGAAGTGAAGAAGAGACAGAGGTGGCTGGAGACCAGGCCTAGAAGGATGGTGGTTGGGCAGTGGCACCTATGGATGGGACCTAGCACCCATAGATGGGACATAGCACCCATGGAGGGACTGTGACACCCATGGATGGACTGTGACACCCATGGATGGACTGTGACACCCACAGATGGGCCCTGGCACCCACAGATGGGCTGCAGAACCCATGGGTGGGCCATGGCACCTTGTCCTGGTGACCAGCCCCTCTTGTCCCTTAGGCAGACAGCGTTCCCCGCACACCGCTCAGCGAGGAGTACGACTGCACCTACCGGCGCGTGCGCCGACGCAAGCACTCCCTTTGCCAGCCCAACAAGCCCGGTGAGTCCCCTGCCTCCCTCGCCATGCCCCGGCCATCCCCGGCCCCGTGCCAGCTCTGCAGCCCGAAGCACTGGCAGAGCCAGGGAGTGGGATTTGCCATTCAGTCACTGCCCTGGCAGGCACCCCAAAGTGGTGCATCTGTCCCTCTACGTCCCCACACTGACATCCACGCTGCCTTCCCTCCTTCTCCATAGGATGCCCCGGCCCTACAGGCATTCCAGAGGGGACGGGGGCTGATTTTACCACTGTGCCACCCCCCAAATTAACCTGTTGTGCTGCCCCACAGACCCAGACGCGGGCACCTCTGATGCTGAGCAGTATCACACCTACTCAGAGCTCACCAACCCGCAGGACCCGCTGAGTAAGGACCAGTGGGATGACCTGGGCAGCAGCACCACCCCCTGCTCCCAGACCAGCGACGACGAGGCCAAGCCCAGCAGCCCCACGAAAGCTGAGCCCTTCCCCGCATCCAAAAAGGATGATTTTGCTCTGCCCACGCTCAGCCTCATCACTGCCAACGCCAGCAGCACGGAGGTCGGCAAGCAGGCGGCGGAGAGCAGCCAGTCCTACACAGGTAGCAAATCTGCGGCTGGTAGGAGGGTGGAAGAAAGGATGTTAGGAGAAACTCCG
Organism: Aythya marila; assembly: GCF_965140915.1. Taxonomy (NCBI): domain Eukaryota; kingdom Metazoa; phylum Chordata; class Aves; order Anseriformes; family Anatidae; genus Aythya; species Aythya marila. The sequence continues at coordinate 3,342,494 of NC_139066.1, forward strand.
GTGCCATGGGGTTTCTCCTAGCACCCAGGGACCCCTCTGGAGCTGTCCCAAGGGGCCAGATCTGTGCTGGGCCACACAGGAGGTAGCAGCTTCCATAAGTGTGGTGGGTGCCACTGTGGTGGACTGCTCATGAGCACCTTGGGTGCCCAGGGTGATGGATCCCCATAAGCACCTCAGCTGCCAGGGTGCTGGACTCCCCCTGAGCACCATGTATGTCGGGGGGTGGCTTTCCATGAGCACGCTGGGTGCTGGGCCCTGGAGCATCTCCATGCCAGGGAGCTGGGGGACGCAAATCAGAGGTGCTGAGGGGTCTCCTCTCCTTCCAGCCACCCCCCTGGACATCCCCAACATGTTCACCTTCTGGGAAGACCGAAGGCCGAACCACCACCCGGAGCCCCTGCAGCACGTCTCCCTGGTGCACAGCTCAAGGGACATCCCCCTGCACAGCGACTACAGGCCAGGGCAGATCGAGTCCAGGCTGGAGCTCCTGCAGGCTCAGCTCAGCAGGTGGGCAGGGCACAGGGTTGGAGAGCACCTGGGGAGGGGGAAATCCAGGTCATCACCTTCTCCTCTTCTCCAAGGGTGGCTGCACCAGGCTCTGTGTGCAGCAGATGCCACCTCCTGACCCTCTGGGACTCTGCAGTCCTTGGGGAAGAGGTGGAGGTGATTTGTAAATGCAGCAACTTCTCAACTACAAGTCTCAGCCTGGGCTGCAGCCCAGCACCTTGTCTCTGCTGTCCCATCACTCCTGGCATCCGCTGCTCTGCCACTGCCTCCAGGCTTGATGCAACCACAGACATGAAAACATCCCCAGGCTCACAGCCTGAGCCCTTTGCAGGCCTCCTCTTCCTCTTGCAAAGAGCTGCAAAACTCCTCATGCACATCATTGCCTTCTAAATAAGAAAAAGGACAAGATTTTTGAATAAAAAGGAGGAGGCTGCACTGGAAACATGGGTTTAAAGGCCCCAGGCAGCACCCACACGAGCAGCCAGCTCTCCCATCCACAGTGCTGCACATGTTAATCTCACTTCACCCCAGTGCCTGTGCACATATTTCGGTGTCTCACCAAGGTGCCAGCCCCAGCAGCAGGAGCCAGACCTCCCATCTGCTCTGATAGCACTACCAGGGCTACTGCCTGCAAGGAGTGCTGTGCCCACGGCTGCCGGTGTTGCTCGTTTCACCTAGGGTTAGGACAAGGCAGAAGGAAGGGGCTTATTCTACTTTTCCTTTTCCCTCCATTACTCCATTCAGAAAGGTTGGCACCAACCCATCTTGCTCCCATTTGTCAGCACAGGCAGCTGGCCTGCAGAATTGATCCAGGTTAAAACTAACCACTACGTTTTTTCCCCCCCTCCGGGATAGTTTTAACTTTGCTCAGTTCCCTGCTCCAGATCCCGGTTTGGCTCCGCAAAAAAATAAAACCAGGCAGAGGAAAATTGAGCGTGGCAGGAGAGAGGCGGCAGGACCGACCTCTCTGTGGCAGCACTGGTTTGACGCTCTGCTAAAAATCTCCCCAAGCAGCACCAGGCAGAGCAGCAGCACCCGCAGGCAGCCGAATCAGCACCTCCTCCCCGCCCCACCGCGGGTCCTGCTCTGACAGGGTGCAGCAGGACGCACTGAGCTAACGCTGGGCTGCTCTGTCCCCAGGCTGGAGTCCAGGATGTCGTCAGACATTAATATAATCCTCCAGCTCCTGCAGCGCCAGCTGTCCCAAGTGCCGCCCGCCTACAGCCCCATCTCGCCGTCCTCGCACAACCTGGCCATGTACGGCGTCGTCCCGCGGAGCCTGGAGCCGCTCGCCCCCTGCGCACCCCTGGAGGATGAGGAGCAGACGGCCCTGGGGCAGGTAAGGCCACCCCGTCCTGGCTCAGCACCCACCGAGCTTCCTGCTGCCCCCAGAGGATGGGCCCCGGAGGGCCAGCAGTTCTCTCCTGCATGCAGAACACAGCTAAGTTTGCTGGGATCCAGGCAAAGCCCAGGGGTCCTGACACCAGAGAAGATCGACTTGGGGATGCTTCTGCCCCTGATTTGTGGGCGCAGCACTTCCAGGTTTCCCAGTCAGTAGGGAATGGGGTGGGTTCCTCTGCTCTTAGGCTTCCCCAAGCCCAAAATAACATTTTGAAGGGGTTGAGACCTGATGGGGTGAGGAGAAAGCATGACTATGTTTTGCTTTTGCTATAACCCACCTGGTTCCTCCTTTCCCACCAGAACCCGAGCTACACGGAGGTGGAAAAGTTCCACTTGAAATCCAGGGACTCCTTGTCGAGCGGGATGCACCTCACCGTGGCGTCCGATGAAACCATGACGGTCTACTCCGAACAGGAGCACCATTCCCCACCTCTCCCCAACCCAGAGCCTCCCCACCAAAGGGCACCAAACACCCAGGGACTCTTGCGGGGCTCTCGGTTCCCTTCCCTCCCTGAGCACTTGGAGGCATCTTCCGAGCACCAGGACATTCAGAGACACCTCTCCGACCCAGTGCTTCCTGGAAGTTAGAGATGTGGGGGCTGCGAAGCAAGTCAAGAGGAACCTCAACTGTGAGCTCGGTCAGTTGATGTTGATTTTGACTGCAGGGGTAAGACGGAGGACAATGCCGTTGGCTCAGGGGTATCATTTGTAGCTGTCTTCTGCCACCGTGAAAGGAAGAGTAGAGTGGCTGGCTTCCAAGATCAACGTTTTCCAGTGGTTTCCATAGAGTAGATTTCATTTGCACATTATAGCGAACCCAGAGCAGTTCTTTCTGACGGCCACCAACAGGCTGGCTAGGCCAAGCAGCACCCACCGCCTCTTCCTTGCCAAGGCTTCCTCTCGAGAGCAGCACAAAGCCGAGTGAGCCACAGCGACTGGAGGGGAGCAAATCCGTGGCTCTCAGCTGCGAGGGCGCTTTGCTGTCAGCTCTTCGGAGCCGGGACCATTGCATTGGTACTGGGCTCAGCCCAGCGGAGCCTGTGGGCACCACAAAATAAAGGGGAGTCAACCAGAGGAGGAGGAGATCTCCACAGCGCGGTACTGGGGGGAGCTGCAGGTGGGAAGCCCAGGACAAGGACAGAGGACAGAAGCTATCCCTGTCCTACCTGATGGCCACCGAGACACTGAGAGCCAACAACCCCCGCCACTTCAGCACGCTTCAGCACGAGTCCTAGGGCACTGACTTCTCCAGCAAGGCCAACCGCGCCTTGCAAACCCCAACACGCATCTCACCAATCCCTGTAGGAACCCAGCTGGTCACCGGCCTGGCCATAAAGCACAAAACTCAAAAGCACAATCCCAGAAAGCCGAAAAGTCCCAGACACCTCATCTCCAGCCCGTCCTCCCAGCTTCTCTCTTTTGATAAAGGTTTGATAGATGCTTCCTCCTCCTCAGCCCTGTCCCTGGCAGACTCCCACAGCGTCCCCCGTAGGAGAAGCCCACTTAGCACTGCCGCCTCGCTGTTCGGTTAGATGCTGTGACAGTCCTAGGCCGCCTGCTCAAGTAACGTATTGAGCTCCCTTTGAGAGTAGTCAAACTGTGAGCGTCTCTTTCTCTGGAGTTTTAGTGTACACTTTGCTAATAAAGATGTTTTTGGCACCTAACGAGGATTGCAGCTGTGTTTGTTGGGAGTACGTGTAAATTCACCAATGGGGAGCACCCAAGGGAGCAGCACCCAAGGGAGCACCCAGACCCGCACCCAGTGCTGGGTCCCCAGGCACCACCTGCCCCGCCATGAGGGGCTGAAGCCAGGCACTGTGCCCCAGCCTGCCCGGCTCCAGCCAGGAGCTTCCTAAGAAGCCGGGCTGCTTGGTATTCCTGGCAGTAAAGCCCCGTAATTAACCCTGGGCTAATTACAGCCCAACCCCCCCCACCCCCCGCCCGCCTCTCGGCGGAGAAGGGATTCGAACTCGCGACCCCAGGGAGCGCCCGAAGCGGGCCTCGGGCTGGGGTGACGGACAGCGCTTCCAGCCAATCGGCTGTCAAGAAGAGCTCGAGAGCCCGCCTCGCGCCACTGCGACCCCTTGCAGCCAATGCGCTGCCGAGAACGAGCGCGGCCTCCCTCTAGGGCGGGACCACTCTCCGCGGTAGGTTCTCCCGGCAAGGGAAGGGCAAACCGACCAATAGAATACCGCGCGGCGCCAAACGGGCGTGCGTTCCACCCAATAGCCGCCCGCCTGGCTAATGGACAGCAGAGCCGCCCAACCCGCGCTCAGAGGGCGGGCCTCCGCGCGCGGCTTCCGCTCCCGTTGTGTGAGGGGCCCGAATCCCAACCGGCCGCCGCCGGGCGTCTGAGGCCGGGCCTGGGGGCGCCGCGGCCTCGCCCCGCTCCCCGCCGCCTCCGAGGCCGGGCCCAGCGCCTGCCCCGGGCCCTTCCCCTCAGCAGGGCCCAGCCCAGCCCGGGGTCCCGCTCCCGGTCCCGTCCCGGTTCGTTTTTCCCCCCTCCCGTCGCCCCCCCGGCCCCGCCATGTCGCTGCACGGCAAGCGGAAGGAGATCTACAAGTACGAGGCGCCATGGACCGTGTACGCCATGAACTGGAGCGTGCGGCCCGACAAACGGTTCCGCCTGGCGCTGGGCAGCTTCGTGGAGGAGTACAACAACAAGGTGGGCACGGGCACGGCCCCCCCCCCAAAAAAAAAAAGGGCCCGGGTTTTTTTTTTGGGGTCCCCTCCCCCCCGTTGGGCCCTTCCCTGTGGGGTTTGGGGGGCTGGGGGGGGTCTGTGGGGGGGTGCTGCTCGCAGAGAGGTCTCCTCAGTGGTCTCAATCCCCCTCGGCGTGTCTGGGTTTTGTGGGGAAAGTTTTCGGCCAGGACTCGAGGCTGGGAGCGTGTGAGCTGGGCTGAGGCTGTGTCAGCAGCGTTACGCCTGTTGTACTGTTCGTTCTCCTCGTGGAAGGTTGCTGGGGGGGCTTTTTCATGAGGCTGTAAGCCCTCAGCGCCTTTACTTCTGAGAGCAACGCTGATGTGAAATGTGTGGTTGGATCCTCAGCATTTCCTCGGCATCAAAGCAGGGCACCTTGTGCAGGTAGCAGAGAGGTGGCCGGCTCTTCAAATTAAACCCTTCGTTTCTCGACAGCCTTTAATGCATTGGTCTGGGTGATGAATGCATACGAGCAGAGGAGGGATGAGGAAATAAACCCAGCTGTAGAGCATGCAGAAAGTTGTGTGACACTGAAGCTGTTGCAAATAGAGCTCTGTGTTTATCGCATGGTGCTTTGTCGAGCCACTTAATGGAGAAAATAAGGCCAAAAGTTGGCGTTGGGAATTGGGCATTGGGCAGGGATGTCACGAGGGGTGATCCGAAGGCAGGTGACACCTCTGGGAGCGGTTCAGTTACTGCACCTGCAGCAGGCCTGGCGGGATGCTCACAGCACGCTGCAGCCCGGTCAGTGACCAGCTACAAATGAGTTGAGCCCCATCGGGGTGTTGGGGGTGGCAGCTCGCTGAGCTCCAAAACTTCCCTTTTCTTTAAAGGCCAAATCACCAACCTGTGAATATTTTGTTTAGAAGTGGTGGAGTTGGCTAATAAGGGACACGTTTCTGGTGCTTTTCACTTTGGGTCATTCCCTGGGGATTATTGTTCCCGATCACAGCGTTATCAAGTCTGCTTTTCAGCTCAGGCTTCCACCATAAAGGCAGTTGAGTCAGCCACTTTTTTTTATCCTTTACACTTAGTTGGTGCAGACAAGCTCTGTAGGGCTGTGTAAATGACCCGTCTGTAAATATTCCCCAGAGCTTCTCCTGACCTCAGTGACTCAGGACTCACAATCCTGATGACTCCAGTCCCTCCGAGCACCTCATTCTGTATTTATGCAGTGCAGTGTGAACAGCAGGAGAGTAATTGTGCGAGGCTGAGTTGCCGGGCTGGAAGTACAGAAAATGGGTGATTAAAAATTCAGTTTGTACAACAACACGGCGAAACGTGGCCTTCGGTTTGTTGAGGTGGTTTGCTGTGATCCTTAAAGGATGCTGGGTTTTTTGTGTGGTGAGGAGTGGGGTTTGGGGTTTTTTAAGGTGTTTTCAGTAGAGCCTTCTGCTGTAGGTAGGTGATGACAGGTAGAGCCCTCCTGGATAAAGGCAAGTGGTGTTGTTGCTCAGAGCACTGGTGGTGTCTTCCCTTTGGAGACCAGAGGGAGCTTGGGAGTGCTCAGTGATTTGCACGCTCTTCGTGGTGTCTCTCCAAGGCTCTCAGCACTTTGCCGAAACTTTTAGGGGATGCTCAAACCCTCGGGGAACAGCTTCAGGCTCCAGGTTGGGACAGACCCTGCGTGGGTGTGCTGGGGGCACGCTCGCTGTGAGTTCTCTCAGCTCCAGCCTCTGTCCGTGGGAGTGGTAAAACTGAGGTAACACAGGGAAAGGACTGAAGGTGTCCCAAGTAGCCCAAAATGTGCTTAGAGCAGTTTTTTTTCAACCCGAGTTCTGAGATAAGTGGGAATTTAAGTCTTGTCAGGCACGTGTGGGAGCTTTGTCCTCTTGCCGAAGCCGCCCTGCACGGTTGAGACGTTTTACGTTGCCAAATTCTGACATCAAAATACCCTTGCAGGTGGAACCAATCAAAAGGCTAACGAAAACTCACTTTCATTTCAGCTTTCTCTTTGCACTCGGATACCTTTGGAGGCTTTTGACAATCACCAAACATTTCTGTTCCTGTTGCTGCAGTGTTTTGTTCTAAATAACCGACTTCCTTCCTTCCTTCCCCCTGGTGCACCAAAGCCCAGACTGGAATAGCAATTCTAGCTTGCTGAAAACGTAACCAAATAGGTCAATATAGTTTTTCCTTGTTACTCTCCTGTTTTATTTATATTTTTTAAGGTGTTTTAAAAAAGATTTAGTGCACCAAGCATTTGTGGTAGCAGCGTTTTCTGTTGGGGCTGGGAAAGGAAGAGGACAGATTCTTGTCCCCTTCATTTTGGGGACTTTCCATTTCTGTAGTAATTACCGGAGCTCTAAGTACGTGCGGCTACATGCACAAAAGCTCTCTTTGCACCTCTCATTTGTGGGGGATTCAGTTCTACTGGCTGCAGAACCCCAATCTCCTGCTGTCCCCAATTCCCAGACTCTCCTAACCGCTTTAATTCCCCTACGACTAACAAGCTGGAGGGCACAGGAGGGAGCTGATTGCCAGGATCTCTCTGAACCCCCAGGGGAGTTCTGCTTCAGCTCCTACACCTGCACCGATCGTTCCCTGGTAGAAGGACACAGTGGGAAGAGCTGAAATTATTTAGGCTGGCTTTTCCTGAATGCCTTGGATTAGCAAACTGCTGCTAGGCTTTAGAACACCTCACAGATTGCTGGTGCGATGGGAGGCAGCTGCAGGCTCCTGAGCGTGGTTTCGGGGATCAGGAGTGATCTGTGGAAAGGAGCAGGCAGGCTGATTGCAGGCTGTACCTGGAGGACAGAGGTGCCACCTTCTCCTGCACGGTGCCTCAGATCAGGGAGCGTTTGGTGTGGTTGCTTTACCAGGGGGCTGTGGTTTTTATTTTTCTGTAAGGTTTAGGGTTGCAAAGACAAGTCGATCACAGCGACTTGATGGACAGCGGTAGGAAAACACATCCAATTGCAGCATATCGTGATCTATGGGAGAAATGAAATAATTACACAGCATTCCTGGCTGCCATCGCAGCGTAATTGCAAAGCTCATGGAGGTTGAACCCCCCTTGTCCTCCTTTCCCCACCGGGACGAGTGACAGGTAGATGCAGAACGGCTCAGATTGTCTCCTGCCTGACCATTACTTTGGTTTTAGCATCTCCTCAGGCTTTTCTGGTCTCAGCTTCAGGCACTGCTTCGTGCAGTAGTTGACAGCAGCAGATCTCTCCCTCCTCCAAGAGAGGTGAGACGGGGCTCTTGTATGGGCAACATCCCGAAAATAAACCCCATCGTTCTCTGCAGCCTGCACCGAGAGCATGGCTGGAGGGGTTCTGTAGTCCCTGCTTGTGATCGGGTCCGAGGAGAAGAGTCAGACCTCTGAACGTGCTGAGCTAGGAGAGAGCAGAGCTGCTCCAGCGGTGTTTGCTGCTGCTGGGTCCCACAGTCAGCGGCAGGTGCCAGGAGGTCTCGTGTCCTCGGTGGGCTTCTTGTTCTCCAACCTGGCCTGCGCCGAAAAACGTCAAAGGTCACCAAGGGGTTGGCTGGCACTGCTCTTTCTGCAGAGGGGTTAAACGTGATCATGCAGGGTGGGGATCTGTCAGTTCGCACCAGGAAAGCGAGTCCTCTGCTGTCTGAGATCTGCCTCTGGTTGGGGAATGTTGATTGCTTCGGACCGGCTTAATGCCCGCACATTGAGCTGCAAACAGCATAAGCAAAGGGAAAGAAATGATTACAAGTCGTTTGTCTTCTGATTCTGACCTTGCCGCAAGATTTTCTGTGACCAAGGACAATTTGCTTCCTTTGTGAAATCCGCTTAGCATTCCTGAGCCCTAAAGGAGTTGGAGCTTTCTGTCAATCGCTTCAGAAGACCGGGAGATGCGGGGCTGGTTCGTGGTGGGCTGTGAAGTGGAGCAGCTGCAGTGAGGGGAGTGCAAGGCAGACATGGCCTGGTTTTAGAGGCTTGGTTTGACGTCTTCTAGGGTCTCTTACAGGGTGGAAGGGATGGATCTTCAGTTTGACAAGCGGCAAGGGTCGCATTTGTTAGGAGCATCCCTAAATGGACTCGTAACTGGACTGTGGAGGTGTGCTGTTGTGTGTCTGGGGGGAAATGCAGTGATTTCCAGCCTACTTCAAATGTCTAGTTCATGAACTGAATTGCATATGCCAGAATATTTAGGAATTGTGCAGATAAACATCTTAGAATAAGTCTATTAAGCCACGGTTTCCAGGAGGAAGCTGCAGTGTGGAAAGTATTAGGAAGTTCCCACTGTGAGCAGCTTACAAACTGCTTGCAATGAGTCGTCCTCGCAGTGTTTGTGTTCGAGCAGCGCTCAGCACAGTGGGGCTCTCATCCTGTTTAGGTCTTGTAGGCACTGCTAGGTAAACACCTCCTCCCAGCACCGTATTGTTCTCTGAGCGCTTTCTGACATGTCAATATTTTTCTAATAACATCATGTCTGGGACTACCAGCATTATTTCAGGTGCTGTCATGACCGAGCTATGTGGAGATAGCTTCTTGTCTGCCCTTCCCTCTATCACATTACCATGGGAAGAAAAATACTAATTCGGAGATCAGCTGCCTAAAATCTTTCAGCAGGCCCTTTCTTGGTCTTTTCACACAAAACACTAGAATAATTTTGTTGATGTTTTCTCTTCCCCCTCCTTTTTTTCCCAAGTTTGAATTCTCTTTGCTTTCTGACACCAGGTGGGATTAATCCGTGTTCTCCTTTGGTGCAGCTGTGGCAGGCTGTGTTAGCTCCTGTGACACTGAGAGTTGGCTGGTGGGATCTGGTGCAGTGTGTGGAAGAGAAGGGTGGGCTTCAGTCCTTGGGGCTGGGATTTTGCTTCACTTAAGATCACGTCTTCCAAGTACAGCACTGTGGTGAGGATGGGTACTTCACTTTGCTTCCCAGCTGGGCATATAAGCACAGCTTTGAAGATTTCTCATTCCATTGCCATGATTAATTGTCTTTTGTAATTGTCCTTGAGGTTCCAGAAAGCATCCTTCTGAAATACGCTGTCCTAATGCACTAATTATAAATGATTCTTCTGTTAAAAATGCTTTCTCTTTCTTTTGAATGTGGCTTCTTACAGGTGCAGCTTGTTGGTTTGGATGAAGAGAGCTCGGAGTTCATTTGCAGGAACACCTTTGATCACCCCTACCCCACCACAAAGCTGATGTGGATCCCGGACACCAAGGGAGTCTACCCAGACCTGCTGGCAACCAGCGGTGACTACCTGCGTGTGTGGAGAGTGAGTAAATCCTCCCCGGGGAGAGACCTCTGATACTGACTGCTGCGGAGTTATCTCCTTTTGTACTTGAGACCAGATTTTTGACTTTCCTTTCATGGTGTCTTGTGCTTGCTGCAGTGTGAAGGTGAAGACACAAAATGAAGGCAGAGCACTGAATAAGTTTTTCTTAGCTGCAGTAATAATGCTACTAAATACAAAGACTGTAGGAAAGGCAGAATTACGGTGGTAATTGCTGTTTTAATCACCTGATTGAAGACAGAGGTGGTGATTGTGTTTTCCAGACAGTTAGGCTGTAAAGCTGAGGGAAAGAAAGCCGGGATTAGCGCTCTGTGTTGGAAGTACAAGTGGAACGAGTCGCGTGATGTTTCTATTTCAGTCAGATGTTTTGCTTTTCCTAAAGGTGGGTGAAACAGAGACCCGGCTGGAGTGTTTGCTGAACAATAACAAGAACTCTGATTTCTGTGCTCCGCTAACATCGTTTGATTGGAATGAAGTGGATCCGTACCTCCTAGGTGAGACTGACAAAACGCTGCAGCTGTTGGTGTGAAAGACACGCTTCTGAATCCAGGCTGGTGAAATCCCAGATGTGCCTGACTGCTGTCATTGCAATCAGCACTCTGGTAACTAACAAGCAGACAAATTTGTATGTTGGAGAAACTGCCATTGTCTTGGGTTTTGAAAAAAGAAGAAAAAAAAAGACAGCTCTTGGAGACTTTTTTTTATGTTGAAAGGTGGCCCCTCCTCTGCGGAGGTTGGGTTAGGGGCGTTCCTTTGCTGCCTCAGTTGTTCCTACCTTGCAGATAGGAGCTATCAGCCTTCGGGGCTGGTGTTCCAGTGCTGAGTAAAAGTGGATGTGAACTCCTGTGACTTACCCAGTGTGTTCTGGAGTGGTTAGAAAACTCCATACCAAGCTTTTTATTTCTGAAAATCATTTCAATGGCAGGAGCCCTTAATTCAGTTGGAGAAGGGGGCTGAATGCTTAAGGCTTAATTTTAGCCTTTGGGAGAAATTGTCAATCCATGATGACTGATTCAGCAGAGGTTTGTTTTCCAGCAGAGGACAGCCGTTCATGTCAGGGGGATTTGCCCAGAGATTAACACTGATAATGTGTCTTAGTAATTACTTACTACATGATTTATTTTTTCTGTGTTGCATTGCTCCTCTCTTAAGAGCTTTACTGCTAGCCCCACCTTCAGTCCACAGAAGCAATCAGTTAATAACGATGTGCTATTGCAATTCTAGGATTAGGCTTTGGTTTTGACATGTGCATGAGACTTAAAGGATGGGGAAGTTCATCCCAGATCTGCATCAGGCTTCTGCATAGATTGAAGCAGACATGAGCTATTTACACTTTATTCCTGTGTGAAAGACTCTTTCCGCAGCTAAAAGGTTTGGGTCATTTAAATGCATGGCAGATTGCTGGCTGGTTGGCGTTCTTGATTTTAATTGTATGCTGCTCTTGCAGCTATTCTGATCTGTAGATGTCAGAGGCTATTACACTAATGGAGCAAGTCATTAGCAAAATTCTCACAAATTATCGTATTAAGAATATTCATTTTGCTAACAGAAGCCTTTTTGTTTCAGGTACTTCTAGTATTGACACGACCTGCACTATCTGGGGTCTGGAGACAGGGCAGGTTCTTGGAAGAGTAAATCTGGTCTCTGGCCATGTTAAGACCCAACTTATTGCGCATGACAAAGAGGTGATGGCTTCATTTGGTTGTTTACATTGCATATATTTAAAGCAGCAGACAAGGAAAAGGGCTTTTCTGTGTTTTTTGTTTTTTCTTGAGAAATCTGATTATCCAAAAATTTAATGTTTTAAATTTAAAATTTAAGATGTATGGCTTTGATATGCATTAGTTATAGCTCAGATATACAGGTTTTATACGTTACAAACTGATTAAAGCTGTTCTGTTGGCTACTGCTCTGTTTACTCGTCATCAAATCTGGGCTTGAGAATATGTTTGTCTTACTAGATTATGCTCTAGAATATTTTAGAAAAATGAGATAAAGCACCAAACTGGAATTGTAATCAACTGGATATCAAAGGCAATAAACAGCTTACAGGATTCTTTCATTTTAACAAAATCTGAGTCTGGAAAACAAATATGTTCTGTTTCAGTGAATAATCCTGTAATGACGTGACTAGTTGTTTTTTCCCCCTTCCCTTTGGCAAACATAGTGACTTAAAAACTAGCTAGGAAGCTCAAGCATTTAACAGAAAATGTCACTACTAGTTCTGCTATTCATACGGAAAATCCATTTTGCTGTGAATTAGGGGGCAGTGCACTGACTAAAACTGACATTGTGTTTTTCTCTGCCCTGGTGCCGAGCAGGTGTATGACATAGCATTTAGCCGTGCAGGTGGTGGAAGAGATATGTTCGCTTCAGTTGGTGCAGATGGCTCGGTGAGGATGTTCGATCTCCGTCATCTGGAACACAGCACCATCATTTATGAAGACCCACAGCACCATCCATTGCTGCGTCTTTGTTGGAACAAGCAGGATCCCAACTATCTTGCTACGATGGCCATGGATGGCATGGAGGTGAGGCACTAGCTCTCCTGGGGGTGCTACTGGCTGGGATTTTTGGAAGGTTGCTTTGCCCTTAATTTCTTAACTTTTGAAGGAAGAGGTCAATGTTGTTATGTGGAGTATGATTAAGGATCACTTCTTATTTTAGTAATTTCAGTAGGAGTTAAAAGTAACTGGCATTATAAACTTGGAGATCTCTGGGGCTCCTAAATATTTCAGCTGATTTTTTTAAGAGGGGTCCGTGAGCCAGTTGGGCAACAGCTTTCCCATAAAATCATAAATGCAAGTACTGTAGTCATCCTGTTCTTTCTCAGTTCATTGCATAAGGCAGTGTACCTTAGTTTGTCACCTGTGCTGCTTCAGGGAAGCATAATTCATTTGCCATGTTCTCATACCTCACAAGCCCTCCTGGTGAGGCCTGACTCTTCTTGAGATGCACACAATTTGCTGACCAGCTAGAAACTATTCTGTGAGAACAGTGTGTGCTTGCCAGGTGCACCCTTTGGGGAAAGTCTTCACAGCCTTAGTTCAAATCTTTTTCTTTTCTGGAGGAAAAAATAAAAAATGCCAATTATGAACTTTGTTGTTTTGTTTCTGAAGGTTGTGATTCTAGATGTCAGAGTTCCCTGCACTCCTGTCGCCAGGTTAAACAACCACAGAGCGTGTGTAAATGGAATTGCTTGGGCGCCTCATTCTTCCTGCCATATTTGTACAGCAGGTAGGTGTGGAAAGAGATTCCAGATCGATCTCTCACCGTCTGCATTAGTGAATCTCTGCTTGGGAGCTTTCCATTACATTTGCAAAATCCTTTCTTCCAAAAAGTTAATGCACTTCTCTTACTGCCTTTTGCTAAAGATTATAAGTGATTTAGAAGTCCTTTATTAGAGACTTTCCTAAAAAGCTTATGGAAATAGATGCCTGCTTATTGGATGGCAATAGTGAGCACAGTGCCCAAACTGTGCATCTCTGTTGGCTAAGCTATTCTATTTTCCATGCTTTTTAAAGTGTTTTTTTTTTTGGTTTTTTTTTTTTTTGCAAGCTACTTCTTAAATATTTTCAATTGGAGTTCCACTGATTGTTTGGTTTATAACTGTCCTGGATAACACGTAATTATCCAAAGAGGTGTGCTGGTTTTGTTGGAGAACAGCTGCACCACTGTACCTCCATCTTGATTTCTTATCTGGACTGCAACAGCCATATTCTATCTAGCTGCTTCTACTACACCCATATTAGGGAGATCCCATGTAGGGAGATTCCATAATGCTTTGATTCTACTTATTTTGTTTTCTTGTGCAGCGGATGACCATCAGGCTCTCATCTGGGACATCCAGCAAATGCCTCGTGCCATTGAGGACCCTATCTTGGCCTATACAGCAGAGGGAGAAATCAACAATGTACAGTGGGCATCGACTCAGCCAGACTGGATAGCTATCTGCTACAACAACTGCCTGGAGATTTTGAGAGTGTAACGTTACTGCTTCATGCCAAATTGAGGCAAGGCCGTATAATTTCCCCTCCCCTCTAAAGTAAGAACAACACGAGTCAAGTGGCCAGTATCTGTTGTTGCTTTGCATCTACTGTTCCAAGAAACTGTTACAAGAATCAAGGACAGGTGTTCCCTGTCCCCAAGACTCTAAAATGCAGAGACATGCTGAGCCTCTTGGACCTTTTGGGTTCTGGTTTTCTTTTTTTTTTTTTTTTTTCTTCAGTTAAAGTTCTGTATATTTGTTTGACTGTGTTAATAAGCTTGCAGGCTTTCAGTTGCTGCGTATGTCCACGTGTTTGTCAGCCAGCTGGGGCAGCACATCTAACTAGTTCGATAGATGCAAGTGCAAAACAAGGTGGGGAAAAAGACGGTGATGTTAACAGCCACCTTGGCAGGAATCTATCATTCCTGTTGTTGCTGCCTCTCAACTGTTTAAACATTTGTATGTTTTTTATATATTGGGCTAACTTTCTATTGAGTAAGGCTTTTCTCCCGAATTCTTACTTTTGATATGTGATCCACTTCCACAGGCCCAAAGCAGGATATATTTGTTGATAGAAGTCACGATAACACTGCAGGCTCCCTGGCAGTAAAGGCCTGCCAGAATTAACCGTTGCCTTGGCTCCCAATACCTGGTTACCTGGGCAGAATTTTCTGGTGCTGTGAAGTACAAGTACTTGTTGCACAATTTCCTTACACTTTTCTGATGCTAGAGGCAGTTGCTACTATGGTAGGCCTTATTTTTAAATTATAACTGAATTTATTGTGTGTCTCCTGCAGTTGTGTTAGCTAACAGAATGGTAATAGGTTTCAGAAAGAAGATACTTGCATGACTTGAGCTCCCTCTGAGGTAAATGACTTCTCAAAAAATGTTATTTGTAATGGACTTTGGAGTGACATTTCCAATGAAATGATTTCCCCTTAGAGGGCTTACTATCTGAACCAAAATAAAATGGTTTCACACTTTGTAGCTTGCTTGATTGGCAAATAATATGACCAAGATTTTGTGGTTAACCTGCACCTTGGAGCTTCTTTGCATTTGGCCTGTGTTCCTGGGAGTTCTTGAAAGGAGTGCAAAGCAATCTTTTTTTCCTAAATGTATTTGCTTTGTACTGTCAGGTCTTGTTGAACAAGGAGATGAGTTGGAAGAGCTGGTCTGCTATCCAAATGAAAGCTGTTTCTCTGAAAGAAAGAATTCCCTAATGCAATGCACAGAAGATGGGTTTCAAATGAAAGAAACAGTGCCACAGAGGCTATGATTTGGCACTTGTCATCCTCATGTCTTTTTGGGATGTGTCCAGGGGCATCTGTTCCTGTTTTGAATAGTGGAACGCTCTACAGTAATACTTTGCAATCAAAGCTGAGTGGATTAGGCAAGATAAAAATCTTCAGCGAAGTCTTAATATAACACAGCTATTCAGATCGATGTTCCACAGTGCTCTCCCAATGAAGACATGACAACCGTAGCAGTGCTCTGAGGCTGTACCAGCTGAGTTTTGATGTAAGTGTCAGAAATTATCAAAATCATCCTTCCACCTAACGTACATTCACCTACAACTACAGGCAGCATTATAAATAGTAGGACGCTGCCAAACTTGAATTGTGATGGTTTATGCAGCAAAGGCGAGCTGGGAAAAGAGATTGCTGAGAACCAGTAAAACTGATGCTGAAAGTGCTGTCAAGTAGAGAACAGACTCTGAAAAGTTTTGTCATTCTGGACATGGGGAAATATTCTACAGATTACTTTTCAACATGAGCTCAGAAAAGCACTGCCTTGCGAATTTGTTTGCAATTCATTAGAAACAGCATTATTATTCCATCACCCCTTTTAATTTCAGAGCCAAGAAACTAACATGGTTTAAGCTCGTGGTTTGTCAATGGCGTTCTGTATTCAGCTGTGGGTTTTTTTTTGACAGAAAGCTCTATTTGACTTGAAGGTCAGTTTTGCTTACTAGCTATGGTGCTGAGGGTA
This sequence comes from Aythya marila, assembly GCF_965140915.1. NCBI lineage: Eukaryota > Metazoa > Chordata > Aves > Anseriformes > Anatidae > Aythya > Aythya marila. Next base: position 3,358,296 of record NC_139066.1, read on the forward strand.
GTGTGTTCCACAGATTTGATTGAGGTATCAGAACAGTGTTAGCCAAACAGTTGGGTTACAACTTTTTTTAAACAGTGCTTCATCTTAAGTTGGAAAATACTCAGAATTAAGTGAAAATTAGGATTTTCTTAGTAGCAGCGTATAACTACGTGCAGAGCTTTAGAAACTCATCAAAATGTGCACATACTTGTAATGTGCTGCTTAATTACAAGCAGTGGATATTATGTGCTGTGTCACTAAGGGATTTTAACTTTGGCTTGGAGTGCAAAGTCAGTTGTTACCAGACAAGCTTTTAATTTAAGTTGTGGTTTGGGGAATGGCAGGAACTACCTGTAACGTTAGTACTTCCAGAAGTCCCCTCTGTGCTTTGAAGTCTCATTCTTAGATAGATGGCGTGAGTCAAGGATGAATGTGCCTGTTGCTTAGCTTAACAAATCTTTTGCAACTGCCGAATTGTGCTTTAAAAAAAGACATAAGCTAATTTATTTGAAAATAAAGTCACTGAGAGACTCCATAGGCTATACTAAATGACAAATACAGCCTGCTTCTCTAGGAATAGAATCTCTGTTTGTACCAAGATGATGAAAAGAGCACCTGTGAAGGGGCTAACAGACAAATAACCAGGTAGCTTTTGCTAGTGTTAGAGTAAAATTCTGTTGTGAACCTAAAGTGTCAGCCCTTCCATCCATAAAACCGATGGAAGTTTGCCTGTGGTATTGGGTTCTCATTCCAAACTCTTCAAAGGCAAGTGAAGGAATTTTGTGGACTCCAGTGGATTCTAAATAAAACTCATATCCTGTTTGTGTAGCCAGTTGGGCTACCTTCTAGGTCTATAACATGTTGCTTTGGGCATAATCTGTTGTCATTCTTCTTCTGAAATTACATTCAGAATCACCAGAGGCTGTTTTGGAACAGGGAAATGCTACTTAAAATAGCTTCTTTTCAAAGAAGTCACTTGAAAGGTTAATGACTGAAAAGACATGAAAATCCTCATGGGTGAGATGTTCTGTAGTGCAAATGGCACTTCCATCCAGAGAGGAAGTGAGAGACTTCGGTGCCCTTTTGCCAGCACCTGCTGACACAGTGGCAGCAAACTAACTGTCTACTTGCTGGTTCAAGTTTGTTTGCAAGATAAAATAAAACCCTGAGACTTGCCACTGTACCCTGTGAATCAGAAGATAGAGTTTATCACATTTTACTGGCGTAACATTCAATTATGTTGGGTATGAAACCTTCATAAGCATTATTTTTTTCCAAAGTTCATGGATATAAATACTTCAGCATTTGATCTTGATTATTTTGTGCTTGCTGGAGGGTGCAGAGCAACTGCTTTCAAATGCCTCGTATCCCTTGAGTATGCAGTAACATTAAGGGAAAAGTCTGAGCATCAGTGAGGTTAGAAAAGCAGAAAATCGCAGGCTATTTTGGTACAGGCAAGGCCTTGATTCTGGTACGGAGATGTCATTTTTCTCTGGCTTCGGTAGTTGTGCAGCACTCCAGTTGATTAATTCCAGATATTATGCTATTGTCTGGTTGTTATGTTCCCTTTAAACCAAGCTTTCCACAGATTTCTGCTGTTATGTGGGCAACCGGTTGCTAGTATATGGGCTTCAACCAGGAGATTTCGATTGTGTAATACCTCGTTAGTGAGGGGAAAGCATCCAGAATACAAGTTGGATGTTGAATTAGCATGCAGTGTGCTAACCCTTCATCGTCTAACTGAAACGGCCTATGGTAGGTTGCGTGTACTGGACTTGTGCTTCTGCATGCAGGGATTTAAAAGGCAAGGATGTGAGTGCTTTGACAATCTATTTAGAAAGGAAACGGTGGTTTCAAAGAGCGATATGACAGGAGACTGATAATACAAGTTGTTCCGTATGGAACCTTGAAATGTACTTAAAAGGGGGAGGCATTGCCTCTCATAAGTCAAAGTTAATGATCCTTTCAAAACTTAGCTGTAATTACTCTCCTGAATGTTCTGGATAATAGTAAAAGGATCTATTTTTGCCTGGTGTCGCAATGAGAAAGCTGCATCAGGCTCAACTATAGATCATTGCCTACCAGGGACTAGGTGAGGGGAGAAGTCCAATATATTGGAATTCTTCACACAGATGCTCTTGTGCTTGTTTTAAATGTAAATCAAGAAAGCTGAGTGTGTCTGTTTTGTTCTCTTGCAGATGGCACTTTAACAAGTATATTTTTGGTAAGATTAGGAGGAGAGTCATCTTTTCCTCAGTCTTTTTATGGTAGGCGTTTGTCTGTGTTTTGTGTGAAATGTTAAATCCATCAGTCACTGAAATCCTCAACTGGCTACGGTTGTCAGTATCTAGTGGACCCTCATCTGTTTCTACTAAACACCCAAACCATGAGCACTTGACAATGCTGTTTGTGTTAAACTGAAGCTCTCTATTCAGAGAATGACACAACCTTGCAAGGTCACCCCAAGTAATTTAGCGCAGCTTGTCACCCAGAGAGTCCCTCTTGCTTTATTTAGGAGCTTGGCAGTGTCTGGCAATCTCTCCTCTACTGCTTGGCGGCAGTAGTGGCAGGTTGGTGGTGCACAGCTGTAGCTGGATTCTTTGGGTAACGTTTTTGTGATAGAAAAATTGCTGCTGCTGTCTGTAAATTCACACAACCTAAATTCTGGAGCTTGTCAGTTCCTCGTGCTTAATGGTGTTTTGTCTCTTTCAGAACATCCTCAAAAGGATGAATGGCAGCAAGGGTAAGCTGTTGGCTCAGTGGATTGCAGAGTTACAGTTCCATCCAAATAGTGGACTGGTTTGTCTTCCCGTTGCTGGTTAGCAAAATGGCCCTACCCCCTCACATCCATTCTGTTACCTTATCAATTAATACAGGTTATCTCTACACATTTACTGCTTTCTACTGTCAGACCAGTATTCCAGAGCAGGCCTGTATTTATTAGACAGTGGACATTCAAACCGAGGTGTCCAAGACCTGTTCTGGAATGGGCAAGGTACTGTCAGCTGTGTCCCTGTTTCTCTTGATCTTTGTGGAGAATCCAGGGATTTATTTGTATGTGGCACTTAACGAGCACTTTTTCATGCTTAGAGAGGCAGCTGTACTTCACCCTTCTTACCTGAGAAGAGTCAGAAATGTTTTATTGTTGGGGATATTGAGAGGAATACAGCATGCCCCAGCTCTTCTTTTAGGAAGAGATTTCCAGAACTTTTGATCAGCAGCATTCACCAGCACTAAAAAGCAGTAATTAAAAATGCAGCTAAACACCAGTTACTGAATGCTCATCATTTGTGGCAGACTCCAGAGACAAAGGCACTTGTGAGACTTGCTCGCTGCTGTCTAATTTCGGAAGATAACTTTGGCTGCCATGTGTCTCAGTAGCCTTTTGTGCAGCCTTTGGTACTCAGCATCAAGCTAGGATTTTCATACTCATAAAAACAAATCTGGATGACTTCTATCGAATTTATTCCTCCTCAGAAAATCTAACAAAAAGACTTTCCTGAAAATTATTGCTGCAAAGGGTAGCTGTAAGCCCATATTCCAGCGCTCATTGATAGCCACAAGTCAACATCCCTTGGAGTTTGCTCTCAGGATTGTAAGACGCGTGACTCTCAAGTCTCCTCTGTTAGAGACGACGATCGGTCTGTCGAATCTGAACCAAGGCAGAAATGCGAGAACTAGTGAAAGTCATAGTACAGCTGTGAAGCAATGTGTTGCTTTTCTGACAACCTGGTGCATATGAGTTATGAAATCTACTATTTAAAAGGAACCTTTTTTTAAACTTGGGTTGCTAGCAGTGTAAGATGTAATTTAAATCTGTTGCGCCGAAGCATTTTTGTTACCGATAGTCAGTAGGAGATGTTTACTTTTTGTGTGTTTTTTCCCTTCTGCTCTTTCCATTCACAGTCCCGTTGTGGTAATTTCCTGAAGGTGTAATCTTTGTAGCATGATTGTACAAACATTCATATGAAACTCTGACTTCTTGTTCTCACTAAACTATGTTAAAGCAATAGTAGTTTTACTTCTGTCCTTCTTTTCTCCACCTTCCATATTGAGATTTGCAACTTTGCTACTATACTGTCCTAGAGGAATCCTGGTATCCTGCTATTCAACAGACATATGTTGTTGACATGGATAACTGCAGTGTCCCTATACTCCTTTATTTTTATGGAGAAAATGCAAAAGGTTTTGTTACAATGGATTTTAACACCTGAGTCATGGAACCATACTGTTGAAACTCTGTAAATTTTAAGGCAATTTTCTGAAGTCGCTTGAAAGTGGAATGTTGCATCCTTTTATGCTATTTCCTGCTTCCTATGTAGTTTTATTCAGATTTTTTAACCTTCTTTCTAAGTTTCAGCCTCCTGTGTATTAGGTACAGTATTTTCTGCCTTTCATACTTTGTAATAAAAATGGAACATTTGTAGATTGACTGCAGTTCACTGTGTGGTGAGTTGAAACTGGTACCCGTGGGACTTGCAGGGAAATATTTTTAAATAGGTTTCATGTATCCTGCGTGAAGTTCATTGCTGTGGAAGGGAGGGTGATTGCTTTATCTCGTCTCTGCTGTACAAAGCTGGTGAGATGTATTAATTGCTTATCCTACTAATAATGAAACTAACTTCATATTTCTAGCTACAATAAGTTACAGGTTGATCCAAATTATATCGTTAGGAAGCCAGTCACAAGGGAACTTGAACAGAATGGTTAATATTTAAAGTACACCCACATTTACTTTTTTTTTTTTTTTTTGAAACAAATGTACCACGTGGTGTCTGTGCTCATGTTTTCTGACTTCCTTGCACAGTGCTTCTTCCCTACAGAACAAATAGTAATTATCTGCCTGCGTGTTTCTGCTACTTAAGATGAGGGGAAGAGGGATTTTCTAATACAAATAATTGGTCTCTAAGGCTTTTTGAATACAGGCAAATTGAAGACAAAGCAATTAGGCCCTTATTTAGTTCCTAAGCCTTATGTATAGGTGACCTCTGTTAAAGGGCATTTTCTTTACAGGCTCTGTCACTGGTAGCATTGTTGCTGCAATGGGGACCTAAAAGGGAGTAGGGTGGCAGAACTTGGAAATCTGTTTTTAACCTTAAAAATTGGTGAGCAGGACTGATGATTGCAGTAAGTATTTAGATTATCTCTGGTTCAACTAAACTGTTGTCTGAAAACTAGTGTACTTTTGGATTCTTCTCTAATTCTTTGTGTACTGGCTTTGAAATGAAAGCTTTTTAAGCTTCGTGACCACAGTGGAAAGAGTTGCCTATAAAGATGCACTGTGTAAGCTATATATGGACTTTGTTCCAGTAATCCATATTTGGAAAAGATGCCTTCCTTCTAAGAATTGTGTCTTTACCCTAGAAATATATTTACATCCTCCTAGATTCTTTTTCCTGGATCTGTGCTTCAGAATTCTCCAAAGAAGGTTTCTCCGCTTCCATTCTAGTGGAAGAAGGCAAGAAATTTAAATTTCTGTATGCTAAATCCCAGCAACTGTTTTCAATATTGAGACATACCGCAGCAGCTTCCCACTTGGAGAACGTGCTTTCTTCTTTGTAAAGGTAAATAACAATATGTATTCAAATAGCATCACACTTGCATTTGCTACAAATCAATTTATGCAGAAATCTGAAGTGACAATCTCAAGCGGCAAATATTTAACGCCAGAATTCAAAGATGCCAAGCACTACCTGTCATATTTTTAGTAACTTTCAACTGAGAAGAAAATCCCCATCTCTGTAGGGAAGCAACTAAAACAGAGAAGTAAAAAACAGAAAAGTAACGTTCATTGTGAAGCCAAATTACTGTTCTTTTGGTTAACTTTGCAATCTAAATTAAATCTGTCCTTTCCATTTGGCATAACTGAATTTTAAACTTCTTACCCAGTATGGTATTGTGGGGAATGCAACAAAAATAGGACCAGTGCTATCGGAGGTAGGTCACCTTCCAGCTGAGGGAGCTCAACCTGTCTTCCCATGTTTTCCCTTCATTAGGGACCGGTAGGATGCAGAAATGTGTAGGTTGGGTAGGATGTGGAGGCTAGCTCAGCAATAACCAAACAAATCTACCTGTTTCTCTGGGCGTCCTGTCTCTCTGGTGATAAAGACTAGAAGTCTATAAAATACAGCTGGAAGCAACCGGTTTGTGCCCTAATTAAGTCCTGTGGGAAAGACTGTGATGACAACTTCTGCAAATTGGACCTACTAGTGCAAAAAGTCAGGAGCTGGTAGATGATGAGAGAAACAGACTGCTTGTCAGTGTAGCAAAACAAGTGCCATTACGTCCTGCAGAGGAATATGCGCAGAAAAAGAAACAGCAAGAGGTTCTCTGCCCTTTGTAAATATTAAGGAACAGCTGACATCTGCTGTGGCTGGCCAGCTCGCTTGCTGTGTGACCCTGGGAAAGTCACTACTTTCATAGCAGCCGTAAGTGGAAAGCATGTAATTCATCACTGATCAGTAAGTGGCTGGAAAATACTTGAAAGTTAAAGCTGTCCAGCAGTAATGCACACTAGTTACAGTAATGCAGTGACAGTAACAAACTTGGGCTTTAATCTTGGGCTTTTTTTTTTTGGTGCCGCTCCATAAGTGGTCCAGATTGCCAGCTCAGAAGCAAGTAATGATCTAAAAGCACACGATACTTCTAACGTCCTTCCTCCTCTTCCTTCTCTTCAGTTCAGCCCACTACAAGCAGGAGAATGGCTCCTATTTTTTTTAACCAGACAGCTTCAGAGCCCCCTCTGCTGGAGTGCTGACAGCAGCAGGCCAGAGTGTGGCCAGCAGGACAGGACAGGTACCAGCTGCTCTTCTGAGGCTGGGGAGTAAATGCTGCACTCGTCCTTTTTAAGGATGCATTTCACATGGTTGATGCACTCTGTTGGTAATGAGGTAAGGTTTTGGGCCCTTTTGTGTTGTGCCACACTCTCCTGAAGCTGGATTACGATGACAGTCCTGTCAGTTCTCCATCGAAAAACCTGCCTGGAGTGTTAAAGCTGAGAACACCAAGAGAGTGTTCACAGAGCCAGAACTGCCTGGAACCAGTGTAACTGCTCTTCTCAGATCTGCAGAAGAGAGTGCAGAACGCTTCCATGCATCGTCTGAAGATTTATGGAGTTTCTTCTGCGCTACCCACCCCCTTTCCCCAGGTTTTTTTCTTTGCACAGCTCCCAGTTCAGTGTCTCTGGCTGTGTGGCCTGAGAGGTTGAATAAGGAAGTTTTGGCATGGGACAAGGCTCAGCCTGGAGACTGCTAAGCTCCCCAGGAAGGATGTGTGTACCTAAACAAGAAGGGAAACAGGAAGGAAAGAAGAAATAGTACATCTGATAGCAAGGAGAAGAGGCTCTTTGAGTCAGACAGGTATGCTTCAGAAAACGGAAATACTACCAGAATAGAAAATATGATGGCATAGCAATTAAGAGACTGGGAAAAGATGCCAGGAGTTAAAATCCCAAAGGCCTACTCCAGACTTCCTGTGTAACTTTTAACAAGTCACTGGCTCTCTGTGCAACGCTCTTTAATCCCTAAAATAGGGATTACATTTCCTTTTCTTGCTTCATGCTGTGTGACGGCATTAAACAATTAGGCCTCTGTAAAGTTCCTTTAAAACAAATGAGCTGACTATAAGCACAGTAGCTCCTGTAGAGTCTTGGTGAATATCTGTACTGATGATTTTACATAAAACGGCTTCAAACAATCTGAATAGCTTGAAGCTGAAGTGTGAAGTATGTTTTATCGTTGTTATTTACAGAAATGCTGCTGCTTTTCTGGAAAGCAGCAGCTTTAAAAGGATGTGGGCAATCAGGGTGGAAACCCACAGAATATCAGTTGGTATCATAGTGTTTTTAGTAAAATGAATAACCTCATTCTTTTGTTCAAAATTAGTGCATCACTAAGTAGATGGTAAAAGTGGAAAAAAATGTATATTCTTTTTCCCCTGAAGATATATGAAATAGGGTCATCTGCTAAATTTTCATGGTAGAAACTGTAACTGCAGTCCAGGAAGGGTGTACCAGCTTGTCTAGAAAATAAAATATCAGGCGGGAAGTCTACAATGGGCCAAAAAAAGGTCTAATGCCACTGGTGTATAAACAGGGTCATGATAATGTCTCCAAAAGAGCACAGAACTGCAAATCAGCAGACACAACTTGCTGTCTTGCACATCAGGCTTGATAGGTGCGTGAAGTAATGAACCATCAAGGACAAATCATTTGTTTTCAAAGGAGGAACAAGAAAAAACTTCAGTGAAATCCAGGCTTTCTGGGCACTTGGAGATGGAAAGAGCACGTTTAACCAGGATGGCTGTCTCCTACCATCTGCTGGGGGCTCCTCATTCATTGTCAGAATTGATGATTAGCAAGTCTGGTGTCTCTTCGGTTTAAATAAGTCCACTTTCTACACAAAGGACTTGTAATAGCTTTCATGTAACAGGACTTCAACTGAGAATTTCATTCAAAACCACGTAAGAACTGGAAGAGAGACAAAAATACCAAAGGGTGAGGTGACAGTGTTTTGACATCAGAGCTGGCACAGTGGGGAATTAATGCTGAATTTCTTCAGTTTTAGTCCCAGGAGCAATCTCATTAAAACCTTCCTATAATGTCCTTGGCACAAAAAGCAAGTATGATAATTAAATTTGGTGATGAACAAAAGTTGGAGGCTTCAATAATAGGAGGGAACTAGAATATCTTAGAGAATTGATGACTTTGAAGAGTGAGAGGTAGACATGAGATGAAATGTAGCTGTGGAAAGTGCAAAGCTGTGAATTTAGGGGCGAGGAGAAATTTGCAAAGGATGCTAATGGTTTATTACTTGGAAATTAGTGCAGAAAGGAAGTTGGTTTTACTAGTTGATAAAGGATAGCGATGAGCTACTTGAAGCTGTGAAAATGCATGAGGAAAGTTGGTCTGGTGGCGATGAAGATACTGTCATCGAGAGAGAAGAATCAAATTGGAACGGGGGCAGAAAAGGCTGCCAGGAAGATACCACAAATACAAAGCTTGTATTATAAGAGTTAGAGTGGCTTACTCATCTATTAAAATGAAGCCTGGAAGGGGATATGATTATCTTCTCGAAGTATTTAGAGAGAAAACACCAGGGAAGAGGAAAGGATTATTTAAGTAAAAGGATAATCTTGACATGAAAACAAATGGCTATAAGCTGGGCGTGAATATGAGACGGAATATACAGGAAAAGCAATTCAAGAGATACTAAAAAGCCTAAACACTGAGAGCATTAGACTTGGTTTTGGGTGGGAACTTCAAGGTGAGATCTGGGGAAGCCATCTAGCCCAATCGCCTGCTCAAAGCAGGCTGGCTTCAAAGTGAGATTATTGGCTTTGTGCAGAGCTTCGTGCCCTAGAGAGGCCAGATCTGTTGATCTAAGCATTCCTTTACTGATTAATGTGTCTATCTAGTATGGCATTGCAAGATCTTTTTATTACCCCAAGTAGTTTACCAAAAAAAAAAAAAAAAAAAAAAAAGTAATGACATCACAGATATTGTCATCATGCTTCGGCTAAATCCAAAATTCCTCCTGGTGTGTGGGGTCTGGATTCCTGCACTTGTCCACACTTCTTAAGAAACTTTCTTTTCCAGTCTGGTTTTCTTTGCGTGGCTTATCCAGTGGATGCAACCCCTTTGACATTGCCATGTTGGTTGTGAGCAAAAACGTTTAGAAAACGATGCACTTGCTGCTAGATGTCTGCCAGACTGAGAAGCAGCTGCTGGCACCATCTGCTCGAGGTGGGTTTCCCAGCAGCGGGGTGGCCAGTGCAGCAACAGGGAAGGAGAGCTGTACTTGCTCATAAAAATAAAATAAAATAAAATAACCACACCCCCCGCTGTCCCTTGTGCAGAAAAAAAAAAAAGGCACTATCAAAATATCATCCCACAGGTGGAATGGAGACAGAAGCAAGGAAGGAGCAGCTGAAGCCTGGACGTCATTTCAAAAGTATGAGTTGATTTATGAAGTTTGAGAGGGAATTATTGGTTAGATGGGACAGCTGCAGTAGTCCTCCTTTGCCCTAAAACCTCTGCAATTGGATTGTGTGATGTCTGCTTTGTTTTGGGGTGATCCCCCTCAAAGCTTCTTATGTTTTGTGGCACTGAGCTTTTCAGCAAGGACGTGTTCTGCTTCTGGGCCGTCTGTTTGAGGTGGCCTGGCAGATAAGGATGCCAGAACGGGAGGAGGAAGAAATTGTCATCGAGTCTACAGGTGAGCAGTTCCACCACCAAAAACACTTCTTGTTAAGTCAGACTGCTAAATAAAAAGCAGGAAATGCTGAGCTTCAAATCCCCTAGGCTAGAGTTCACTCCTGGGCATGAAATCCAGGTGAATTTGCTTCCACGTCGAGTATCTTTAATAAATACGTGATGACCTAGAGGCATTGTGGTGTTGTGGAGAGTAAGAAATTGCTTTTGCGGGCTTAACAAATGAGGGAATTAAGCTGTTACTCTGACACTTGTCCCTCACTGCACCCTGTGGGGTACCTGTGGGGCTCAGGGGACGCGGGCACAGATTGGGGTTACGGCAGCCCCTGGGCCAGGGCTCTTCCCACAGGTGGCCTTGGGGGGTACTTGGGGTAAGTACCCAATGCTTTTTTTTTTTTTTCCTTTGAAACCCCCCAAAAATCCCATTTTTGCGGCTTTGAGGCTCTATTCCATAACGGAACCGTATTCTTTTTCAAGAAAAAGAAGCCCTTTTGAAAAATAAAAGGAGGGTTTCTGAGCAGGGCCTTCACCTCGCTGCCACCCTCCCCCTGTGCCGGGGGGGGGGCTCTAGGACCCAGCGCCGAGTCCAGGGCGGCGGGGGGCGGGCCCCGCGTGCCGCCCGTCACGCTGATTGGCAGCCAGCTGCGGGCGGGCTCCCCGCTCACCCCCCTTGTGGCGAGCCGGAGGGGCGGGCCCACCACCATCCCCATCCCTCTCCTTGGCGCGCTGATTGGCGGGCCGAGCCGTCCGTTGGCGAGCCGCGCCGCCCCCATTGGCTGCCGCCGGCGGGCCGGCCCCTGTGATTGGCAGGCGGCGGCGGGTGCGCGGCGGCGGCCGAGCCGTTTGTTTTGCTCCCGGCGGCGGCGGCGGCGGGGAACGATCGGCACCGCCCCAACCCCCCCCCCTCCCCCTCCCTTCCCCCGGTTCCCCCCCCCCTCCCCCTTTCCCTCCCCTCACGGGGCCGCCGGAAGGAGCCCGGCAATGTGGCGGCCCTGAGCCCTCCCCCCTCGGCCCGGCCGCCATGGAGCCGCGGCGGTGACAGCCCCGGAGAGCAGCCCGCAGCCCCCCGCCGCCATGGGTGAGACACGGGGGGGAACCGGGGGGGGCCTGGACCGCGTTATGGGGCTGGGGGTGGAGCCTGAGGGGGAGATGGGGGCACCGGGGGGGCTGGGGGGGACCGAGGGGCCTGGGGGGGGCCGAGGGAAACCGGGAGGGGACGAGGCAGGAGGGGACCGGGGGCTGGGGGGGGGCCCGGGGGGTGTGGGGGGCCCCGCGGGACCCGTCCCGGTCCCTGGGTTTTGCTTCGGGGCCCTCTGGCAAAGAGCGAGGCCGCCGGGCAGCACGCACAGCCCGTGCTTGCCAGGCTCTTTTTTTTTTAATAATTATTATTTTTTTTTATTTTTTTCATCAAAAAATCGGGGTGGTGGGGCCGAACGTGGGCGCGTCGGCGGGTGGTGTGGGGTAAATTGGGTGGGGGGCAGCACGGGGCTGCTCGGGGGGTGGCTGCCGGTGGCCTCCAGCTGGGCTGGGGGGCCAGTGAGGTGGCTGTGGGGTCGGTGAGGTGGCCGTGGGGCCAGCAGGGTGTCTGTGGGGCCAGTGAGGTGGCTGTGGGGCCCGCAGGGTGTTTGTCCGTCACGTTGGTCCCAGGCCTGTCAAGGCACCGCTTCCTCCAGGAGCTTCCATTGAAGCTTGCTGGCTGCGTTTAACTCCGAGGATCACGCACAAAAACACCTAAAGGAGTTCGGTGAACTCTTTCCAGACTAAAAAGTTGGTCTCCAAAGCTGGCAGCACCGAATTTGAATGATTAACATGTGTTTTCTTGAAGTTATGCCTTCTGTAAAGAACTGGTTACGTTCTTGGGTTTTGTTTTTGTTTGTTTGTTTTGTTGCCTCATTTCCTTTTTAGTTTAAAGAGATGTCTCTTATGTAAGAGAATAAAAAAATTGACTTCTCTAAACCCGAATTTACCCCCCCTTACGTGCTGGCAGGGGAATTACCCCATGTAACGTGCTCTGGGCCACTCTGCTTGGGCAGGGAGGTCAGACTGGACGGTTCCTGGCGGCCCCCTGCAGCCTCCCCCGTTCTGTGACTTTCTGAGCAGATCCTGTGAATTTCTGCTTTTCTAATTGCCGTGCCTTGTGGGCTGCAGCTTGTTCCCTTCCTCCAGCTAGGTTTGCTGTTCTGAGGCTCACCTGCATTATTTAGTCCTTGCTCATAACCAGGTCTATGCTGTAGCTTCATAAAGCATTGCAAACCTTGCTCAAAGCTGAAGTAAAGCAAGTTCCCTTCCTCCGTGGCCCTGGACAATCCTAGCTATAGGAGCACTTACCTCAAACAAGCTTGTAACTTGCTCTGATTTTGTAAATACAACAAAAGTGCTCATCCACAAGGAGGTTTCTGTGTTATAAAGGAAGGTGCAGGATTGCTTGGTCTGTATCTTCCCCGGAGGAACCAACCTGCTGGTACCTGGCAGACTTAAAATAGTTGAGAAGGACGGGGCTGGGTTTCCACAGAAGTGTTTTCCAGCAGCTTTGGGATGCCCGTTTGCAAGCAGCTGGGTGCAGAACGACAACGAGCAGTTCATGGAGCGCTCCTCCATAGCGCTGCACGGAGCAATTATGGGACAGCTGCGAGCAGATTGCTCCTGATAGGAAAGTGATAGGAAAGGTCTTATCTAAATTAACGCGGCACTCATTATCGAGTCTTAACAAGACTGGTGGATAACGGGCTGCGTGCTGCTCTAGTTTGCTTCCCTCGTGTTTTTCGGAGGCTGGTCTGAGGTAAGCAGAGGGGATGGTGACCAGAGGTCAGTGTCACAGGTTTGGGGCTCCGTGGATGCAGCCGAGGCTCGCTGACGGTGGATCAAAGACGGGACTACAGCTGAGGCTGATTTCCCAACGGGGAGCTCCTCAGCAGCATTTCAAGTAAATACATGCATAACCAGTTCTTTTATTGATGTCGTAACTTCACAAAGCATTGCGAGCGTTGCTCAAAGCCAAAGCAGAGCAAGTTCATCTCACAAGTTTGCCTTTCGTAGTGAATCTGGGGCTACTCGCTGCTCACCCAGAGAAATGCACGTGGACGTGGGACAGGGGAGAGCAGCCTTTGGGCCGAGTGGCCTGTGCAGGGCCTAGGATGAAATGCTCGTCGCAGGCCCAGCTGCAGTTGAGTCTTTCCCTCGATCTGCTCTTTTTTTCCTGCCTGTGTCACTTCCTTCCCTTGGCTCACAGCTTGCCCGTAGCCAGCTCCTGGGTTTCGCTGCGGTGACAGCCCCTGCGGCGGCGGGGGGGGGAAGGGAGGGGGCCAAGCCTGCAGGTCAGGGCCGAATCCTGCCGGGGGGCTCTGTCGGTGAGGAGGGGGACCCCAAACACACCTCGCATGCGTCAGGTTCGTGGACGTGCTCTGATTTCTCTTTTAAAGTACAAACCAAGCCACTCGTGATTTCCAACAAAAACCTGGCAAAGCAGCATTTTGCTGGGACAGTGTGGCAGAATACCCAGCACTACAATCAGCGCAGTGCTGCGAGGGGCTCAGCATCCAAACTTCCCAAAAAAATGCTTGAAAGCTCTGCAGACACGCACAATTTCTCTCCCTAACTTGTGATCCTTACTCACTGCCCCTGCATCTGCTGATCGTTTGTGCAAGCAATTGGCTTTGCTATTGTTGGGGGGAGATAACAAACAACCCCTTATTTGTTCGATTTTCTTCTTTTTTTTTTTCCTAAACAGCTGCAGCATCGTGCTTTGTGTTATCACACTGTATAAAGCAGCATCTTGGTTTATAGGGGTTTACAGACTTCCTGTTTTCACCAGTGTGCAGATACTTTTACTCTGTTTGAACTTTGTGATTTTTTTTTTTCAAAACTCTTTCTATTTTCTGCCATTGCGAACACGCTGACTTGCTCGGGCCCGTGCAGTAAGCCGTGTGTGAGCTGAAATAAACGCTTTATGCAGAGGAACAGCTTTCTCCGTGAGCAGCAGTTCCCCTTTATCGATGTTATAAAAATCCTTGAGTGTAGTTTTTAAAACATGAAAAGCATTTCCTGGACAACATCTTTCCCGCACAAAGCAGAACTGTGTTTCCCAGACCTAGTGGAGACCTAGCAAAACAGGGGCTCTCAGTGAGCTTCAAAAATTGCTTATTTTTCATTTGTAATAACTTTTGCATTGTGTGATTAATGCGATGCTGCTCGTGCTTCCTTAAAGCCAGCCGCTGGAAATCAGCTATTTTGATGGAAATAAAGAAGTATTCATGCTCCTCAACGCTAAATCCATCACAAGGCTGTCCGAAATGGAAACATTTTTTCCATGCATTACATTCAAATCAATATTTGGCCTTGGTTTTATGTTAGGAAATGGATTGTTTCTCTTTTTATCTCACCAACATAGGGATGAATTATAGGATATGTTTTGGTACTGGGGTCCTAACCCGAACCCAACCCTAGTTCCTAGGGGTCTGACAGCCTGCTATGAGCCTACTAAAACGTAATTGCATCAGACTCAGATTCACCTGCAGTTGTTCCATCAGCCTGCCCCGTTCCAGCGTGTTCCTCTCTGCCTGGATGGAAGCTTTCAGCATTAGAGATGAAGCCCAGACCGCAGTAAGCGTTGCGCAGCCCTCGCAGCGCACCAGCCAGAGTTTAGCTGCCGCCCTTAGGAGCTTAACATCTTTCCTGTGAATCCACAGGTTGAATTATCATCTACATCAAGAGATGGAGAAGTGATTAAATGCCCATACTCCTTGCCCAAATAAGAGGCAGAAAATCAGCTGGGGTCTTGGCACCCGACGCCCCCATACAGTGATCCCCTTGTACCTGCTGCTCTTGGTTTCTGAGTGATGTGTCGTGCTGTTTAGATGCAACTCCTCATTCACTGATGGGTTCCTTGATTGATTTGATTTCTTGTCATGAGTGCTCAGTTCTGAGCCGTTCTTGTAGCTGTTTTGCTTGCCCAAAGGAGCCCTGACCAGCTGCCAAGATGAGCGCTTCTTCCTCCTCCTGGTATCTGGCCAAACCCCAAGTGCACTGTAGTGGAAAACTCGTGTCCCTGCTCCTCACGCCGTGCTTTGGGTGGCAGGCACTCCAGGGACGTGCCAGTCCCTAATTTGCAGCATCTTGTGCAGAGTCCCAGTCTTCGTTGGCCAGGTTACTCAGAGGTTATGCTTAACATCAACCAAGATTCAAGAAGAAGAGCAAACTGGAGACGCTCCAGTAAGGTAAAAGGTTAAACATTCAGTGTAGAGTTGGAAACAATTTTAAAAAGGAGCTGTGCTGTCAGCTACCTGCAACTTGAACTTCATTCACTTGTTTTTTTCACATTTTCCTCGCACAAAGGTTTACTGAGTACTGAGATAGGGATAGGAATCAGTTCCCTTAGCCGTGCACTTCTCAGAAAGCACCCTCTTGCTTTGGGTGGGTTACTGATCGCCTGGTTCCTTGAGCATGCAGATGGAAATTAAAGGAACAGTACCACAGTGTAGTTATCTCATCCAGCTTGCCTTGGAAAATTGTGATTTGGTGCATTTTATTTTTTTTTAACTTTGTTTGCTGTGCTCTGCTTTAATTTGAAAGGTTTTATTCAAAGTTAACGCCTCCTGCAAGTGACGTGGGGAGAGCTCCTTCCCTTCCCCTCTCTTGCCTGGCCGAGGCGTAATGATTCTGTTTCACTTACAACACTGGATCAGATTTATGTCTTAATAAGTGACACAACACCTCATTAAAATCCAAATAATCCTTTTCTTGGTGGTGCTGGGACAGCAATGGGATGAAAGCACGATCTGAGAGCGGGATGCTAACCCTCCAAAATTGCCCTCAAGCTACCGGAGGAGCTCCGTGTTGCATTTACCGATTCTTGATGCAATCAAAATCCTGGAAACAATTAATTTGTTTGTCAGTGGCTCTTAGCAAACACCCAAGCTGAGTAACCTTGGTAGGAAATGCCCCTGGTTGTTTGCAGAGCACCTGCTCCACGCGTTGAAGGACTGCCGAGGTCTATGGCTATTGACTGGGTTTAAATGAACTGGAAAAAGTTTAATGGGAATATGATCCAGATTGTGTAGTGGTTAACCCATCGCTCTTGTTTTGGCGGGGTGCATAAAGCTGCCTCTCAGGAAAAAATAGTAAAACGAGAGCTTCCATCGCCTTACCAGCAAAGTATTTCTGGAAGTACTTCTGCTCTACCTCTCCATCCTGCCAGGGAGGCGAAACAGAACTGGGCAGGAACCAGGGGCTGGAACAAAGGCAGTGGTAGTGTGGCTTCTGTTCCGACTGGGGCTGGTTTAGATGCTGCCCCCGTACACGTAGGTGTGTTTTCATCCTTTTTGCTCCTAAGTGTTGGTGGTGTTTGTTCCCTGCGTGCTTTAGGAGCTGGACGTGTCCCGCATCTGTCAGCTTTAAGCACTGCAAAAATGTGTTGTTGAGGCACTGCTTAATTCTGAACGCAGTCTCCTGCATAAAACATCAGGCAGCTTTATGGAGAGACACCCCTGGATGAAAGCATAACGTGAAGCTGAAGAAATGATTGCTCCCAGAGAGTCCCCTTCCCAGGGAAATGCAGGTGCACCCCAGCCTGTCACTTAACCTACAGCTGGTCCCAGGGCACCAATTCCCAATGTAAGCCTGCACCCATCTGAATCAGCACCTTGGCGTGTGAGTAAAGGTGGAGCCCTGCTGGAATTAGGAAAGAACTTCTCGGTTATTTACACATCAGCCTCAGAAACTCTCGTTTCAGTTCAGTCGTGTCAAACCCATGTTTCAGGAACTTGGGGAGAAAGGAGGAACCTGAGATATTCAAACCTGCCTACCTGACACACTTCGTGCAAGGGTGGGTGTCATCTGTGCCTGTGTTGTGTAACAGCACTTCCAAATGTTCCTACCCAAAAAAAAAAAAAGCCCCTAAAGCATAGCTTTGCACCCAGAATTGCTGGTAAAGTCCAACTAGACCCTTAGACAGGGCAGATTGTCCTTCTGGGCATGCTTAGAGCTGATCTGATCACTGGTTCATGTTTCATGCATCTATTATTCCTCAATATCAGGAAGGATTGAACTGGACACGTTATTTGCCAAGGAAACAAGGCTTTATCCCCCAAAACACCAAGTCCGTACGTGAAACCGCAGCCCAGCAATGCGGTAGGCATGAGCATGCCATTAGTGGATCATCTCGGTGGTGGCATCTGATGCTGCTTTGTTGCACAGATGGCACGGACCTAGGAGCAAAGACACTAGCCCAGTCCCATTTTGAACCAAACTTCAACTTTTTTTTTTTTTTTTCCCCTTTTACAATGCATCGAGTAATTTAGGATTGTTATGCTTGCAGAAGCAAAGGGTTCTTTCCAGTAGCTGCTAAACACCTTCCTTTGTGCTGGCATCCATCACAGCCCGGCTGCTGTGCGTTCCTCAAGAGAACACCTGAAATCGGTCACATCAGGAGTCTTAGCATCAGAAAAGCTTTAGTCTAGTGTACGTAAGAAATATTTCTCTGTGTCTTTTTATTTTTATGCATTTGCAAGAAGCCTTGACGAGAATCTGCTGCACTGTGTGCTGGCAGCAGGGAGTTCTTAGTGCTGGTCAGTTTGGATCTGTTCAGTAGGTCTTGAAGTCTCCTAAGATGTTTTGAGCTCTCTTCTTTGGGGGAAGAGAGAACGGTTTGGGGAGGTACCAGTACAAATGGATCTGAATTGAGATGTCCTAAGCTGGCTCACCGGCCAGATCTTCGTTTTCTTTCTGCTGGCTGCGGTTTGCTCCACTGGCAAGCAAGAGTTGTAAGGTAACAGGATATAGGATTGGGAGGAAGAGATTCTTACTGGGTTTTCCTTGGCAGGAGCACGTCAGTTTGCTCTTCCGAAGTGACCTGTGGTGATGCAGCAAATCTTTCCAAGTCGTGCTGTTTGTTCTGAAGCCATCTTAACAGAACCAGAGGCTGGGATGTTTGTTCCGAGCCTTCCTATGGCCAGATCCTCTGTGACATTGGGCAAGAGACTTCAAACTTGTCTGTTTGCTACCTTGTGATATTAGGTTGAGTTTGGGCTTTTATGACTGGATGAAATGTCAGTGTATTTACAGAGATCTCTCAAAGGGTTGCATTTCTGTGATCCAGCAGAAAACAGGTGCAGAAGCGTCAGAGCTGATGCTCACTCAGGCAACTCACTGCTAAAATTCTCCTCCATGGCAGACGAACAAGAGGCCTTGAACTCCATCATGAAGGACCTGGTAGCACTCCAGATGAGCCGACGGCACAGGCTGACTGGATTTGATACCATGAAGAACAAAGACACCGCTCACTCCAACAAACAGGTAATAATAGGCTGGGCAACGGGTACCCGAAATTGCTGCCTGGACTCAGGAGGGGTGCGTGGGGTTGACAGTGGGTCTGCTGCCTGTCTTCTGTCCTGTGCTTCTGGCCTGGCAGCTGAAGCATCACCACTGGATTAGCTCCCTGTGTTTTTTTCACTTGCTGACCTTCATGGACCAAGGAGGGTGCAGTTTGGGTACCTCAGCACTCCATCTTCCTCCCACGTGTGTTTTTGATGGTATTTGATCTGTGTAGAATAGCTTAAAAGTTTACCAAGTGGTTTTCTTGTTTTGCAGTCCATATTGCCTTTTTTTTTTTTAATTACTTTTTTTTTTTTTATCATTCTTAAAGAAAAAACACAATGCCAGCAGTCCACCCCTCTTGGGCAGCCCTGCAATAACAAACCAGTGTGCCTCTGCAGTGGAAGAAAAAAAAATTCCGGTAAGAGCTTGCGTCCTATTCAGTGTTAACAATTACGAATTAGGAGCATGTTTTTAAATTGTGCGTGGCAGCATTTACAGAATTCACTTAAGCAGGTGTGGGAGGCCAGGAGAGCTTTTCATTACTAACTCTGTCATATGGCAGTAGCGTGTACTTCTCCTTGTAGTGGAAATAATCCTTAAATTCAGAGGGAAGCAGAGAACGGAGAAGCAGTAATGATGAAAAGGAAACAAGTATTTCAATTTCTGATTCAAAAGAAGGTCACTGAAGTTCACAGTTGCATAAAGCAGTCTGTTGGGTAATGAACTAATGCTGGTCTTAATCTTCACATGATTCAGACTGCGTATGAATACAGGATGAGGATCCTGATGAAAGTGAGTCAAACTGAAGTTGGTTCAAGTACAGTGAAGGGGATTATCTGAAAGGGCTGGCTTTAGTGAAACTGTAATAAATCTTGCCTCTGTGAAAGAGGAAACAGCCATTTACAGGTGTCTGAATGCAGCCAGCATCCTTCGTGGGGAGGCTTGGCTGGAGTTACCCATCCTATGTCACATGAAGAGGGGAATGAAGCTCATCCTTATTTGAGTATGGGGATGTAAAATCCATTTTACAAATGAAATACTTTTCCCAAGGTAATAAGTGGCAGGGTCAATACTTTAGAATTTCTCTCTCGTGTTGCTAGAAGCTTTTTTTTCTTTTTTGAGAAAACTATTGCATTGACTTTCTGGTAGAAAGAAAGGACAGAGTAATGTAGCTCTGGCACTGTATGCTGCGTATCATGTAAATGAAATACTTCAGTGCAGAATTAACAGTTTCAGTCCAGAACTGTTTGTCCACTACTGTCTTAAAGAATTAAATCAAGTTCCTCATAATTAGATTGGAGTTAACATGAGAAGTTGTTGATACTGGTAAAATCACTCTTTCCAGTTATATGCTTGTTACAGACATAAGCTTGCTGGAGCAGGCTTTAAAGTTCATGTCTGTCTCTTCCTTGTGCTTTGGCTGCTCATAATCTACTTGTTCAGCTGGGATCTGGGATTTCTTTGAATGTCTGGACAAATCCATAGATGGAGCAGTACAGAACCCTTTCCAAATCATTCTGAAATGTAAATTCAGTGAAGTCTTAAATCACAATCTGTAATCAGTCTTTATGATACCACATCACAGAGCTGGAACACTAAAGCCCCAAACTTGGATTTGTTTTCTTACTCTTCTCTTAGGACAGTTTATGTGAGTCACTTTGAAAAGCAGTTTGTATAGGAGATAAGTTTGCTGTACTTTCAAAGGAAATGAGAAGTGCTATAGTTTAACTCTTCTAAGTTCTCCCTGAAACACTAAGATGACTTTGAATTCCTTGAAACAGACAGTGTCTGATCCTTTTGGAAAAATTATCAGGAGGTAAATGCCAAATTATGTCAGTACCCATGATCGCTTTTCCCCTTTCTTTTTGTTACAAATTACAAATTTGAAATTACAAACTAATTTCAAATTAGTTTGAAAGGGTACAGCAGAGTTGAGAAGATATTTTTTTTTCAGGTAACAGCAAGTTGAAGAACAATTTCTGCAAAGCCCTGAAGATTATTTTTTTTTTTTAGTTCTTTCTAGTTAAAATAATGAAACCTAAAATGTCTAAACCCAGAATTCATCTTGGGGTCAGAAACTTAATCTATACAACTACTGTCACATAATTTCATCCAATTGGTCCTATTTAACTCACTTAGACTGGATTACCTAGAATTGTATAGAAAAAAAAACCTAGAGCCTTCCTTCCCAGAAAATCATAATATTAAGAGCTCATTCCTCTATCCATCAGTATCCATCTGTTTCATCAATAGTTAGCTGGTGGACCTCTTTTATAGCTTGTTATTCTTACGCTGTTTGTTGCATTTTTCTTTTACTGTTCTGTTAAAATGATTTCTCTATAATGTGCTTTGTTTTGGTGTCTTTCTAGGGTAAATTCCTTTTCTTCCCACATCTAAGAAACTGTCTTTGGTAAAGCTGATGCGTAAATTACCCACCTGCAGATTATTGTTGCTGTGATTGGGAAGCTCAATTCGGATCAATTATGTACCTACAGTAGTGCTGCAGGAATACCGTGTACTCGCAGTGATTGCATGGGTCCCTTTGAACTGCATTCTTGACCACTAGGCCTGCCAGATATTTCCTCTAGCTAAAGAGCATTTCCTGGCCACATTTTTTTTGAAGTTCCTAGATGTATGATTGCCTATTGTCTAAGGCTTTCACAGATGGCTTAATCTACTCCAATCACATAAATTGTGCAGCAGAAATTATGGAGGCTTATCAGAGCAGATTTTTCCCTTTTATTTTTATCTTTGTGACCTAAATTGGGATTTGAACTTTGATCTCCAGAGTTGAAAGTTCAGCATGTTGACTCTTCCGTGTCATCCAGCATCTTCTGAGTTTACAGGGAAATGCACAGGTTGTGCAGGCAGGGCTATTAACCATCTGCCAGATATGGATGATAACCCTGTGCACTTTCAAAGGTGACATAATAGTTAACTTGTTTTTATTCTCATAGTTTGAGTTTCAGGGACTGATTTTTTTTGCAAAAGCAGAGACTTTGTCTGTGTCTGAAGAGTGAAAAATGTGGTGTGTTCTCTGTGTGCCTCTTTTCTACCATGAAGAAATGCTTTGAGGATTCATAAAATCAGCTTCAGTTCCCATGAATATGCAGTTGGACACCATTTCAGGCTTCTGCCATGCAATATTAAAGATGGATTAATTTTCTTTATAATTAAATGTGTCCTCTGTTTAAATGGCAATTAATACATTTAAATTAAATAAAATAAATTAACTATTTAATACAGATTACAACTTAGTTTTTACCCCCTTTCCTTCTCTTTCTCCCTTAGCAATTTCTCCATTCCACATGGTGCTGTGCTCACATGCCACCCTCTTAATTGTCTACAGTTGACTTTCTCCATGGAAGCTGACGCCCTCAGATTTGTTGTGTTCTGGTTAGCCTTTTAGGAGTTGGTGCCTCCTGCAGTCACAGAATCACCTGCTTTGTGTTTGGGCCTTAAAATCCTTATGTGCTCCATTCATTTGCTTTATTCTGTGTATGTCAGAGTTCTCATTGTGAACTAAGTTTTTGTTCTTTTTTATGCAGAATGATGTAAGGATAAAGTTTGAATATCATGGAGAAAGGCGGTGAGTCTGTCTTCGCTACTTTAATATTTTGCCTAGCAGAATACTTTAGTCAGGTTAAATATCTTGTTGGCTTCACTCTCCTTGATGCTGAGTGAAAAACACACACAGTAGTGAGAAATGTTGTCATTAAAGACAGATTATACACAACTTATTTTTTTAGAAAATAACTTTCCTCTTATTTATTTCCATAATATCTATTTGTAAGTGAATTGCGGTAATATTAAGTAAGCTTCCAGCCTGTCTTTTTATCTCAGATATGTTTCACTTTTGTTTCATTTAACTAAAACCAAATGAAGCTAATCAAACTAGCTTCATTCTTCTCTAGTTTGTCACTTCCTGATGACCTATCACTATTGCTGTCCTGCTGTGACTGAACAACATACACAGCAAGGGAAGGTGTTTCATTGGTCTCTGTTTCCTTGTTATTTCCTCTGATGCATGGTATTGAGATGTTTTCTTAAAAAAAAAAAAAAAAAAAAACACAACTGAATGGACATTTTTTGTTCGCAATGTTGTGTCCAGCGGGTAAAATTTAGTCAGGTCTTTCATTCCCTGCTCTTCTGCATATATGAGTTTTTCTTGCTGAAAGAAAATTTCTCACACGAGTAAATTTTACTCGTTTTGTAAATCTTGTGACTTTGTGTATGCAGAAGGTCATTACTGAGGTTTAAGACCACCTTACACATACTCTTAAGATACTAGTGCATCATATAATCCCTTCATTTTTCTTGTCAGAGGAGCTCAGGTGTGATTAGTACACACTTTCTCTGTCACAAGTTGATTTTGCACTGTTCATGCTCATTGTTAAAGGATCACTAACTGTTGCTTTTCAGAGGAAGTTATTGGTATGTTCTTTGGCACTTTGGGCTCCTGTTTTGTTTGTTGCAGGAGGTTATAAAATACACCTTAATTTTGGAGAACCTGACAACCTGCATCGGTTGATTACACACATTGTTGATGTGCCAGTCAAACATTCACAGAGGTCTTGTAAAAATGCATCTTGTGCTTATGCATGCACCAAAAAGGGTTTAGAGATAAGGATGTATCTAGTTTAGTAAATCAAGTTAAACCTTGACTGCTCATAGCGTCTGGATATAAAATAATAAAGCAATCAACGCATTGTTAATTATGGCTTAAAGCTTTCCCCTGTTGTTCATAGTTCATTTTTCACATCGAGGCCTCAATTTAAGATTATTTTAATGAACATTCTCCTGATGCTCTGTGTTTGGTCCAGTTTGGACCATGATGCTGGAGCTGGTTATAGCTCAGTGTATTGGAGCAGCCAACAGAGTGCAAATGCTGTACCAGTGGGAGCTCCTGGAAGCTGTAACGGTTGCCTCGAACTTTCAAAAGCTGGTCTCAAAAAGGCCCTAAATTGTCTCATATTTGAGAGGACCTCTCGATACCGTCATAGCTGGTCAGAGGCCATGTGAATGTACAGGAAGGCTCCAGGCTTGCTTGCAGCCTCTTTGAGGGTCCTCTTGGGCCTCCACTGAGGTCGAAAAGGGATCATGATGTTATTTATGTTCCAGTTTCCTTTTTCTGAAGAAATCAATTGGATTGTAAGCATGAATTTGTACGCTACTCCTTACAGGCATCCTATAGAAATCCTTTGGTTCCTTCCATTGCAGGCAGTATATTTTCAACATGAAGCAGTTCATGATTTGATGGTAAAACACAAATTTAATAAAACATCTTTATATGTTTGATAGTACCTCAGTACATGTTATGTACAGAGATCCTAACGGCCTGTTACTAGCAAAGGTTATCGACTGGGCTGCTTAAACTCTTCCTCAAGTGTTGTCCTTTGTCGAATGTAGGTATTTTTGTTAAAATAGGAAAACAATTTTTGTTGATAAAGCAAACCGTAAAGAATAACTTAATTTTTTCCTCAAAAAATTGAACAGTAACATTCGCCTAAGTCCTGTATGGTGAATTTTATGACTAAAAAAACGATTTTGGACACTCTGCTCTGTCAGAGTCATTGTGGGGACTGTGACAGAGCCGCTGTGCAAGGTGTCACAGCTTGTCGCGATAGCGTGTCATGACAAGGCACCTCGGAAGCGAACTCCTGTCACCACAGTCCCGTCACCTTCTGTGTCTCCTGCCTGAGTGCATTTAGGATGGCACAGAGCTCGGGGAGAAGGAAGGTTTTCCTGAAGTAACATTAAAATGAAAAGGTTGATTGTGTGTTAGTCTAATTATGCAGTTACGCTTGCCTGAATTCCCCATTCCCAGAGCGGTATGCAGTTACAGACAGCGAGCTCGCCCCGAGAATGTAAGTGTGTGTGCTGGGTTTCAGAGGAGCTGCCAGAGCTGACCACAAATATTTAAGGTGGTGAGGCAGGAATGGGCTCCTTAAACCATGCAGTCCATGATTTTGTGTTAGAAGAGTGCATGGAGTTTTTTACACTAATAGAATTTGTGGCACCTGAGAACAGCTCTGCTTTTCAATGCCGTGAGCACAGAATGGAAGCCTTCATAAGGGGCTTCAGTTCAGCTGAGAGCTAAATTACATTTCTACGGTGCCAGAGTGCTATAATTTCATGGACGGCTTTCTTAGTAATATGTAGAAAATGTTATTGTGGGCTGTGTTTTTAACAAGGACAATTATTTCTAAATTGCTGAACGTTGTAGGTCTGGTAGCGAGATGAACCCTTCCTGGGAAGTGGCTGAGGAAGCCAACTAACACTAGAACTATTTAAAACAAAGGCTGCATGTAGAGAAAGGACACTGAGTGTTGGCAAAGCGTGCTGGATGGACTTTCTGGAAGTTGGGCCTTCTGTCCTGAGGTCAGGTTCAGCACAAAGCTGTGTGATTGCCCCCAGGGATTCAGGGTTTCACCAAGCTGCGAGCAAGATGGATCTCGAGCATCCGTGGTCCGTTCAGGTAGTCTGTGCTCTTCTTGATGGCAGAGTTGCCAAGCAGTGCCATGTTTATATAAATAACCACATTTTTTGTGCCAATATTTCAGCTCAGCAGAGCTGAAATTGCAATCTCAGAGCTTTCTGATAGCTCCCCGCACGGCAGTGCCACATCCCTAGAGCTGTTGGACCTGCAGTCAGGAGGCAGCCTGGTCTTGTGGCCTGTGGCAGCAGATGGCGAGGAGTCTGCTTGCAGGAGCCCGAAGGCAGGAGCAACCACCTAAATGGATTTCTGGGCGGTCAGCATCCTTGGTTCACTAAAATAAGGTCTGACGAGTTGTAAGCTATAGTTTACATTTGAGTCCTCCAGTTCTTGACCCAGCACATTTTACTGGCTGATTATTCTTCCGAGAGAGGCAAAATCGTCTTTTTCCATGGCCGTCAAGGTAGCAACTTTCTGAGTACTTGGCAACTTCCTGCAGGAGAACGTTCCAGCAAAATAAACAGTTTTAGGTGCTTTGCTGGAACTTCGTTTTACTGCTATGCCTAAAGCATTATCGCTTCTATCCTCATGGAGGCAAAATGGTAATAAATACCTAACAAAGAAATCTATACTGCGCTTTTCTTAAAAGCATGCCTGTGCTGTGGTGTGCACCAGGGTTCCCCTAGGACAGTTGTACCTGTTGCCATTTCAGCTTTCTTGAGGCCATTGATGTGTTATTGGCCTAGGACGCTCTGCCACTCAGCTGGCAAGGAAACGGCTGGATGTCAGGACAAGGATTTTAGTGGGCCACAAAGTCTGGGCTCACAGATAGCGATCAGAAAAAATTATATCTCTGTGTATTTTAATTGTCAGTCCGTTGGTGGATATGCCCAGAGTTGCATTACATGTAAGCACACAAGAATAATACTTACATGTATTTTATTTAAATCTGTCTCTTTTACTAAAGTAGGGAGGACACATGAGATTATGATGAGATTGAGATTGATCTGCTGTATATAAATATTTTGAATTACTATAAGTCAGATGTTGTTACAGCTGAAGCAGTATTTAAGTTTTGATATATTACACCTCTGTAATTAAAAGAGAGAGAGAAAAACCAAAATTAAAAGAAAAAAAGCCACGAGTGACCAACAGTTGCACGTGAGTTAGGTTTGTCTTCAACTCCTGAGGAAAAGCTGCTGCTTGTTGGGTTCGAGGTAGAACTACAGAAACAGGGTGGTGAGTCTGTGTTTCGGGTGTTTGGAGTTTGACTTGAATTTGCAGAGGGCAAATGTGGAGCTCATGTCCCCGATCACCTTTGGGATTGAGGGCTTTGAGGTTCCTTTGTGTCTGCCTGCCGATACCTTCCTTCAGGAGTCCAGGCCTAACTTGCTGTGGGAAAGTTTGCTGAAACCTTTCAGTTGGAACACATTTTGGAAAATATTAAGAACTGAGTTTTTTTGTTCAGATATCAGAGTATTTAAACCAAAATGCCTTTTTGTTCTTTGGGCCTTTTGCTGCATAAATCTCACTAAATGTATTTGTGTGTGTCTAGTGCCTGAGGCGGTATTCTTTAAGCCAACATACATAGTAGATTTGTGTCCTCTTATGTGGAAGAAATTTATTCAGTAAAGGATACTTTTCTATCCAGGAGCAAGGGCATTCTATTTGAAGTCTTCAGCTGAATAATTCTGAGGTTGCATTTTGCATTTTGGTGAACCAATTTGCAAATGCACCAGAGATTAACAATTCCTTGCTAAAATAAATAATATTAATTCAAGCTTAAAAAGATAATTACCGATTTGAGGATGAAAGTAAAACATTTGTGTTCTGTTTCTGTTTTTTAATGATTCAACCATCTAATTTGATTGCATTATCAGGTATATGTCTGAATTCAATAAGTAATTTTCTTGTTGTTTTTCCAGAATTATCCCATTTGTCCGTCCTGTGCGCTATGAAGATGTGCAACAGAAAGTGAAAACAGCCTTTGGCCAGCCCCTGGACCTCCACTACATGAACAATGAGGTACAGAGCATTCTTATCAGTGTCCAAAAAAATGCAACAATCTCTCTAGATGATGCCTCCTTTTTCCATCCCAAATTGTGTGCCTTTAAATTTAATTTTTAATTTTTCCCTCTAATATGGACCCATGATTGAATCTCTCTGCTCCAGAGGAAGATGTGCTGATACAGACAGAACATGACACTGATGTCTGTATTGTAGACATCATCATCTTGCGTCTTCCTACTGGTGTTATTTGGGAGACTTTCTTGGGGAAGTAAAAGCAAGTTAATTGAAGTATTTTGGCTATTGAAACCAACTATCACAGGCCAGTAGATACGCAGTCTGCAGACTACAGGCAGTCCCCACATCATTTCTTTAGCTGTCCAGGAACAGATTTAGAAGTGTCTAGTTTGCCATCCAGGCATTTGTAACACATTTACTTCTTGCTGGCTGTGACCCTTCTGCACATTGCTCAGCTCGCAGGCAAACAACATGAGTGAGGGTACAGGGAATGCTATCGAGTGGTTGTGAGGGATTATGGGCACCGTAGTTGATAAAAGAAAGTGACCTGGGGAGTATGCATTTGTCTCTGAGGAACTGGGTAGTCTGTGTTAACAATTTAAGTATTTTTTGGCTTTCTCCTGGCTTTTCCTGTTTTTTTGTTGTTGTTTGTTTGTTTTGTTGTTGTAGTGTTGCCTTTGTGTTGTTAGAGACTGCATTCCTATGAAAGAGATGTAAAACCCCATTCACCAGTAGAAGTCAAACAAAATGAAAGTATTTCTTCAGTGTTAATAACATCCACGTATCTAGATGTGAATTGGCTGTGGAATAGAAGGTGTCTGAGGGTAATTTAATGGGGTTTTACCAGCAAGTTTTTAAAATCTTATTTGATTCCCTCTTTCAGAGCGTAAATCTTCCCTGTGTTCATCTCTTAGCTGAAACCTAGTTTTTGTTTGATTGTTAGGTCTGGATTCATAAATATTCAGAGACAATGTTCTCATCAGGGAGTCAGCCTGTCTCTGACTTGTTCTTAGCAAGCAATGAATTCAGGTAGCAATTAGTATTTTGTGGATGTTGCCTTAGGGAAATTTGCATGAGGTCAACCACTTTTCTGATGGTATGGAAGGAAAGCTCTGTATAAAAGGACAGTAAGACAATATTGTGATGAAAACTTGTGGCATAATTGAGCAATCAGAATCCTATTCTATATTCTGATCTTACTTTTATTTTTTACGTCTTGTTTAAATTCCTGTTGCAGAAGTAGACTCTTTTTTCTGTTCTTTCTAATGATTCTTTTATGTTCTGTATTTTGCAGCTATCGATTCCTCTGAAAAACCAAGATGACCTGGATAAAGCAGTAGATCTCTTAGACCGAAGCTCTAATGTGAAAAGCCTTAGAATATTACTGCTGTCTCCAGACAGAAACCATGTACGTAACAACTTCTGTGACTGCAGCAAAATGTAGTCGTAATGGTGATTTTATCCAAGCATAATAGGAATTAGTAAGATTTTTCTGCTTCAGAGACACACATGAATATGTTTATTCTCTTTGTTTTGGCTTTACCTATGGGGGAGTTTGTTTTGTTGTTCTTTTTTTTTTTTCTTTTTCTTTTTTTTCTGGCTGCAGCAGGTGTTTAGGGACTAAACTATTGAAAAGATGTTTTCAAGCTGTAATTATGAAGGATGTTTTATGTGGAGTACCCAATGACTGTATGCAGAAAACTCTTGATGAGTTTGATTCATAGAGAGCTTTTTTAAGTTTCAATTAGTAGCACAGTGTCAAAACTGCACGTAATTATCTTGTCTTTAAGAAAGCACAAGTTGTTCTTGAAGACAAGCTATTAGCAATTTTTTTTTTTTTTCTGGATGAAACGCCTCAGGATATACCTGATGCTTTTCCAGTTCTGTGGCTTAACTGCTTTGAATCCAGTCTTGCTGTGTAGGAACTGAGTTGCTTTTAGCTGATAATACACACCTAAGATGAATTTGACTGTCTCGGTTCACTGTCCATCATAAGGGGCTGTGGCAGTCAGTGACTATCAGAGCAGTTTGCACTTTTCATCAGAAAAGACTGTAACATAAGAAGTAAGTCAAATTCCCAAATATGCCTATTTTAGGCAGTGAATTGAAATATGAACTGAGGAGGGCATAAAATGTCCCAAGTTTCTTATACTGCTGGTCTGCACGTGAACTCTCTTCACTCAGGCTGTTAAACCAGTGCTTTTGGGGTGATTTTTTTTTTGGTGATTTTTTTTTCTTTTATTTTTAGAATAAAAGTCATCCAGCTTTTAAAGCCAAAGACCCCTGGTAGCTTAGATATCTGATTTGCAAATTACTAAATTTTCTTGAACAGCATGACACAAAAAGCTACCCTGTCTTGAAATCTCTGTTGATCGTAGCTTGTCAATCTTGAATGTTCATCCTTGTGCAAGTTCTGCAGGCTGTGAGCTCCAGCTCTTGGAATAATCACTCCTCTAATTCTTAGAGCTGTTAGGGGAATTAAATACACTTTGTACTATTTTTGAAATTGATGATCTATGCTAATAGACAAATAAACACCATCAGGTGTATTAACAGCAGCTTCTCAAACATGCCAAAAGCTGGAAGGGTACTGGGGGAACGATGATGTTCTTTGTCCTATGCCCTGTCCCTAAGCATTTGTTACTGGCCGCTCTGAAGACAATACTTGGCAAGAAGGCCTTTGGTCTGACCTAGTGTAGTCAGACTTTGTTCTGTGTGGTCAGGAAATGGTCTGGGAAAGGTGGCCTCTACTTTTGGTATTATCCAGTAAAACAATCGTCTTTTACAGCCCTCTTAATTCCAGTGTCTTGAGGCTACAAACCAGATGTTATATGATACTATCTAAACTTTACGTAAGCCCCCAAGACCTTCCTACAGTAAATACTCAAGTAAGTCTCATCCCTACACCAGCCAGTAGCCAGTACTGTGGTGGTGTCCTTTTATTAGCTGTTTTTTCCTCTTTTGCTCAAAGCAGAAACAAACAGCAAAGTCTTCAGTAAGTGCCACTGTTTCCCCCCTCTCCTCTGACTTCCTCTTCATCTCTTGAGTTGCCTGACAGGAGAGCCCTACATGTGATAAAGCAAAAGCCCACGAGCCTGAAGGAGGTTTCTTGGCTGCATGATCTCATCCCACTGAGGGAGCGGGAAGCATTATTTTTCCTGAAGTACAGGATGCAGATTTTGTTTTAGTTGTGCTCTTTTTCTGGGGATGGAAAGGTAATGCCGTGACTTTGGCACTAATATGTGTATAAAACAACTTTCCAGTGACTAGTACTGTGAGCCTGTCTTTGTTTTTATTAATTTCCTTATGCCTCTTACTGTGGCTCACTTGTGCTCTTTCTTATAGCAAGAAACTCGCTCCTGTCATCCTTTCTTTCTCTTCAGAAACTAATGGGAAGAACTGGTTAAGTTGAACACCTAGAGTACTAAAGGGAGACTGTCCACATAACTGGTGTGACCTTTGCATCTGTTATTCAGCTCCCATGAATGTATTCATGACGGAGTTTCTGCAGTTTAAACCAGGCTCCCTCCTTGCTTGGTGCAAAGGATTTTCCTTTTTAAATGACCAGCTGTTTGATGGTTTTACTTTTTGGATTCTACAGCCTCACACCTTGTTTGTCAGTCCTATTCAAGTAAAATTCAAAAGAGAGGATTCATTTCCTTGGGGTCTCTTTGGTTCTGTTTGTCTCAGTAAAATAAGTGCTTCAGAAACATTCAATTCTGTAACAGATGAGAGAAAGGGCATATCCTATCCTCTTGTAAAACTAGGTACTTTAGGACAATTGAAATCAAAAATCCCCTGGTCTTGAGCACCTGCTTGGTCATGCATAATATCTCATTTACTCGGGGGAGGTTGCCAATCCACAGTATTTCAAATATTCGGACCCTGCTGCAGCATCCTCACACAACTGGTGCCCAGGATCAGTATTCACAGCAAAGCTCAGTTCTATGGTAAAAGCCCACGTTACCTGTGCAGTCCTCAGGGAGTGTGCAGAGGGGTTTACTCCCTGGAGTTCCACAAGTGAGCACGTTAAAGAGTCTGGTTTCAGCATTTAAGCCTTGCAGTTTCTCTGAGAGAGCTCTGTGTAACTGTCACACAAGGAGGACAACAAATTTCCTGGGCAGCTTCTTACTGTAGTGAATTGCAAAACCACCCTGTGGTTTCTCTTTCTACAAAGCATACTCGAGTTACCCCTTCTGTCTTCCTCAGCAAATGCAGGAGAAGTCCTGTGGCACGTCTCCTTTCACTGCTCTTTCTGCTTTGAATGAAAGGAAGGCACTGTGGAAAAAGGATCTTTAATTCGATTACATCCATGTAAGTGCAGGGAAGGATGAGTGAAAGCAACGCAGGCAGCATTCATCTTGTAATCTCCCAAGTCTTTGTGCTTTCAAAGTCTAGGATTTATTTTTGCCTAGGCTGATCAGTCAGCTCTCTTAAAAAATGTGGGGAATCAAGTTGCTAGCTTTCTGAAAGAGTGCAAGATTCATAATTTACTGCTGCTGGCCAAAGTGGCTGGCAAAACTGCAGCTTCTTCCGTGGTCTGATATCAGAGGGTGATCTGAGCCCCTTTCCTGTTAGCTTCACAGGTAGCTGCTAAAGGAAGACAAACACTGAGACCGGTAAATCCTGCGTGTGATTTGAGGCTGGAGGGAAGCATGCTCTAGTTGTTTGACTCCTGTTCTACAGAATAATTGCAAAGCTTCCTCTTTTGCTGCCTTTATTGTTTGTGTTCTTTGAAGTAATAAGACATCAGGCTGTAGGGCTGGTTTTCAGCTACTTTCTTGCTACTAAACGTAATGTTTTTGAAACTGTGGCCAGATTGCTTGAGCTCCTCAGTCTCATTTTGTTCTATTTCACTTTCATTTTACCCAACAGACAAGTTCTTCACCCCATTCTGGACTGCCCAAACAAGTCAGGATTAAAACCTCCCAATCTGTGGGGGATGTGAACACACCCTATCAGCAGCCAGAACCCAGAAGTAGGCATCTGTCTGTCAGTGAGTATTTTTGCCACTTCTGCTTGTCTTTATTTTGTGAAAATTACCTTTTGGGCACTAGGATTTATGGTATAGTGTTTATGAAAGCCATGAGAAATTGAAAGGTTATTCTAGGACAAGGCTGTTCATTTTCAAAAGCTCTTAATATGTTTATAATAGAATGTTTCAAAGTTCCTTACTAAGTTGTTGAACAGCTGAGGAGCTGCTAAAAGGGATGTGTTAAAGCCAGATTCGTTGAGGTTAGAAGTTTGGAAAGCTTACGTGAGTCCATTAAGCTTTTTTATTTAGATTGGCAATTTCACTTCATGAAATCTAGATTTGATTTTTTATTTTTTTTTATGTTGAGTTTTGGAATTGGTGCTTGGTCCTGTAATCAAGCATTTTATGAGTATCACAGGAATTGCCACGGCGTATCTAACCGCTGCCCTACATACAGAGTTCCCTTACTTTCCACTCTCCTAATTACCTATGGGTAGAGCACAGGCAAATACGGTAGGTGAGTGGCACAGCTGCACAGAAAATAATTTTAAAAATTCAATGTAATATGTAACTTTGTCTCATTTCCTTTGTGTTTGTTAGCTTAGTGAATACATACTCAGTGAGAAGGTCCACGTAAGACTCCAGTAATGCAAATAATCTAAACCTGTACGTTGCCAAGTACTATCAATTCTCATAACTTCTAAAAGTTAGTGTGCAGAGTTTTAGAGAAAGAACTCACTGACTGTGTGTACATGTTGCAGAACGTATGATGTACCATAGTGCGTTGATTTACATCCACAAGCATGCATTTCATCTGCATGGTTTCTACCTGTGGTAGGTTTGGCTGAGTCGTCCCAGTTTCTCGTGATATCCCCCTGTATAACTGTAAAGTACTGTTGAAAGATGCTCAAAGCTGCTAAGATTTTTATATTAAAAAAATAAAAGTAAGTGTCTGAAGTTCCTTCAAAGATTTTTGGGTCAAAACAAAAAGCTCCGTGGTTTAGAATCTGTGTCCTCTGTGTGAAACCTCAGTGAGCTGTGAAAGAGCAGGAAGAAGGTGAAGGTGATAATAGGGATCTGCAGCCTGAGATGGTGTTCTGTGTAAATGACTTTTGCTTTAAAAGTGAGAAAAGCTGAAATTTGCAGGAAACAGAAGCAGAGGATAGTTGTGTTTGCTTTAACAACTATTTTAGGGCTTGTCAGGCCCAATGCTTCAGCTGACAGGTGCTGCAAATCACAAGGGCAGCACTAGGAGCTGGGAATGTCAGTGTTGTTCTGTTTCCAAGTTCTAAACCAGCTCTCTCTGTGGAAGAGGAGTGCTTCAGGTTCATTAAGTGTAAACTTGAGGCGTAATCTTAACCATATTTTGTTTAACAGTATTTGCAAAGCAATCCTGGTGTCAAATAACAAATCTGATTAAATTAGTACAGACAGTCCCATACTGGGGGCCCTAAACCAGAGTCAGATTCACACTGCTCTGACCAAAGTTAATTGGGAGAGGAAGCTCAGTAGAGAAGGACTTGAGAACTGGACCAGCAGTTCTCTAAATTAGACTAATTTAGCAAGTCTTCTGTATCTTTTCTGGAGTCTGCTGATCCCCTTTTACACAGTTTGCTTTTGTGAAGTAGCAAACAAGAACAAAGAAGTGCTATAAGCTGAAGTACGTCTGGGACTGGTACAGAAAGGGTTTACCCATCCATTCTAGTTTGAAGTTAACATGCATAAAAAGAGCAGCATTCCTTGGTCCTATAAGGCAAGCAGTGATATCCATGCTTGTCTGAACACCACGTTTCTTTTTTTTTTCAGACAGATTTGATGCCAAAAATATTTGATTTTTAAAAATCTTTCTCTTTTGTTGGCATTCGAAGGTATCCAAATCATGATGCCAAAGCTAACAGACTGTACCGCGTGTCTGTCATGGGGAAGCGGTACGGTACTAAGGGGCCCCTTCTGTAACCCTATTACACAGACTCTCTCCTCTTATCCTGGCTTATGAACATTTTCTGATTAGCCTGTCATCAATCATAAAGGCACTAGTTTTATTTTCTGAACATGTCAAAGTTTCAGGCTGCTACCTTATTAAGAGGTCCAGAAGGATTCCAGTTTTTCAGGAGGTCTGATAGTAAGTTGGCAATAGCTTAGCATTAAATCTGCTCCCTCTTCCTCCTCTTTTCCTATCTTTGATTTTGGAAAAAGAGCGTACCCTTGTTAGCTAGCATTCCAGGCACAGAAACTTCCCTGTTCATGACATGTCGTGAGATGGAAGTCGAAGGCAGAATAGAACAGAAGGTGTTTGCAGGAGATCCATCCGTGTAGTTCCTGTCTTCTGAAACAGCCATGCCTCGAGCCCGCTGTCACCAATTCAGAGGAAGTAAAGATAAGTTTTATTAAAAAAAAAAAAAAAAGAAAAAAAAAGAGAGAGAAAAAAAAGTTGCTAAGCATTCTGGCAGCACTTGTGTTTTTTCCACTCACTTCCTTTGGTACGCATTGATTTAGTGCCGACTTCCCTTTCCTGCCCAGCGCTGGTGGCCGGTCCACAATAGCGGCTGGGCTGCTGCCAGCAGGACTGGGGCTGCCTTCGGCCAGCCGTGGTGGCATTGTCTCGGAAAGAGTGAAAGTGTGCTCCCGTGACTCACTCGGTGCAGCCACAAAGCACACTCGCTTGTTTATCCCTGCTGCAGTTGGCTCGTGCCATCACGTGAGCTCCGCAGAGCTGCTTGGAAAATCAGGTAGTAGCTCAGCAGATTTTTGTGCATGCAGTCCACCTCCCCGCCGCCTGCTCTGAACCATGCCAGCAGAGGGTTTTTTTTCCGCTCCGCAGCCCTCTGAAAGGTGTACATGCTGGTTTTCGGCTAGCTTCTGCCAATGTTTGCCTTCACTCTTTATTACAATAATTTCTGTAGAAAATATTTTCCTTGGGAGAGGATTTGCTGATCTTCACCCATCTTTCGTAGCACCTGAGTACACACAGTTAATTAAAGACAGTGTTGTGAGGAGCACAGCTTGAGAGCTGATCTTAAAACGCTGTCTCTGACTTCATGGGTGACCTTGGGCAGATCGGCTGGACCACGGCATTTCTTGGAGCTCACGACTTAACGTGGTGGGAGCCGCAGGTGGATGGGTTACTGCAGAAAAGGGTTTTATTCCTTCCTGTTTCTCAAGTATCGTCTTTGAGATCAGCAAAGAAAAAGCAAATCCCAGGGGCTGAGCTTTTCTGAGAGGCACAACAGAAACTCCTTAGGCAGTACCATAACAGATGAGTAAAATGTTTTTCTCATTGTTTTCTTTTGGCCCCTAAACATACACGCTCTGACCATTTACCTGTCTCATAAATGAAAATTGCAGAATTGACCTCTGTGTGTTTTTGCCCATGCTAACTGTACAACTTCAATTTCACACAGCAGGACAAATTTTGGGGTCATTTACAAAGTTACTGGTCTTCCCATGGAGCACTTTAATTGCTCGGTATCGGTACGATCAGCTGATGATAGCTAGCAGGGATGGTGTTCTCACTCAAAGGAGATGACACTAACTGAGGCAAAGTTACAGCCAAGGCAGAAGATCGATTGCTCTGACCAGAGTTTTGTCTAGTGATTAGCAGTGTAGTGAAGTTTGTGCCCCTGTTAGAAAGCCAGGAAGTCCTGAAGTCCTCTGCCTTCCCCAGGATAATGAAGTTATGCTCAGAGGATTGAGCAGAAGAGGTGAGAGACAGGTGACATCCCCTTTAGGAGCTTTGCCAGCAATTTTCTTGTAGCAGCTTAAATGGAGCCACAGGAGCTCACTCACCAATTTGCTTTTTTACATCACACCTCCTGGTCCCACTCCAGACTGTAAGGCTTACTCCAGCATTGCTGTGATCAGAGAGATCTAACGTTAGAGGTGAATATTCAGGTTTTGTGTGCGTGCACGTGCTGTCTCATTTCAGTAAGCGTCAGTCTCAAAGATGTCCTTCTCTCTGGCTCAGGTTCCCAGAACACAGGCCGAAGTTCACCGCCCCCTGGGTACGTTCCAGAGAGGCAGCAGCGCATTGCTCGGCAGGGTTCCTACACCAGCATCAACAGCGAAGGCGAATTCATCCCGGAAACCAATGAACAATGTGTGAGTATGAACATCGGGGTAACAAAAAGGAAGCCCAGCAGTTAAGGAATTGCTGCTGCTGTCTGGGCCCTCTCTTTCACTCCAGAATAATCAGTAGTTGTAGCTGTGTTAGCAGCTACTGGTGTTGCCTTGTTCATTCAAGCCATGCTTCAAACCTCAGTGCCTTTGTTGGACTACCAGAAGCTGTTGCATTGGTTATTGGGCACGGTCTCTCCACCTCCGAATGAACCCTGCAGTTCTGGTGGCATTACACATGTATGCTCAGGTTTCCTATGGACCCTCTTGCATTTGAAACTGCGGTTTCCATTGAAAAAAGTAGGAAGTAAGGCCAAAGGGCAACCTGCAGGTGGGGACAGCAATGCAGTAGCACCAGCAAAGACTGTTTCTGAAATTACTTGTGCTCAAACCCAGCACGCTGGTCGATTTACTTTAATCGTCACAGCAAAGTCCTTCATCACCCAAAGCAAAGCCGTGGCTCAAATTCAGTATGTGCTTAACAGTTTATGTGGGAGTTGTAGGAAAAACATACGCTCCAAATAGCTTTAGACTCTCCTCTTCCTCTGGATATCCTCCAGGCGAGCAGTAGCGGACTCTGATTCTCTTGTGCAGCCTCTTTTAGGCATCAGACTGACGTTGCTGTGTGACTTCTTTTGTGTTGCAGATGCTGGACCCTTTAAGCAGTGCTGAGAACTCGGTGTCAGGAAGCTGTCAGTCCTTGGACAGGTCAGCAGACAGGTATAGGCTGGTAGGAACTTACGTGCTCAAATCAAAATACCAGTTGTACTTCTACAAAAGGCTATTTTCCATCTCAAATTTTCTTGGAGAGAACTAGGAATTTATTTCCTACCTATATCCCAATATATTTCTTAGAGAGAATTAACTGCATCTTAAGGCTGTTTTATTTTCTGGCAAAACCATACACCAACAACCTGGTGCTTCAGTAGCTCTGTGTTAGAAATACAAAGTTCTAAAGTCTGCCGTCTGCGTGGAGCCTGGGCTCAGAACATCTGGCTGCGGGGTATTTAAATCTTTTAGACAAGGCTCTACTTGTTCATTTGAAAAAAGAAAAAACAACAACCTATTCTAAGGTTACACAAATATATCATTACACCAGATTCCTGTGCCCTGCAAGATACTCTATTAATTCCTCAGGTAAATGGGGGGGGGGGGCTCTTCTTTTGGTGAAGTTAGTCACAGTCTGATGGTCTAGATCTTTCTCTTCCCTTCCTTTGCTGGTGGTGGTGCCCATCTCCTGCAGGTATTAGGATCAGTGCTGCCTTTGAACATCTAAAGTGTGCGTGAAAAAGGCTGAGAATTTTTAAGTGCTTCCCATGTAAAATCAATAATTCGAAATAACCTAAAAATCATAAACTGAAATGCCCCACTTAAGGTTATATACGGGCCCTCCTAGAAAGAATATTTTTTTTATAAAGACAAGTCCTTTTCTTAATTCAAGGAATCTAGAAGCTACAAAATTAATTTCTTCCCCATCAGGCTTTGATTTGGGGGAGAAGGAAAGGCGCACATGCCTTGGGGTGTCAATAGGCAACAACTGTAGGTCCTATTAACCTGAATAGCAACTATGGCTTCCCATATGGGCTTCACCTTGTTTCTAAGGTTCTTCTGAGCTGGTTCCTATAGGTAGTGTAAGCCTCTATGTTGACGTTGGGTTTTGTGTCCATCTGCTTCTTCCACACAGTTTGAGTCACAAAGAAGCAGTTAAATTAACCTCTCTGTGTGCACACATTTACATTTATTTATTTAGTTAGTTTGGGTTTTCTTACCTGTCCTTCTCTCCTCTTGTCCTTTGCTGGTGTGGGTATCATCTGGGGAAGCTGTTTTTCTCCTTGTACACTGGTTTAAAAATAAAAAAAGTGTAGGTAACACGGCTTTGGTACAGATTAAGTTTGTGTAATCTCTTTAGAGGTGTTAGAGGCCTTCTGCCAAGCAAGGAGCTGCATTTAGGCTTGCTTTGAGGAGTCCTGCTTATTGGGGAGAGCTGTGAGGTATCGTTGCTGTAAGCAATGTTTGTGGTTGGGCTCATCTGCTGCTGGTAGAGAGGAAAGGGAACAGAAGTTTTCAGGACAGGAACTCTTAAAACTCACAATGAACCTCTTAGGGCGGTGGTCCCCTTTCTCTCCTGCCCTGTGAGCAGTGTGCTACAAGCAGTGTCCTTTTTTGCTCTTCCTCTCAGCCTTGGATTTAACCTTCCATTTCACGTAGCTGCAGGAAGCATTAGGTTTCAAACCATGGGCTGGGGAACCACTGAATGAGTGACACAAACTGAACAGAAAGGATGCCTGCCCATGCTGGGAAACAGTCTGGGGCTAAGCCTGACTTCGTTTTAGCATGAAATTATTGTAGGGACACCAGCTTGAGAATCACTGTTACCGATGTGCAAATACATTAGCTTATATTTTAAAGTCCTTGTAGGTGTCTCTCCAGCTGCTAGCAAAACTTACTCTTGCCTTCTTTCTTTAATAGTCCTTCTTTTCGGAAGTCACGGATGTCAAGGGCACAAAGCTTTCCTGATAATAGACAGGAGTTCTCAGGTATGTCAGCGTCCAGTATAAAGAGTTCTTGATCCAGACATTTCTGCTGTTTGCTGGCTAGCCTCCGTGTTTGCTGGGATGATAAAAATAGAGGAACTGGGGATATGTTGATTGAAAAGTGCTGAAGTTATTTATTTCCTACATCTTCCTAAAAAAAAAAAAAAAAAAATCAAAAAAATCTGCTGTATCAGGAAAATTCTGTCCTTAGAAAACGTGTGCTTTTTGAAGGACCCTCACTTCTCTCTTGGCATCTACTTCCAGACCGCGAGAATCAGATTTATGACAAAGCCGGGAAAGGTGGAACCTACCCTCGGCGCTACAACGTCTCCATGCAGCACAAAGACTACAACGATGGTGAGTGGTGTTCACATCTTCGTTCCAGACTTAAAAAAGAAACTGAAGCATTGGCAACCTCCAGGGACCAGCAAAACTTTTCAGGAGTCTCTGAATACCCCGCTCCGTGCAGTTAGTGCCCGAGTTGCTGCTATTGTGCATGATGCTGCACATGATGCTTGTCCCTTTCCAAAGGGACACAATATTTCTTTGATTATTTTGTCCTTTCTGCATATATCCAGGCTGATCTGTGAGTGGTAAGGTTGAGCATTGGACATATTTATTCCTACCTGAAGGATTCATCATGCTTCACTAGTTCACAATGCAAACTTGGTGCTGTGTATTTTAAAACAAGATACCAGGGACACAGGCACAGCTCTGCTAGGCAGGCTTTAAGGAAATTAATTTCTCCAAGTTCCATAAGAGGCGCAAATTCTCGTAATCCTTGTGTGTGTTTTTCATTTGCAAGTCCAGGCACGTTATTTAGAAAGTCATTCTGTCTGTGTGGTTGTTAACAAGCTTTGGAGCTTGTGCGGTAGCTTGTAAACCAAATTTTGCTTTGGAAGGCAAGTTCTGTTTAGATCTTGATAGAAGCACAACAGCTCCGAGGACGTTACAAAGTGTTCTCTCCCCTCTGCCTTGGGAGTCATCCAAAGCTGTGCTGAACTCAACATCAGCCCTGCGCTGTTACATTTTTGCATATTGTCTGTTTGGTAGTAGGTTGTATTTCATGGGAAAAGAACACAACGTGTTTTTTCAGTCCCTTCTCTTCAGTGCTTAACTTCCAGCCGTTACCTCCCAGATGTAAGGATGTCATTCAGAAATTTTACCATTTTTCTCCAGGTCGGAGGACGTTTCCCCGGATACGGCGTCACCAAGGGAATCTTTTCACTTTGGTGCCTTCAAGTCGTTCCCTAAGCACTAACGGGGAGAACCTGGGCCTGGCATTGCAGTACCTGGACCCCCGGGGGCGCCTGCGGAGTGCTGACAGTGAAAATGCCCTCGCTGTGCAGGAGAGGAACATTCCCACTAAATGTAAGTGGTCACTTTGATGCTGGAGAAAGGCTTCCTGAGGTTACAAGCAGGCAGGGCTGTTAGAGATGAACTCCAGATCCAGTTTAGACTATAGCTTGATTTTTAACAAGCCATTCCAAACCACATAATCACGTGGCTGTGTTTTGCCACCAGTCTGTCTCACCAATGAGAGGTCCTTTCTTTCCCTCAGTTGAGCTGGTTTAGAAGCTGGTGATAATCTTTGGTCAAACAACAGTCCAGGAAGGCAAGTGCTGCTTGTAAAGCATTTTTAGATCTGTATAACCAGCTGTTTTCTACTGCCTCCTATTTTGGTAGTAAGGTTTAGCAAGCCATATTATAGTCCACAGTAACATGATCGTGTAAGAAAGATTTTAGGAGTTTGCTGGGCTTGAAAAAATTCAGTAGTTGTTAAGTAAAAATATGTAGGCTTGCATGTGAGATGGCTTTTCCTTTAGAAAGCGTTGGAAATTCAGCTAAGAAATTAAAAAAAAAAAAAAAAAAAGTTGATTGGATCTAGATGATGTACAGGATTCTTAAACCAGGCAGACAAGCTTATTTTCTTGATACATTAACATTTATACTCAGGCTTGTGGATTACAGTTATTTTACAGTTAAGGACTATTTATTTCACTTGCTCCTTAGTAGAAAGATGTACTTCTGTATTTATAACATCCCCGAGTTTTTTTTTTTTTGGGAACATTTTATTATTGTTTTAAAAAAGGGGAAAGAGAGCATCAATCATTAGTAATGAACTTCAGCGATCCCATACAGTAATTTAGGGATCAAAATAAAGACATTAAGCCAGCAGAGCAAGCAACACTAAAACACCGACTGGCAGTAAATCTGATTAAATTAGACATGGCAAAGCTAATCTCTGAGCTCTTCTGTATTTTCACACTGTCCAGATGGCTGGTTCCTGTCTGTGTTTTTACAATTTCTTGTTAGATGCAGCATAATTGGAAGCATCGCGCTGCATGTGTCTGGTAGTGTCCTTCTTAAAGTTTGAGTTAAAGCACTGCTCTCTGAGTAATGTGCTGTGGTGTTAAGTGCAATCTGGAAAACTGGGCTCAGGACTTTCTGGGTCAGGAGGCTGCCACTTGTACAGTGAGCTGGCCAGTACAGCAGAACAAAGAGAACTCGTAATTCCCTGCTGACGTAACCTCCTGCTGCTTTAGCTGGTTCTCATGTGTGTTTTTTAGAGTCTTAATTGTTCAGCAGGTGACGAAGATACCTTCACTGTTCTTAGGTTATGTTCCCTACCATACACATTTCTAGTAGGGAATTCTTCTGTTGTAGAGATAGCCTTGCAGTAAAATCCTTCATGCAGGAGAAGGAACCCCAAAATAACGAGTAGTTGGCAAAGAACTCAGAAATTGTGTCCTTCACATTGTCCCAGAAGCTTAGCAGTCATTCTTAGACAGGTGGGATTGATTTAGCAAGGCTGAACCAGCTCTTCTTCATCTGATGTGTGTAGTACATACATATCAAGGGTCGGAAGGTCCTGTTTAGTTGCTGCCCCATCTCTTAAGATCATGGTGTTGTAGAATCCACCCTGCTGGCAGAACGAAATTCCACCAGCCTCATTTAAAACTTGTCTATAGCGTATCTTTGTGAAATGTTGCACAGTTTCCCTCTGATGGGATGCTGTGGCCTGGGAGTCTGGATGGTTGAATTCTGTTCAGAGCTCTGCCACTAACTGATGCTCTGAGAGTCCCTTTCGTGTCTGTTTCTTCATCTGCAAAATACCTGCTTCGGTCTTGCTATGATGGGAATCGATCTTTGAGAAGCTCACCATTATCTATAAATAGCACAGCCAAAAAGGAGAATTTTTCTGCTGTTTTTTAGCTCCGAGTGCTCCAATAAACTGGCGACGAGGAAAACTGCTGGGCCAGGGTGCCTTTGGCCGTGTGTATTTGTGCTACGATGTGGACACGGGCAGAGAGCTCGCAGCTAAGCAGGTCCAGTTTGACCCAGAGAGTCCTGAAACGAGCAAGGTAATTGTTTTTGCAGCTACTAAACTTTGCCATGCAGACTTTGAGATCCTGTAATTTGCCTATATCTGTCTGCCCTCAAAAGCTGGTATCATTATTTAGTTTGTACTAGGGTTTCAAATCATGTGGAGAGGAATAGGAGTCATTTAAAAATTGCTTTTCCGTATTATTAACTTCAGTCTGAAACTAAAATCCATTTTCTGGCTTCATTTTTGGCTGTCTATTCGCAACTTTTTGGTTTGTTGCCAGGTTACTTGAGGAATACTAGACTGCCCTGTGTTCCTGGTTAGACACGGATGTGAGTGAAACTAGACCCCAAAAGAGCAGGACTTTTTTTTTTTTTTTAATTAAGAGAAGAAAAAAAACTTCACACACTTGCAAAACCCATTTTCTGGGCTTTTATGGCTTTCTGGGCCCTATATCAAGCGTATTAATTAATAGTTGCCTGTTTCCACTGCTGAATTCTCTTTGTCCTCAAGAAAGACTGAACTGTGGTGTGTAAATTAAGCAAGAACATGGTGTGACAACACAGTAGAGATTGTGGTGATGGGAAGGTGTACCTTGAAACTGTACAATAGCAAATGATTCCATCACAGTGAATGCAGATGGATTGACTGTGAGATTTTTGCTACTATTTGAACAAAGAACTGATTTCCCAATATTAAACAAATCCACTCTGAGCTGAAATAACTGATCCATGAAGATTTAATTATTCTGACTTTATGTGAAACGTTGATGCCAAGAGCAGGCCTAACTTGGTACGTTGTAAGTTGTACCATGTCTCTGCTGTAAATCAGACAGTAAAGCTGAGCCGAGGAAGATCAGGCTGGAACAGATTTTGGAGGCACTGAAACTCCAAACCTTGAACTATCAGTTGGCCCCATTGAGCTCCTTCCTCTGGTTCCATGCATCTCTGCAGCAGCCAGGTCTCTGCTCTCGGAGAGCTGTATCCTCTCCTAAAGTGAGAGGAGCAAATCTGGCAGCTTCCAGCAGCAGGGGAGGAGAGAGTTAAGTAGGACTAATTTGGGGGAAATCGTCATTCCTTTTTCCATAAGTCCTCGTGCTCCAGTGCCTTTGATGTTCAGCCTGTTTGTTCCCTGGATTCAGCAAGAAGCTGATACTTTTCCTGGACAACAAACATCTCCGATTCAGTCTGAAGCTGTTGGATAGCCTTTTTGCCTCTGCACTACGATACCCTGTTGTTTGTGGCAGACATAAAGCAGAGAATTAGTTTCACGTGCATAGCTGCAGATTCCTTGAAGTAAATAAGAGGAAACTTTCTAAGGTTGATCCAAGTAAAATCATCAACGTGAACCATAGCAGGACTACATGAGAAAAGAAGTCGGGAACTTTTAGCTCCTGTAATCTAGCTATCTAATGGACTGGGGTTCTTGCAGAAAGATTCCTGGCTATTCTGTAGCAATGTGTTCAGACCTTTTTCGTAATTAAAATTAAAGCTCACTGCCATCAACTTAGTGCTGAGGAGTAAGGCTGTTGCTGTATTGTGTGCAAATCTTTCCATCAACTTAGCTGGAGCTATTGAATAAATAGGTGACAGAATCAAGGCAACAGTGGTTTTTGTTTTGTTTGTTGTTTTTTTTTTTTTTTTTCTGGTACTAAACTCATATATGATACTTCTGTTCTATTTCTAACATCTGCACTGCTACTACCAACTACACAGGAAGGACTGACTTGAGGCATTGGTGAATGTTTGCCTTTCCCAAGAGCTAGTTGAGCCAATGCCATGGATTAGACTGCATCAGTGTAGTAGTGGTCTCATCCTGACAGTGATAAGGAAGGATTTATGAGGATGGAATATTCCTTGAAGCCAAAACTTTATTTTCTCCTTCAACATCCGTAGGAAGTGAGTGCCCTGGAGTGTGAAATTCAGCTGCTGAAGAACCTCCAGCACGAGCGTATTGTTCAGTATTACGGCTGCCTACGGGATCGGGCAGAGAAGACCTTGACCATCTTCATGGAGTACATGCCAGGGGTAAGAGCTGGAACAAATCGAGAGGGATGGTTTTGTTGATTTGTAGTAAGCTTTTGCTTCATCTGTGTAATCCATCAAACACTGGAACAGGCTTTCTAGTGAGGTGATTGATGCCCTTATGCCTGTCAGTGTTCAAGAGGCATTTGGATAATGCTCCTAATAATACACTTTATCTGTTGGTTAGCCCTAAAGTGGTCTGGCAGCTGAACTTGGTGATGTTTGTAGGTCCCTTCCAGCTGAAATATTGTATATTTCTATGTTGTGTCCTGTTAGGTATGTTCCCTTCTCATAAGGTGTTACAGTGCCACTGACTGCTTGCTTTTTATTCATGCCCAAATCACCTCTTTTGTTTTTTTTTTTCCTAACATGTCTTGTAGTTGAAATACGTTCTGTTCATTCATCACTAAAGCTAATTCTTTCCTTCAGTCTAAATTTGTTCTGCCAAAGTACTTGAAAGAACTTGGGCCAACTTGTAAATTGGGCTAACTGAATTAGCAGAGTCATACAGTGCAGCAAATTAGCTTAAAAATGACCCTGCAAAAAGGGAAACCTTTGACCCGGATCTGTCTGCTGAACTAGTTTATTGCTTGTGTCCACAGACAGTTGTATCAACACAGTGAGAGGATGGAGGAAGCGTGAAGAACCTTCTCAAGCTATTTCTGCTGTAAAGCCAGCTCCTTGCTTTTCTCAAAATGGGCTTCATAGGGCAAGAAGTTCTGAGAGCCTCACAAAAGGGCTTTAGAAGAGGCTAGAATTCATTACTTGTGCTGGTTGGGTATATAACACAGTCGCAGCTCTGGGAATTGAATGGAGACTGCAAGATTTGTGGTTTGTCATTTCTTTGCCAATCTGTTCCGTTTGTTTTTGGTGCAGGGGTCAGTGAAAGACCAGCTGAAGGCGTA
Organism: Aythya marila; assembly: GCF_965140915.1. NCBI lineage: Eukaryota > Metazoa > Chordata > Aves > Anseriformes > Anatidae > Aythya > Aythya marila. The sequence continues at coordinate 3,403,135 of NC_139066.1, forward strand.
TGGTGCTCTCACGGAAAACGTAACCCGGAAATACACTCGCCAGATTCTCGAAGGAGTCTCGTACCTTCACAGCAACATGATTGTGCACAGGGACATAAAGGGTGAGATGAGCTGGTGATTTATATATATAGCACATGCTAACGGAATTCGGGGGAAAAGAAGCCAAATGTTAAATATTCGGTATCCTGGTTGTGGCTTCTTACTATCGCTTTGCTCAGATATCCCTTTTTGTCTTATATCCTGTCCAGGTCTTAGGGATGGAGATATTCTGGGCTGGGCGAGGGAAGTTGGGCTGTTCTCTCTACAGGACCTGGGAGCGTGGCAGTTGGTCTTTGTAGTAAGGAAGACTGGAAGCCTCTAATTCTTAGGACTACTCAGCTGCAACTCCACCCCAGTAAAATGAGGTTAAGTTGCCACCTGACTTTCACTGCCCCCATAACACAAGTACATTTCCCTGTTGATTCCCCTCTAATTTCCTCTCTGACCAAAGTGCCATTTCTCAGCTGTTAAGCATACCACTTGCTGTCAGAGCTCAATGCCTGCTTTTGACAATCCTGCTTACCTCAGGCTCTTGTGACTTGTCTTTCCTGCTCCATGCAAGGAACCTCTCTAACTTTGCATATGAAACTTGCGTGATCGGTCCTTAGTTGTCCTCTTCCCAATATAACCTCATGGAGCCAGGCAGTCTCCTTAAGAGTTAATGTCAACAGATGTGGCAGACACCACACACATTTTTCTGTGCTCCAGAGGGACGGGAGTATTGCTCGCTGTAAGAAAAATATCTTCTTGTTCCTGCCTATAAATCTTCATTGCCTCCCCTGTAGGCTTGGCAAAGGGAAATGAGGTGCTGATTCTTGAATAACACCTTGTATATTGCTCGTGTGGTGCTCTTTACCAAATTATTTCCTACCAATGGATTATTCACTAGTCTGCACCCATCTTCCAGACCAAACTGTTCATTTGTCCCTAGGATGCTGGATCACCAGACTTGCTATTCCAAATTCAGCTCTCCCACTGGGGAAGAGGAGTGGTAAAGCCATCTCACAGCACAAATGCATTTTACTGGGGGGCAGGAGGAGTTCACCTGGGTATATACCAAATAATGGCAACAAAGGGTTCTTGAGCTTATTGCAGCTTTGGAGGAAGAATTGTTTTTGGTGTCTAAGCCTTAGTTTGTGTCCACACACAAGCTATCCTCTAAGTTTGCTTTTTTTTTCCTCTGTGTTTCATGTTCAGGACCTCTGACCAAGTGAAGTGGAGATTGACTTGTTTATTGTAGGAGTTCAAAGTGGTTTAATTAGGTACATCTGTTAACCATTGCTTTCTGGTCAGCTGGGTATATTCACCAAAGTAGTATCCAAATAAAATCCTTTTCTACACAGCCATGAACTATCTAAGCCATTGGCCTAGGGGCCCTGTATAGGCTGTCTGCGCTGTTTACAGGCAGTGTTAACAATGACAGTGCTGACTCAGCTCTCGTTTCCCCTCCCCCTTTGCTTCCTTGTGTTTTTCCCCTGAAGTTTTTCCCATTTGCAGCCATTAGCAGTTGGCTTGTCTACAGCCTGAAATAAAGAAATGATGTTTAGCAGGTCACCTGAGGCTTAACAGGGTTGAAAGCCATACCATGAGCATGGGTATTTCTGGGCTGGATATCAGCTTCGTAGGCTGCAGATCCAACAGCTGGATTGCATGAAAACATCTGTCTCGATTCTTTCTTTTTTTTTTTCCCCCTTCTTTCTTTTGTCCAGGAGCCAATATTCTCCGTGACTCTGCTGGGAATGTGAAGCTTGGGGACTTTGGGGCCAGCAAACGGCTGCAGACAATCTGTATGTCTGGAACAGGCATCCGCTCTGTCACTGGCACACCGTACTGGATGAGCCCAGAGGTGATCAGCGGAGAGGGCTATGGAAGAAAAGCAGACGTATGGTGAGGGATCGACTTTCTTTCTGTCAATCAATTTAGAGCTTTTCTGGAGTGAGATTATAGAGATATATACCTTATCCCTAAGATAATAGGCATACACATCCTGTTATCCCTATATATCCAAATTCAGATTTCATCTGGATCAAAAGTGCGAGCAGTTTAAGGTGAACTTAAGAAGTTGGTTTGAACTTAAGACATGACCTGCTGCAGGCTGAGCTGTGCAATGTCAACACACAAGTGCCCATTTAGTGTTTCCATAACAATTTCCATTCGTTCCTCCCTCGAACTGATAGCCAGTTCCCTAACTTTCTGGTGCGAGGTTTCCACCCTTCTTATATCCCTTATGTTGATAAGAGACCGAAGTTTGTTTGGGGAGAGTCCATTCATTTTGTTTTAAAATGAGAGGTATGCTTATAACCCTGGAATTGAACAGAATTTGAGTATGTTGACAAAGCTTTAAAGGAAAGATGCCCGAACCTGGAATAACACACAAGGTACAGGTCAGATCAGAGGTGATCTGAAGCATGCATGAGTGGAAACTGTAGCCATGCTATTATTGGCATAGCCAAGAAACGGCCTTTTTCGAAAGGCAAAAGAAAATGGTCCTGTGTCAAAATGTTAGTTTTGGAGGCTTTAAAAAGGTGAGATTATAAAACCAAGCTAAACGACAGCAACAAAAAGTAAGTTTGTGTCTCAACAGTAAAGCAAGGCCTGTGCTATTTCCCATACAAGCAGCGAGTGGAAACAGAGCTGAAATTTTCTCATATGCAAAGAGTTAAGTTCTGCATAGTCTCCCAGTTGGGATGCTTTGGGAGAGAACGGAGCACGTGCCCTTCCCCCTGGATTGCTGCAGTTGTGGATTTCCTCTTGGTGCTGACATCGGTCCATTCCCATCAAAGAGACGCTGCCGTTGGCTGGGCTCCAGTTCCTACAATCCCCATCGTTATTTAGGGGGGTCAGAATTTTCCAGCGCAATGTTAGTCCCAGGGTGGATGCGTATGGCCAAGAGGCTCAAAGACGTAACAAATCTAGCCACCTGGCTTTCTGCCACTGCTGCAGGCCCCTCTCCAATTTTCTTTTTCCTAAATAGCAGAATATGTGAGCTATTTGTTATTGCTGGAGTGACTTGACATGAAAAACATTCCTGCTGTTTGCTGAATATCTTAAAGAAACCGGATCTGCTTAAACGGTATAAATCAGTCTAAACAATAATATATCCCTGCTTGCTCTTGAGCAAACCCCCAGCACTTCAGCACACATGGTTTGCATTTTCTGTACTCTCTTCAAGTAAGTCTTAAATGGCTGGAAACCAGTGTAAAATTTTCACGTTGGAGTTTTAAACCTTGTCAAGAAGTCGTTTCTTGCATATTCACTGGGTTTAATTCCTTTCCTTCCTTGTCTTGGCAATTGTTGCAGGTCTGCCTCTGAAAATGTCTTTTCTTTGCATTTCACTTCAAAAGAAGGTGTAGTTTAAAGGTAGAAGAAGCAATTTTGCTTTTTTAATGGAACAGTGTGATCAGAACACAAAACTGCATGTTCGATGTTCATTAGCTGCCTTTCCTTAATCTGTGGCCTTGAGGAAGCAATCAGTCCTTTTTGTACAAAAAAAAAGGGTCACTGCTGTACTACAGAAACCTGTGAAAGTATCGGTGTCACACTCACTTCAGAAAGGTGGCTAAGCCGTGTCTGTCCTCATAATCACGTTCTTCCCTTGAATCACTGCACAGAGCCCCATTATAACTTCACTCGTTGTTTTTCCCTAACGTATCGATGCATCTGCCCTACTGGCATCTTAATTCGCTGCCTTTTCAGTTTGGAGCTGTTAAGATTTTAATTACTTTTTGACTGTGGCAGATGCTTGGTGTCTTACGGAGATGTGAGCTTTCTCATGTGGGTATTCTGAGGAAGAGCAATGAAAAGGGGTTTTGCCAAAATGGCTTTGTGGGGTCAACCAGCTGTGATTCACTGGACCTTAGCTCAAAGTCAGTTTTCTGCCCTGCAACCCAGCAAGTGCGTTTGAGATAGCAGCAGCAGCACCTGAAATACCACTGAGGTCCAACAACAGCTTCAGGGGCATTTTGTGTGCACCTCTTGTCCCCCGTTGTTAATACAAATGTTTCCTGAGAGTAGAATTTGGGCGAAGGAGAGCCGGACAGATGGCGCTTCGCAGTTCTCAGAGCAGCAAGAACCCAGAGGAAACCAGGCTCCCTGTCTCAGCACTTTATTGCTAGGCTGCCAGCGGTAAAAGCAGCGATGCTGGCAGATCTGGCTGTGGATCTGTGCACACATGGCGTTTGCTGAGCACAAAGCCATTTTATAGCATTTTCAGGGCAGAGCTGTACCTTGGTACAGCCTGTTTGGAAGTTCTCTCTGAACACTGAGCGTTATTGTGGCAGTTGGTTCTCACTTCTTTTTTTTTTTTTTTTTTTTCCTGTCTGCCTTTCCAGGAGCCTCGCTTGTACTGTTGTGGAAATGCTGACGGAGAAACCACCCTGGGCAGAGTACGAAGCCATGGCAGCCATCTTCAAGATTGCCACCCAGCCAACCAACCCCCAGCTCCCTTCCCACATATCAGAACATTGCCGGGACTTTCTAAAGCAAATCTTTGTGGAAGCCAGGCACAGACCCTCTGCTGAAGAGCTGCTCAGACACCAGTTTGCACAGCTCCAGTACTGAATTACCTCCCTCGCTCGCAGCTCCTGCTGGGCTTTCGGTGCCCCGCCTGGTCTAGTTGCAACTGCCCGTCGTGGTGCTGCATCTTCAAAATGCCAACTCAGCTGTCCTAGTCCTTTGGGGAATTTATGCCAGGGAACCTAGGGTCTGCCCTCGTGCCTGATACCTTTGTTTGCTGGACTAATGTTTGTTCTACCGACAGCTGTCCGAACAGAGCTGCATTTTTGCCCTAGTTACCTTGATGTGAAGCTGTAGCTGGCTGCATGTTTTCTGCAGGCCCAAGAGTGGGAATCTACGAAGTGTCTCGCCGGTTGAACCTAGAAGAAATCTGAACCAAAGTGGGAACTGGAAGAGCTACACTGTTCAGAAACGTGCAATGGCTACCCAGACCAGCTTTCTCCAAGTGGCTCCTCGTGTGGGTCACTGCTTTCCAGACTTCTGGGGCTTTAGAGGCATCTATAGTACATGAATCCAGCAAAAAGCCATGTGTCATTGAGCATGCGCTCACTATATTATATATTTTTCTCCTTAAGTATTCAGCATCTGAAGGTGTTCAGAAAATATTGATTCAAAAGTATGTGAATAGTGTTATTTTATAATGAAACCATGGATTTGGGGGTGGGGGTGAGGGAGGTCTTTCTAGCTAAATGTCAGGATAATCAGAAAAGTTTCAGCAGAATGCAATCACTCTAGGGCCTAAGGCAAGGGCTCTCCCACTGACGTTAGAAAAATCCGGAGCTTGATTTCCAAGGCTTGATCTGTCCTAGCATTCAGGCAGTGCTGGTAAGCTTGTGTCCTCGTAGCCAACAAATCTGTGTCCCTGGTTCATCTCCCTGAGACTGTTGGGTCTAAACAAATCCCTTGTGGAAGGGAGATGTGCAGAACAGCTTTGTGTTGTACCTATCTTTTTGGCTGGTAACTTTTTACCATCCCTTAAACCAAAGATAGTTTACCTGGTGTCCAGGAATGTACTTCAGGAAAAGCTTACGAGTTTCTTTGATGGCCTGGCCCAATGGAAAATTAAGAAAATAGGTTGCTGTTTTTTCACGGGGAGAATTTGCTGGACACTAGTTTTACTTGTGCACAGTAAGCTAGAGTCGAGGTGAACCCTTCAGTGAGTGTTTTGTTTTACAGGTGTGCAAGTGTTCATTTAAGGTTTCCATAAAATATTTTGGTCCTATTTAAGTAAGTTTTTGTACAAATTAAGTAAACGGTGAAACAAAGAGAACACTTGTAATGGTAGCATATTTGTGAAACCAGACAAGAGAGTTGCAGAGATCCCCAGACAGGTACCAGCAAGATCTATCCAAGTCATTCTGCATTTGAAGTGTTCTACATCTCTGGTAGCAGATTTCCTGATGGGGCACCCACAGTCCTTATTTCATGTAGAAGAGCAGCAGTTTTTAAGTGCTGGGGATTCTTGGTTAATTAATATGTTTTCAGTGTGAAATGAAACTAAGAGAAGAAAGCACACTGCTAGCTCAAATATTGCTTTATAGAGCAACATCAGAGGTGTTCTGCTCTTGTATTGGAAACCACATTATCGGTCCACATGCCTCCCCCTCCCCTCCTTAAAAAAAAAAAAAAAAGAACATCACTTTCCTAATGAAGTAAAATTAACAGGAGTTCATTTTAAGTGAAAGCTCTTAGCAGGATAAGGCAAGTTTTAATGAAACCAAGCTCCTTAAACACTCAACAAATAATATGTGAAATTAGAAGAGGGAACTAAAAAGAAGAAAAGCCCTGAAAGGCTTTAACAATCTGACGTGGTTTTTCTGTGCCGAACTCAGAGCAATGTGTAATCAGTGAAAGAAAGCTAGTGTTGGTTTCCCTTTTGGCTCTCCTGCACCACTACAAGGATGCACTGTTTAGGGTGCAGGCACTTAGGGGGATTTATTTTTTTTTTTTAAATGAAAGCCCTTGTTCTATAATTTATTTAATTCTAGTGAGAGCACTTCTATTGATCTCTTTAAAATCTGGATCTTGACTCCAAATTGTCCAGACACATGGCCTGACTTTTGGCCTGCACTTCACTGTCGCTTGCACCAGAGGAAGGTGAGGGCGTAACACTACTGTTCTGTTCGGGGGAGCCTTTTTCACCACTTTGCTGTGGCGTAAATGGCTGCGTATGCTGCAGAGGGATGTGAAATCCTTCCCGTAGTCTCGACAGAAGTAGGGTGGTCAGCACTCCTGTGGGGCCCGGTAGCACTCTTCAAGCCTTGCAACTAGCACCTGAACGTACCAAAGATTGGAATCTTTTATTTTTCACACTTGAACCCGCAGGCGTAAAGCAGCGACCTAGACTGCAGTGATGCTGTCCGTGTAGGTTTCTCTGTACCCTCGGCTTGTCCTCACCAAATCGAGACCTCCTTCCATGGTCTTTCCTTGCCATCCCACGCATCGTGTCTTGGGAGAATAGGGCATGAGGAAACGGTGTCACTTTTAATGTTTCGAAGCAACTAAATCCTCAGGATCTGTTGTGGCTTTTACCTCATACGCGGCATGGAAGGCTGTGCCAGAGCAGAGCAAAGAGCGTCGTGGGCTGATGGGCTCAGTCCTTTCCCCGCCAGAGCTTCTGGGCCTTCCCACCACCTATGCTGAGATGTGCCTACTCTGTATACACTTGTATTCCAGTCTGTAGGAAGGGAAGTCAATAGCAATTGTACAGTGACAAGAGAACATGGGGTGCCAGCTTGGACTTCTTGTATTCCAGTACCTGACCCAATGCCACCCGTTCGGCACAGGAACAAGCCAAAGCATTACTTGTATGTTTGGAGATGCACTTTTATGAATGTAGTTTATATCGCTCTTTTTTAGCTCTTTTTACATCATGTAAACGGTGATGCCTCATACTTTTTTTTTTTTATTTATATCGTAAAAGATCATATTTGGTGATTTTTATATATATCGACTCGACTGTTACGGGGTAGGGGGGAGGATGGGAAATTAATTTGACGCCTTTATGAATTTAAAAAGGAAAAAAAAGCAGCTGGTTTTGCAGAGAATTTGCTGATGGTTTATAACAAGTAGAGCCAAGCCAAAATGCGTTCTTTGTTTCCTCACAGCTTTCTTGATTATGGAAAAGGAAGATCACGATTCCTAAGTCCACAGCTATAGCAAATAAACACGGAGCCAGCATTTATACTGTGGTCTCCTTATACAGCCCCAACATCAAAAAAGTTTCAAGTGGACATAAATGTAATTATACCTCTAAATTGAATCACATCTGGCCTCTTTATCCTGGCAGAATTGGAAAAAAAAAATGGGGATAAACTTGTTTAGGGGAGAGCAGAGGAGGGAGTGCCAGGCTAACAAAAAGCTGTTGTGTCCATTTCAAATGTCATTTTGTGTTTTCAGCTCTTCCTTCCTGGGAGGCAGATACAGTGAATATTTAGTATCGCAATTCTTGATGGAAGGTGCTGCAAAAGTGGAGAAAATTCTGTGTAAAATAATATAGGAGTGTTACTATCCTGAAATAGTTGTGAGTCTGAGCAGGAAAATGTCTGATTCCCATCAGAGAGGAGCTTGAGGGAATGGGGACTGTGGCTATCCGTGAGCTTGTTAGGAAGCAAACTATTGGCATTTTGGTCTTGGTGTGACGATTCTGTGCATTCCAGGTTACCAGCTTCTTCTCCACTACATCTGGTCTTTGCCTATTCTAATTGCTGTAGGTTGCAGCACTTTGGATTTTTTCACATTTTTGGAGTTGTATTCCAAAGAACTTGAAGATGCTCCAAAGAGGTTCCTTTGCCATTAATTACCAAAACAAATCAACCCAAAGGGAAATTGGTACCTGCTCAGGTGTCACATGTTATTTCCAAGTGCCAAGAGAGCCAGGATAACTTGTGAAACCTCAGTAACTCTATCCCTGCTGTACAGGCTTTCACTGGTAGGCAGAGGCACATTTAAAGCTGTGCAGGGACAGCTGAATGAGATCCCAGTGACTGGTTATTAGGTTCATAGCTGCTGGGTGGAAAGGTTTTATGTATTTGAATATGTACAGGCCTGTGGCTGTCACCTTGGTACCTGCCCTTGGAGCTGGGAGTATTCAGTCTGTCTAATATTCAGAGGAAAGATTGGTGTTGTCTGTGGTTTAATGGTGTTTGGGCTTCAGCCCTCTAAACCCCAACCTTGTTCAGGAGCAAATCTCACAAAACAGCTCTGAATTCCCCAGTTAGAAAAGGCAGATGCCTAGGAGGCAGGTTCGAAAAGGACATTGTTGTGTGTTAACACCCGTCTGACACAAACCATGCAGAGCAGGGAGAAATTGCTTTAACCTGGATTGTGCAGAAGACCTTGAACCAGTAGTCTATATATACCGACCGGGGGCTTGCAGTGCAAAGCCAGGCCAATGTATCGTTTTATTTACAATAAAATTATCATTTATATGAAAGTCTTTTTGGTGGTTATTTGCAGTGTAGCGTCTGTTGCTTCCCATGTAAATGATGCTTCTGGATAAGTAAATAAGGTAACAAGTTTTCCTCCTAACCAAGGACCTTAACTGAAGGAAGAAATCTTTCATTTCAGGAATTTATATTGTGACAGATGGAGAAGTGTCCTATTTATGAAGTATTGCTTCTTGGATCGGGTAAGTGTCTGTCATCTGCAAGGCTGCCTCTGATGAAGGTCACATTCATCCATTCCCTCTCTTCAAAGAGGTAGAACGGCTCTGTCTAGGTATTTCCACTGCCCCTGTTGTAGTGTAAAAATAGCTGTCTTCATTTCACCTTGCAGGAGAGTAGCTGGTTCGTTAGCTCTTCATTTGGAGATGCTTCTGATGGAGAGCAGAAGCTGAGGCTTATGTTTGGATTGTGCTGTGGTGGTGAGTTCTTCAGTCCAGGCCTGGGTCTGTAAATGGCCCTAAATCATTGGTTCCTACAAGGGCAGATTGTCATCATGTGTGGGAGAGGGACCTGGGCAGTTGACAACAAGACTGAGGAGATGGTTTGTGTGGCAGTGTCTGCTGTGTGTGTTTTACTTGGGAGTACCCCTGAGGAGGTAAGGTTAAGTGGGTAACTCCAGTTCTAGCTGATGAAGCTCAGCCTGCTTGGAAATGTGTTTATTCTACGTACCTGGAAACAGTTCCTGAATTGTTCTGCCTTTGCATGTGTTGCCATTTTAGACAGCAAAAATTTAGAGGAGTGTGGCCTCTGGGCTTCAGGCAAATGGGAGATTCCACGAGGTCCTCTGCCAGAACTGAAGCCTCCCAGCAAAAGTGGGGGAATCTGGGTAGCCTTGCATTTGGTGTGCTAGGGATTTGGGACCCAGTAAGTTTAGCTGTCCTGGAGTAGGGCAAGGGATTGGGTGACCACATTTCCAACTATTTTCAGGCTTTATTTTTTTTCCAGCATACTATCTTAGGAAAGGACGGAAATAGTGCTCCTATAAAATTCGTCTACACTACTTGCTCAGATTCTCATTTTTTCCTGGTACTGTTCTCTCTGTTTATGTGTCTCCTGGTCTTCATTGTTGCTACCACTTGAGCACAGTGGTTTGAATGCCACCAGGGTCCCCTGGGATGCTGATTTCCCCAGGCCCTAACCACAGCCTTCCCTGTATCCACAGCCTTTTCCCAGGCCAGGCTGTAGCTAGTTGCTATGCCAATTAAATACTGCAATATTTCTTAATGTAAATTATGAACAGATAAGAACAAATGGGTTAACAAGCTGATGCAATAAAAGCCCTGGTACATGAAACAAGTACATGCGTGGCATTTGTGTGCTCTTCCAGAACAGCTGAGAACCAGACAATTGAAGCTGTCCCAGAATAAAGATGTCATGTGGAATTAGAAATAACCATCTGCCGCTGCTTCCTGACACCCTCTGTGTGTTAGAACCTGGACTGAAGGAGAAATTTAGAAACCTGCAGGCCCTGAAAATCACTGTTAGTGGAAGAGCCCCTTCCCAGAGACAGTGCCTTCGTTCTCCTCCCCACTCGGTACGTTGAGCGGTAACATTTTCCCACTCTACTTTGTGCTGTGCAGCCTCACCTCAAGCACTGTGTGCAGTTCTGGGCACCTCAGTACAAAAAGGACGTGAAACTATCAGAGAGTGTCCAGAGGAGGGTGATGAAGATGGTGAAGGGCCTAGAGGGGAAGACATACGAGGAGCGGCTGAGGGCACTGGGCCTGTTCAGCCTGGAGAAGAGGAGGCTGAGGGGGGACCTCATGGCGGCCTACAGCTTCCTACAAGGGGGAGTGGAGGGGCAGGTGACCTATTCTCTGTAAACACCAGTGATAGGACCTGCAGGAATGGTGTTAAGCTGAGGCAGGGGGATTCAGGCTGGACATCAGGAAGAAGTTCTTCACCGCAAGGGTTGTCACACACTGGAACAGGCTCCCTAGGGACACAGTCACGGCACCAAGCCTGTTAGAGTTTAAGAAGCGTTTGGACTGTGCACTTAGTCATATGGTCTGAATTTTTGGGTAGACCTCAATGGTCCTTATGGGTCCCTTCCAACTCAGGATATTCTATGATTCTAACATTTGCTTTATGAACAGGAGATGCACATCTCAGGCCTGTAGGATGGCATGTTTTCCCCTGGACTCCACTCCCCCCTCTAGAGGCAGCTAGTTTATTTCCATAAATACAGCATCTGCTCCTGACCTGAATCTTCACTGTGCCTGTCCTTGGCTGGTGTTGGAGCCAGAGCTGGGAGAGGAAAATGACTCCAAGCTTGGGTTGAAGGTGGATACAATCAGCCCCAAAACACTGATCAATGCACAAAAGAAATAAAGCTAAAAACCTCCACTGCCTTTATGTTTTTGTGGTAATTTGTGTTACATGTACAGCGTGGCTCGAGGGAAGGTGACTTAAGGTAAGTTTCCTCTTTAAAGCCAGCACTAAACAGTTCTGAAGCAAATGTAATTTTAAATCTCTGAAGAGATTGGTTATACTGCTCTGCTGCGGCTATTTCTGTTAGGATAGTAAAGTCTCAACTAGGAACAACGTCTTCTGGATTTAATATCACTTGGGTGTGGGTGTATTGCATTATATCCAGGAAATGCTGGCACGGTTAGCTGTCATGTCACTTGTTCTTCTGGTGTTGATCTCTGCCTAGTGCTCTGTGTCTTATCCAAAACTGGACATCTGGATGGTATAGATATAAAAAGGATTTTTACTGATTTATTTTTTTTTATCCCTACAATTTTTTTCTTTTTATTATTATTTTTTTTATTACGTGAATTTATTGGCTTGAATTCTTAGGCTCTGTAAAAGGTCCCTTCTTGAGCTGAAAGGCAAGCTGGCTAACAGGGAAGCCTTGAGCTTGTATGGAAAAGCAAAAAGAAAGCTTTGGTGTGTGCAGTACAAATCAAGGCTTTTGGGCGCCTGTCAGTTTTGTACTGTCAGTGGAAAGACCAGATCTGTGCTGCGGGGGGAAGGAAATGCAGGTGGCAGTCTGCCATTGTCTGTGCTTCAGATGAAGCCAGTTTGAGTGTTGCAGGAGTCATCGATACAGCCTGGAATAGCTTTTTGCTGCTATTAAAGGCGCTGTTCTCGAGCTCTCTGTTGCCTTGCAGCCTAAGAGAGCTCCAGCATGTTGTGCTTTGGCTGCAGCTCTCGCTGCCTCTCAGGCTCCTGTGCCAGTTTCACTGTGCCGGAGCAAAAAAAAGCAGCCCCGACAGGGACAAGGACACGACTTGAAATTAATTCCAGGTAGTTCATCTCAGCACAAGTGGGTGCAGGTCCTGTGCAGCTTCCTCGAGCAGGTCTGTGTGCAGCATCGTCCCCCTAACTCTTGCTTCACTTACCAAATAGTGCTGGCTGCTTTCTGAACCCAGCTGATGCTCCTTATCACTCTGGAGCATCTTTGTCCCAGGCAGGCGCGGGGTGCCGCTGTGCGGTGCTGCTGAGCCGCTCCAGGGGGAGCACAGGGTGCTTTCGCCCTCGCTCAGCTTCTCCAAGTTGATGGCTGGCTTCTGGCCACTCCAACTAAAAATCTGTCGTGGTGTTTGGCAGCTATGGGCACTGGGAACCTGTGGTCTTTATCTTCTTTGTGGTACTTAAGCTGTTAAATCTTATATTTATGTGGGGTCTGAGCACCCTGGATCCTACAAACTGCAGGCGCACAGCACCAGCAGATCATCGGGCTGGACTGCTGCTCAGGGGAGGCTGGTGGCAGCTGGGATGAGGGAAGATGGCTTTTGTGCCTAAAGACAGAGATCTGAAACAAGGGCGTCGCAGTAAGAAGTGAATCTTTAATCTTTGTCTCATAAAAACCTCTCTGATGAGAAATTTCAAGCCGGGGTTTCTGTACTGCTGCTTCTTGGCACTCCCTGTGAATGTGAAGTGTGCATTGTCATCCGTGCACTGCCCCCGCCTTCAGACTTATCAGGCAGATCAGATGAGCACAAAGCGTTGTTTAAAACATCTTCCCATGTGCATTACCGCTAGGATTTCCCTGTGTACAGAGCTGGGCACGTTCGTCAGGGAGGCAGGAGTTTGCCTTTAGCTGCTCAATGTGCAGCAGCCGTTCTGTGAAAGTAGCTGGGTCGATTTCGGCTGTACCCATGTGTGGATTTGATATTAATCAGATTTCCTTCCGTCCCCTCAACTGTGCCTGGGTCAGCTTGCTGCAGCCCAGTTTGGTGATACATAGGATGTTGGTTTGTGTTCTCCAGATGAGAAAAGGGGGCTGTGCAGAAAGCAGTGATACAGGAGATACTGTATCTTTTTTATCTGTATTCAAAAGACCTCGCACCTCGTGGTCTTTTATCTGTTCCCTCCGTTTCTGCTGTATTGCCAAGACTTTGCTGTGCCCGTGTGAGAAAGGGGTATAGGAAGGTGAGATGGTAAAAAAAAAATGGGGATTGCTACTGTCTTTAGCCAAAATCCCAAATTTCAGTTTTTAGAGTGAAGGGAGGGAGAAAAACAGAACATTGTTCTTCTCATTTGATGTTCTTTTTTTTTTTTTTTTTCTTTTAACTGAAAGCCTAACACTTGAAAGTTTTTTTTTCTCCCTCCCCTACCCCAAAATCGTTTAGTATAGTTTAAAATTCTTTGTATATAATTTCCCTGCTGTGTGGAAAAGAGCAGCAGCCTGCCAATGTGAGAGAATGGGGAAGTGAAGCCAGCACGAAACAGGAAACGAAATTGAGGAGCCTGCTTTCATTTTCTAAGCCGGCGTTGCTGAAGGAAGGGACCAGAAGCTGATGGGGTCACGGGGCCCCCTCCACAGGCACTTGGTGCTTTTGTTTGTATTACAGTGAATCCTACAGGGTTGGTCAGGATGTGGCTTTTGTTATGGTGTAAGCGTGGTGTGTGCTGCACGGCTTTTGGTGTAAAGAGGAGTCAGCAGCTTCGGGTGGTTGTGGTGGTTGGAAGCACTTTGTGAGGCTCGGGCTCCAGGCTCTCTGTGTGTAGTCCTGGCTGTGCTGGCACTGGAAATCCCCAGGCAGTGCCCACCCCACAGACCTGCCTGCAAAACCTTGGAACTAACGAGCAGAAATGACTCCTCCGAGCTCCTGGGGTCGTCCAGCACACATCTCCAAAATCAGGTGGGACTGAGGGAATGGCCTCATGTTGCGCCGGGGGAGGTTCAGGTTGGAAATGAGGAGACATTTCTTCTCAGAAAGAGTGGTCAGGCATTGGGACGGGTTGCCCATGGAGGTGGTGGAGTCACCGTCCCTGGGGGCTTTCAAGGAAAGGTTGGACGTGGTGCTTAGGGACATGGTTTAGTGGGTGATACTGGTGGTAGGGGGCTGTTGTACCAGATAATCTTGGAGGTCTTTACCAACCCTAGTGATTCTATAACTGCAGCCTGCTTCATCAGTGAAGGAGAGCCGTGGAGGAGCCTGGCCATCAGGGTGTATCCCAAGCCCAAAAGGACCAAGGGTGAAGTATTGAGGCCTCCTGCTCCCCCGGGAGGAGCACCACAGTTACCTGGGCTGAGACACATCTGAAGAGGCACCGTTGGTTTCCCGTGGATGGCCCATGCCCATCTCTTCCCCTCTTTGGTGGTTTCTTGGCTGGGTCTGGGTTCTCCCAGCAGCGTTTGGTGGTGGACAGGACCTCAGCAGGAGCTGCTGTTGGGCTCTGAGCGGCCCAGCTCCCACAGTACTTAAAGCCAGGAGGTTCCTCACTGCTTTCTCTTTCAAGCTAGCCTTGCAAATCCGTGTGTGTGGAGGCAGCAGGTAAATAATAATTAAAAGCAGACCCACCTGCTTTCTTTAATCCCATTTCACTAGGTCTCCAGCCTGGCAGGCCTTGCTGGGCACGTTAATTTGTATTAATTTGTATGGACTCCCCTGTGCAGGCATCACAGCAGATGGGGATGGGCCAGGCCAGGCCTCGCATTGCCCCAGCTGCAGTGTGAAGCAAGCCCACATCGGGCTGCAGAGGCAAGGCACGGTGTTTATTGGTACGGGGGGGATGGGGAAGCAAGCAAGCCATTAAGTGTATGAAGGGCAAAAAGATCTAATTGATATGGCAGTGAGTTCTCTCTGAGGGTGGTCTGGGCTCCAGGTGGAAGCTGACGTGGTTACAACTGCAGCTTCGGGTCGGGGCTTGTAGCGCGCAGGGTGCTGATGCTGCTCAGGGCTTCACATCGCTCAGGATTTCCACACCCAGGAATAATTTCTTGGGACTTTATGGGCAGAAGCTCTTTCCACGGCAGCTGCCCAGACCTGACCGCTGCTCCCACCTCCCCGTGTCCCTAGGAACACAGGACAAGACAGGGAAGGCTTGGAAACCTTCTATTACAAAAATAAAAGAGCGCATGGCGCAGTGTCACACGTGAGGCCCTGCCGGGCTCCAATGCAGAACGTACCAAAGAAAGGCAAATATAAAAAAGACAGACACTGTTAAACAGTCGCAGGGCAACATCCTTAAGGCTGAACAATCCCAGCTGAACGGAGCTGATGCAAACCAAAGACCCTCCTTATTCAGAGCCCCAACAAGGCAGAATCGGTGTGGCAGGAGCAGGGAGTTCTGCTCTGACTTACAGGCTAGGTTGGGGCTGGCTCTCAGAGCCCCCAGATCTCCTTTTCCATGGTAGCAGGCCTGATATGTGTGAACAGGGCTGGGGCATTCCCATGGGGGCAAGTGCTTCTGGTCTGATCTCATCAGGGAGAGAGGGCTTCAGGTTTGGGGGCTACACCCCGCTCACCTCTGCCCTGTCCTTAGGGTGTGCAGGACCCCTCTAGACATCCTCCAGAGGCCTCAAAATCAGGCTGCCTCCCTTCCCTTACCGCCCACGGGCTCTTGGGGTCCCCTTTGCTTTACATCAGCTCAGTTAGCTGCCGGCTCAGCAGTGCTCCGCGCCGTCTCTGCTCGGCTCCATCCAGGGAAGGCTGGGCTGGGTCCCACTCACGCCGTCTTGGTCCCGCTCTCCACTTCCTTGTGCACCCACAGCTCTTTGTGCTGCTTGCGCCCGAAGCCCTCGTCGTAGTTGCCTTTGCTCTTGAAGAGCTGCTGGAAGTGGGGCTTGCAGTAGAATTCCCCGTGGAGCGCCGCGTAGCTGCCCAGGCTGGGGAAGGAGAAGGGATTGGGTGGGCAGGGGGCAGCTGGGGGTGCCGGGGGGGCTGGGAGGCTCAGAGAGGGGAAGAAGGAGGAGGGAACGTGCTGCCCCTTAGCAGAAAGGGCCAGCTGCTCACTCCAGGGGTCTTGGGGCTGCTGTGAGCAGCTTTAAGGGGCTGTAAAGAGGGGTCCTGCAGGGCAGCTCAGCCTTTTCCTCCCTAGGTGACACAGGGCAGCTCTGGCATCCCCATGGGGCTCTGTCCCTGCTCTTGAGGGGAAAAACTCTTCTTCCGTTCCAGGTGGGATTAAACTGAGTCTTGGGACCAGATGGGACCACTGCCCTTCATGCTGTGATTGGGAGACCGAGGGCCTTCCCCTGCCCTACAGGAGGGTGGGCTGCGGTGGGCAGGGGGTGCACATTTTGGAAGAGCCTCCCCGGCCCCAGCTTGGAGATACCCGGCACAGCTCACCTGAGCTTGGCATGGCAGTGCTTGCAGCAGAAGCAGGCGTTGTGGAAGACAAATTTATCCGCCACCAGCCGCTCCATGGGGTAGACGGTCTTCTGGCAGGCCGTGCACATCTCCTTCACCTGCGCCTTCAGGCTGAAGGACTGGGCAAGGGGACAGCACAGGGAAAGAGGGTGAGGAAGGGGGTTTGGAGATCTGGTGCCCATCTCACCATGCAGCCGCCTTCCCCATCATCCATGCTGCCATTTGCTGGAGCACCAGTAAGCCTGAAGCAGCCTCCCATCACCCTCCCAGTACCAGTCCACTGATGCTGGGCTGGATTGGTGCTCAGGCTTTAGGTTTCCGTCCTCTCCCCCTCACCATGAAGCTGTAGAGTGCCATAAAGCTGTAGGTACCTTGGAGCGCTGCACCGTGCTGCCTCCTGAGTTGTTCTTTGCCTCCTAAGGAGAGATGGAGCAGAGAAATCAAAATGAGAGCCTGAGAGACTAAAGGGGCTCGGTGCTGAGCTGTGCTAAAGGAGGAGCAGCAGAGGATTTGTACAGGCAGCTGAGCAGCAGGACCTTGGGGCACGCCAGCAGCCTCAGCCTGGCCATCACAGCACCCGGTGAGTCTCTGAACTCATTTGCCCAGAGGCCGTGACCTCAATCAGACCCCGGTGTGCATGTTGCTGCTTGCACTGTGCTGCTTCTCCTGAAGTGACGAGGAGGAGGAAAGAAAAATAGGAAAAGAGGGAAAGTTATTTATATATTGCAGAGGGAACTCGCGCCAGGAGGCCGTGGGACTTCCCTGGGGCCGTGGGCACAGAGCAGCCAGCTCTGCCACCCAGCACTGCTCACTGAGGCTTGGGTCCAGCACGTGCCACGGCTTTGTTTCGTCTGGGACCAAGATGTAGCAAACACACCGGCTGCTTTTTTTTTTAGAGGCAGCACACGAGCACAGACACAGGGGTGTCACGCTGTCAGCACTGCAGAGCACAGCCCCGGGGTCGTGCAGCTCTCCCCATCTGCCGGTGATCGCTGTCCTTGGCTTCCTACCATGCATGTCTCAGGCCAAGCAGGGCTGGCACTAACCCTCAGCGAAGCAGAGGGAGTGCAGCTGAAACATCCCTGCTTCAAGATCCCTTGGGACAGAGAGGGGGAAAGGGCTTTGGAGAGGGGCTGCAGCAGCCCCCATAGCACAGCCCCTCTCTGACCAAAATTAGGAAGCCTCACGTGCTGCCTGGT
Organism: Aythya marila; assembly: GCF_965140915.1. NCBI lineage: Eukaryota > Metazoa > Chordata > Aves > Anseriformes > Anatidae > Aythya > Aythya marila. The sequence continues at coordinate 3,420,877 of NC_139066.1, forward strand.
AAGTCCCTTAGGTAACAACAGCGCTGTTTGGGTGTGAGATGCTGCTCGTGTCCCTGCTGCCCACCAACTATTTACCCCACAGGGCTGCAGAGCGATAATTAATGCTTCTTGTGCTGGAGGCACACCGGGCTCAGCCAGGTTTTTTCCTGCAGTGGGAGGGTGCCAGGCTGGCCGTGTGCCCACCCGGGGTGCCCCTCGCCCTCACGAGGTGCGTTGTGCTGGGTGCCCCTCGCCGGATGTTTTGTGTCTGAGCTCCCCTGCCAGGCGCTGCTGCGCTGAGCAGGAAACGCCCGCGCCGTGGCTGAGACCGAAAAGCTTTCAAAACCTCCCCACAGACTGCACATGTGTGGGGCAGGAGGGGGAACGGGGCACAGGCAGGGCTAAAGATGAGCCCTGCTGCCTTCAGCTGCTTGGCAGGGGGGATATTGCTCAGCCCCTGCAGCTGTGGGGGGAGCAGCGGGGCAGATGCAGGCACTGAGGTGCCCCAACCTCTGCCCTCAGCATCTCCAAGCGAGGTCTCTGCAGATTCACAGGGGTCCCATCGTGAAGTCCCTCTGGTCTGCAGCTGCAACAGCCCATCACCTCCTCCTCCTCCTCCTCACTTAGTCACCTGCAAGCCTTTATTATTTTTTAGCCTCCCTTTGCACTGATGAAAATGCCCCCTTTCTCCTTCCAGCTGGGAACAAAGGGAGCATTTTTTAGTGCATTTTTCAGCCAGGGCTGCTCTGTGCTCCTCGTTCCCAGGGCAGTGACCTGGGAGCATCACCCCGCCACCTCCTCGTCCTTCCCCTTGTCGCTGCCGTAGCCCTGCTTGGGCAACGCGCCCCAGCTCTCTGCCCCCAGGGTGCTCTCCCACCCCCCTCCCCCTGCTTTGCCCTTCCCCCATTTCTCCTTTGTATTTTTGGAAGCAGTTTGTCTCAGAGACACACAGGAAGCTCTCACTTCGCTAAGCTGCCTCTTCAGACGTTTCCCAGCTGCTCGTGCTGACTGAGGTCTGCGATGTGATTTTTTTCTCCCTCCTGCTTGCACAAGGCTGGAGGAGGAAGCCAAAATCAACAGAGGAACATGGGCGGTGGGGAGACTCGGGCTGCGTAAAACCAGTTGCGTCCCTCGGCCCTGCTAAAGCATCCCCCGGTGCTCTCCGGAGGTTAGGGTAGGGTCTGAGGTGCTCTTTCTAGGCTCAGCTGAGCAGAGCGAAGGCAAACGCTGCTGCCTTGGAGCTGGATCACATCCGTTCCCAAGGCTACAGGCAACCCACCGCCTCTCGTCACTTCTCGGCAGCCTCCTGGCTCGGCTCAGGCTCACCAGCTATCGCTATTTCATATCTGACCCATCCTCCCATCCTGTCCCAGCAGGGGCTGTGCTTCAGCTTTGATGTTTTTCCATCTCCGAGCGCTCCGACCCTAAGCAGCTCGCATGCTCTCCATTGTGATCGCCGAAAGCCATGGAAACACAAACAAACAGCCGGCAGCTCCAGGCAGGAGCAGGGTGAGGGACGGGCTGGGCGCCGGGATGCTGGCTGAGCACCATGCTCAGCGAACAGCACCTTCTGCTGGAACATCCCTGCCCCTTGTCCTCACATCTCAGTAGCAGCAACCGCACCTTTGGTGGCTCTAAAATGCCCACAGCTTCCCTGCCCAACCTTCCACCCCGAGAACAAACCCAGCTGGTCTGGAAATTCGCATACAAACCACGGGGGGAGCGACGTACATGAGCCGGGGGGGTGCTGGCGGCTTCCGTGGCCTGGAACATGGTCCCTCGCCCTCCTCTGTGTGCTTGATCCTGAGCTTGAAGCTTGTGGCCCGACGGTCCCTGGGGAGGTGGCTGAGTGGTGCAAGGTGGCCTCTTGCAACACCTGGAGAGGAAATGTCAGCAGGATGAGGCCGGTTTCGTCACCCCAAACCCAGCAGCTGCTCGTCTCTGCAGGAGCCGGTGTCTGCTCAAAGCTTGCTCTGTGGGGTCGGGGCAGCCTCTGGGGTCCGGGATTCCTGGGGCACCCCCGGCAGGAGGTGCAGGTCTGGGGCACGGCGGGGTTAGGGAGCTGGCAGGCGATCTTGGGCGCTGAGCTGAGCCTAGCGCACAGCTCGGTACCTCCTGTCCCCTTTCCTATGCAAAAATATGGGCTGGGATGGGAGAGGGAGACATGGAAATGCGACAGCTCCTGCAAAGAGCCTCCAAACCGCGCATGGAAAGCAATTACCAGGCAATGGCCAAGCTGTTGGCAGCGAGGATAAGGGATGCAGCTTCCAGGCAGAGCTGCTGTCCTGCCCAGGCAGTGGAACTAGAGCCCAGGGTTTCACCGATGCAGCCACCAAAGGATTGGCAATGCTAAAATCACAAATATGGTGATTTTAGTCTAATTGTAACCCAGAAAAGCCTCGCTGAGGTTGAGGCTGAGCGTGGTTCCCTGAGAGGCTGCGGCCTCCAGGTGATGTGCTGAGCGCCCAGGAGGCTGAGTTCAAGGCGTCTCTGACCACTTTTAATGCAGCATGGAACAAAACAAAACAAAACCACCAGCATTGCAAACCAGTTCCTTTGGTACAAGATAAAAAGGCCCTGACATCCTCGCGGGGGTTTCCCCGTTGCACCTTAACTTGAAAACACCCAAAAAAGGCCAGGGTTGATGAGCCCTGTTCTGCACATGCAGAGCTGAGCACCATGAGGCGCAGAGGGAGGAGCAGAGCAGCAGACAATGAACCCGTGGCCTTAATCCCCAGCCCCCCCACGTTGTCCTGGGTGCAAAAGGGGGGAAAGGGGTGGCTCTGCAGGGACAGGGAGGTGCTGGGGGCTGGCAAGCCAGCACTCCCTGCTCCTGCTGATCTCGTGGTGACGTTTGTAAACGTGCCTTGGGTTTTGGAGGGCACTTTGGTCCCCAAAAAGTCCCAACACTCAGCAGCTGGCTTCAGGCATGAGCAGCGCCCAGCTGAGCACCCAAAATTAATGCCTGCTTTCAGGGTTCAGCTTTGCTCCGCGTCCATGAGCAGCAGCAGAGGAGCCGGGCTCACCCTTGCAGGCCAAGGGGCTGGGCAGCCCCTGCTGCAAACGTTTCAGAGCTCCGGCTGAGAACACGGCTTCGATTTTACCTAAATCATTTCCCGTCTCCTCTGCGGTTCGCTTGTTATTTCCTGCTCGCGAGCAGGGCGGGTGATGGTGCACGCAGGCGGCTGCTGTGGCCCCACGCGCACCCTGGGCTGGGCAAACGGGGCTGGGGGTGCAGCCCGAGCCCACGGCCCCTCTCTGCCCCCCACGTCCTGGCGCAGCACCTTCCCTCTGACATCTCAGGGGTGTGCACGGTGCCTAAAACACAGCACAGACCCCAAGGGGAGCCTGAGGAACCCAGCAAACCCCGCTGGTTTGCACCCACCACGTGCCTCGAGCGCAGATGCATGACCCTTGCCCTTCTCACCTGCCTTTCACCCTCTCCCCTACAAACACACCTCCACCCCAGCTTCCCTTCCCCTTCCTCTCTCAGCTCATCTTCCTCCCCTACCCGGTTCCCTCCTCTCCATTTTCCACCCCTCTGCACCTCTCCCCTCCCCACACACACACTCCCTGGCTCCTTCCACCTCCTTTTTTTTCCTCCCTTTGCCTCTTCTCCCACACGCAGCCTTCCCCTCAAACCCCAGACCCCAAACCCTGTTCCTTTCCACACCGTCGCAGTTAACCTGACCCACATTTTGATGCTCTCCCCCCAGACCATGCTCTCCATCCCGCTGCCCCCATCCCTCCCCGCACGCCCTGCTCACAGCCCCGTACCCACGCTCTCCCGATCAGCCCCACAGACACGAGCAGAAGTTGCTAAACGTCCTTCCTGCTGTGGGGCAGGAGTAGAAATCTTGCAGGGGAAGGGTGTGCTGAAGCGATAAGGGAAACACAACGAGTTGGAGACCGCGGGAGGGATTCTCAGAGGCTCCCAGCTGCTGTCATCGCTTTTTCAGGGAGGTGCTGGGCTGTACGGGGGGGGGGGGGGATTTGAGCCCCAGGCAGTAAACACACGCAGAGGAACCCCCATGGCACAGGCTTTGCTTAAGGACACATTGCCACATAGGTGTTGGGACGTCTTCACATTGCCAGGGCAATCTCCCAGCACACTGGAGGGGCTCACCGATTTTCTGAGGACCACAGGACAGCATCTGTGGCAAGGCAAGGAAGCCACGATCAGGTCTGTGCTGAAGGCTGGCCATAACTGCTAGCTCTGACTTCCCCAAACCTCTGTGCCCCAAGCCAATTTGCCACCTACCCAGCCCAGGAAGAGCAGGACACAGTACTGATGTCTCCTGATCATGCAGCCAGTGATTTCGGCTCAGGATGGGATGAGAGCACCTTCTTCACCCTGCACGTGCTGCTCTTCCTGCGTCCGATGAGCCTCCAGATTGGGCTTGTGCCCTCTGCCCACGGGGATGGAGCAGCCTGGTGGCAGCGCTGGTGGCTGCAGGGTGGGGAGCACAGAGAGGTTTGGATCTCACAGGGGTCTGGATCTTACAGGGGTTTGGCTCTTGGTGGCACTGGAGCCAGCACGATGTGCTCAGCGCCCAAGCTGCCAGCCAGGGACTTTCCTGGTGCTCTCAACAAGCTGTTTTTTAGCTCAGGACCTCGGGGTTGGAGCTCTTCTGGCACCTGCAGGGGACGTGTGCCTGCCGCCGTGTGAAAACAGCCAGGGAAGCGCCGCAGCTCTGCCTTTTGGCACTGACCAAGGAGCTCTTTGGGTTGAGGAAGGCAGCGCTCAGCCCAGAAGCTCCCTGCTCACAGCAGCGTTTGTCCTGCAGCCTCTCCTGTCCCCGCTCACCTTCCTGCCTGGCCCCCGGGGACAGGCATTAAGGACAGAGAAGCGTTTGGAGGGGGCCCCTCCGGGAAATTCCCAACCGACTGGAGGATGGCGGCATCCCCCCGGCCACAACCTGCCCCCAGAGCAGCCAGGCCAGGCGTGGGGTTTTTCCACCCTTCTCCTAAACCAGCAGGGCCGCCCAGGCTGCCCTCGGTGCCTCTCCAGCCCGGTCCCACGGGGCCCCCGGCGCGGAGCAGCCCGCTGCTGGCTGCACGCCTCGCCGAAAGCCGAAGGGTTTCCGCTACAGGAAAGCAACGTGACTGCAGAGGGCGAGAGGCCCCTCTCCACCATATGGTTCCCATTAAGGGCCCTGTGAAGTGAATGTTTACTGCTGGGATCGCTGGGCCACGGCAAGAGGCTTTCCCAAAGACCAAACGCAGCACGGGGGATCCGGGCCCCTTCCTTCCCCGGGTCCCAGGGGGATGCTGAGGGTTCCCGGCAGCACGGCAAGGCACGGGCAGGGGCTCAACACCTCAGAGAGGCTGTCAAGCCTCTCCCCCATGAAACTGAGCACCATCGATGTCCCCATGATCGTGTGCAGGATCAGCACAGCTTACACATGCAGGCCAGCCCCTGAGCAGCTCAGTGCCTGGCTTTGTGGCAGGGCTGCAGGGAAGGAGCTGGATGAGGCCAGCCCCAAGCCTGGGGGTCTCCAACTCACTGCACAGCCAGGCCCTGTATCTGCAGCCATGGGGCATCACGGCCAAACTACACCATGAAGAGTCAGCATTAAATGGGCCAGCAACTGACCAGGGGCTCAGCACGCCTGATGTTGCTTCAGCCTCTCAAGCATGGAAAGAGAGAGTGAGCTGCATTTGTGGGGGGATGGCAGAGTGAGCCCAGTGGTCTTGACTCCAACCTTGGCCATGGAAGAATTCGTCAACTTCAGATCTTGGCTCCTTGCGTGGCTTCAAGCCAACCACTTGACCTCACCAGTAGCAGCTTTGGGATGCTTTGGCTCAGGACAAAGCACCCTGGGGAGGACCACCAGGGCCACCGGTGCAGCCCCACCACCCCAAGCTGCTCCTGCCCGCACCCCACGGCCCCGCACTACCTTCCACCAGCCTGCCCCACTAATCCCCTTTCCATCCACGTCCCGTGCCCAGGCTGCCTCCTGAAAGGCTGCCAGTGGGCAGGAAATCTGCAGCCGAAGTGCTGAGGGATGCTGACAAGGAATACTTGTGGGGACGAACAGGGCTGCCTTTGTCAGGGCACCGACGGGGGGACCCGCACACGCTAGGAGTGAGCCCAAGGGGAGCCCCTGCCCACCCCTTCTGCTCTCCCACCTTCAGCCCTGCCCGGCTCTGCCTCCTGGAGGAGGTCACAGCCCTTGGAAGGACCGGGGCGAGGGGATCTGGGCTGGGCCAGCCCCTGCCTAGCTCAGAGGAGGCGGCTGGGGCAGGAGGATGCTGCTGGGATCCATCTGATTTCCAGGAGTGGAAACTGAAGCACGGAGCAGCCCGTTCCTTGGCCCACGGCCATGTTTTATGGCATCCCTGAAAGGTTAAGGTCTGAAGGGAGTCTCTGCGCCCTGGGATCTCTTCTCTTGCTAGGAGTCAAGATTGAGTGGACAAATGCAGCAGAAAGCCCACTGGGAGGTTGGGATGAGCCTCTTTTCCAGGCAGAGACGAACCTTTCTCATTAATGATTGAGCAAGCAGCAATGGCCAAAATTGCAGGTTTGAAGGTTCGGGTTGGACATTAGGTAAAAACACTTAACAGGGAGAAAGGCCTGGAAGCTCTGCAGCACGGTACTGATCAAGTGCCATATAAACGTGGTGCAAAGAGGCACGAGAGGCAAAGGGCAGGCCGTGCACCCTCCCTCCCCTTCTCATTTTTCCATAATCCCTTCTACAACCTCGTCATGTTCCACCTGGAAACCTCACCTTCTGGTTTCCTGCCTTTATCTGTTTACTGGCATGATGCCCACAGTTTGCCCACCCTAATGTTTGCCTCTCCAAAGTCTTTGTAAAGGCTGTGCCTGTCGGCCTCCTCTTTCCCCAGGAGAATCCAACCCTTTTACTCTGCTCTCCAGTCCTCCAGCTCCTTTGGTGGCTCACCGCAGGCAGGTGGATGCCCCACACTGGAGGAAACTTTTGTCTCTTGGTATGAATACTTCCCTGGCACCACAGAAAACACTTGGCCCTATGTTTTCTTCTCTCACCTCTGCCAGTAATCCTAGATGCTCATTCTTCTTCAGTGCCCTCCACTTGCTGAGGTCCCCCCGCCTACAGCAGCTTCTTGTTGCAGCTTGCCAAGCACCTGGCTTGGCTCAGCTCCACTTGAGCCATTTCTAGGAATCTGGCTCCCCGTCCTGTTTGCTGATCTGCTTTTTCTCACCATAGGCAGATGTCCTGCATCCTGCCAGCATTGCTCCATCTCACCTGGGCACTAAAGGGGCTGCTAACACGTTCAATCTCTAGACCTCCCCTTGCAGCAGGATCCAAGTGTCCTCTTTCCATTTTGCTGTATCTTCTTTGTCCTCTTTCCCCACTTCTTCATCCTCTTTCCTAGCTCTATCTGAAGTCATTTCCCTGGGGCAGTGTACCAAGGGCTTTCCTTAAATGTGGACTCGTTAGGCCACATTGTTTTGGAAGCTGGTTATCACATCGAAGGAAGATACCAAGATAACTTGACATGATCTGTGTTGAAACCACGCTGCATTTTATTCTGCTTCCCAACATTTAATTCCTCTTCCAAAACCTCTCCTAGAAACTCATTTTTATTGTACTCCAACCAGTGGACTTGTAACTACCTGTAAGTTCCCCTTCCCCCAAACATCACCTGTAGGTGTTATGTTGGCTGATCTCCTCCCTTGGAATATCACTGGTAAAACACCAGGCTTTGGCCTTGCACTTCCTACGTGGTTTAGCCCATACCTTGAACAAAGCCCAGAGAGCCCCATCAGCCTGGGAGCTGGTGCTGCTTCACCACCTGCAGCAAGAGCAGGGGGGAGTTCTGCTTCCAAAACCCAAACCCCAGCACAACCTCTCCCCATGGGCCTTCCACACCAGCCCTGTGAGCACTGCTGTGGGCTCCTGCCTTTGCTGCCCAACATACGGATTGCATCCAAAAAGTCAAGCCACCAGAAATGGCATTCGCATGTCAAGTTTCAAAAAAGCTCCTTATTTTTGAGCTGACCCATCTGTTCTCAGTTCAGCCTTCACCTCTGTGCTCTCTGGTAGGATTCAGGCTGCCATACAGCCTGGCGTGTGCAGGCTCTTGTGTCTGAAAACCCTTGAGCCGGCCACGTGGAGAGAGTTATGGGCACACCAGAGGAGTGAAAAATACGCCTAAATTGTGCTTAGTAGTGTTTGCAATAATCCCTTCACCCAGCTTTAATGTCCTCCATCCCAGCGCTGTGCTAGCAGCTAGGTAAGCTCTGCAACACCCCCAGACGGCAGATAGAAATGGCTTATCTGGAAAGTGAAAGGCAGACACCTCAGGAAACATGGCCTGACCATGGGCAACACTTGGAAAGCTGGGGATGGGCAAAAAGGAGAGGAAAAACCCCACCGCTGGGCCTGAAGGGGGTATCTGTAGGCTCGCGGAGCTGACACGCCAAAGGAAACCAGAAGTGAAACTCCCTTCCCTAACGAGAAGTCTCGTGGGACTTGTGTTGACCAAAAAAACGTCAGCAGCTTTGTTTTGAGCCTGGTGACAGCGAAGATGCATCCCGTCACTTCGCACCCTGTGCTGTGCTGGCCCACTGGGGGCCCTGCAGACCCTCGCTTCCTAACGGGGATTTGGTTCCCTCGGGGCTCCCACTGAGGAAGGACGTTAGCACGGGGGCAGTTTCAGACTACACTCGATCAGTTACCCTGCAATTATTATTTTTTTAATCTGCATTAATAACGCCGCAGACGAGCTCTTCCTGGCCTTAAATACGTGGCAGCTCAGCTGGGGCACCAGATGTCTTCCCTGGGAGAGCCCTCACACGACGTCTTCGGTGGACAAAGCCCAGCTTCCAAGGCATGATCCGGGCTGCCGAATTAGCCGGCTTTTCCAGAACTACTGCCCACCCCATGGACAGAAACCGGGGGAAAAATTGATCAAAAATGTGACCTGTGAGGTAGCTCGGCTGGTCTCAAGTGACCCAAGGGGATTGCAGAGATAAAGCCAGTGGTTAACGGTGCAGGACTGCGACCTGGGAGACCTGGGGTTGCTCCCAGCTCTGCTGCTCATTTTGGGGTGATGCTGGGCACACCATTGCATTATTTTTTTTCTGTTCCCTTTCCATCCCCCCCCCAGGCTGAAAACAGAGCTGATCTCCTTTGTGAAGCCCTGGGAGATCCCTGGCTGTTCGGGGCTGTGTCAGAGCTCGGGGTATTTGTGTTGTAATTAAATCTCACAGCCGTGCAACAGCCTCCCCGGGGAAGTGATGAAAGACCTGGCGCTGCAAAGGTTCAGGGCCGGGCAGGATGGGGCGCTGGGAGACATCACCGGGAATTAGCGGGCATCAGCCGAGAGGGATAAGGGGCTCGGGATCTAACAGGTTCCCTTCCATATCTGCTCCTTCTGATCGGCTTAATAAAATGGATCTGTCCAGCCCCCCTCCAGCACGCACTGCAGCGCACAACAAAGAGGGAGCTCAGCCCAGCGCGGGGATGTGAGCCCCGAAATGCTGTGCCTCCAGACCCCGCTGCAGCCGTGCCGGTGCCCCCAAGCTCCCCCCTCACCCCACAAAGCACCGGGTGCGGGTCCTGCACCCCCCCAGCCCACGCGGGGTCCGGGGTGCTTGCCCCCTGCCCCTCCCCAGCAGCATCGCCCCCCCAAAAGGTGCCTGGAGCTCTGGCAGCATCCTCTTTTCCCCCCCTGCCCTCGGGGAGCAGAGCCCCCCTTGTGCTCCCCCCACCCCAAATCTGCTTCCCGTGCCCCCCCTGGCCGAGCCTCCTCCCAAAGCAAAAGTTCCCAGCACATCTCCTGCCTGGGGGGCCGACCTCTGGGGCGGGGGCGAGCACAGGGGGATGGAAACCCCCACCTGCTGGGTGGCCCTGGCCAGCGGCACTGCTTTTGGGGCTCCCCAATCTTCGCATCCCTCCGTTCCCCCCATCCCTTTCTCCCTGGGTGCCTGCCTCTCTCCCTCCCCTCACATTTCCCCTCTCCCCCCCCATTTTCCCCTCTCACCACCTCCCCACCCCAGCCGCCAGCCCCACGCTGGGCGACCCCTGATGCTCCCCCAAATTTCGTGGTGCCCACCCAAGCTTTGTCTCCCACCCAGCGGCCCCGTTCTTCCCGGCGCAGCGAGGCACCCACCATACGCCTGGGCTCCGCGGTGGAGGTGCCGAGCAGGAGGGCTTGGCCCCAGCGGGGTCCGGCCGTCTGTCCGGCCGTCCGTCTGTCTTTTGGCCGTGCCTTTTGGCCGTGCCTTTTCTCTTCGCTGCAGAGGCCGGGGCTGTGGGCGCGGGAGCGTTTCCTGCGAGCTCCCACGGCCGCCTCGCGAGCCCTTTTTATCGCTCGGCCGCCGCGGTGATTGGTTCCCAGCTTCGTGCCGGCTTCGAGCCGCTGGCTCCTTTGTGTGGAGCCAACCTCTCACTCCGGCCTCCCCCAGCCCTCTCCCCAGGCCAGCAGGGCGATGCCGAAGCCCCCGGCCCACCAAAGGTTCCTGCCGAAATCGCCCCTCGCCCCCCAGCTCCCCGCCACGAGGCGCGGGTGGGCTTCGCTCGGGGCTGTGGGCTCGCTGTGCCTGGCACGAGGCCACGCAAAGCATCCCATGGGGACCCTACAGGATCCGACCCTCGAGGATCCCGCAGGATCTGACACTCCACAGTCCCCCTCCAGCCTCCTGAGGGTTTTGGAAACCTGGGGTTTTTACCCCCAGGTGGGTTTAGGAGCGTGCGTGGGGTGGTGGCGTGTGAGGTGCATTTCATGGCCAGGGTGGGTATTTGGGATGAGCAGGATCACCACCGAGCGTCCCCCCTGCTGCTGCTGGCTGTGGGGCCGAGGGGATGAGGTTTGGGGGCCGGGGGGTCCCCAGAAATAGGGCAGAGGGGCAGGAAGGACCAGGTAAGCACTAACAGTTAAATCTGCAGGGAACTCGGAGGCAAGCTGGGAGCAGGGAATTGGGGATGGGAAGGTGGGCTGGGGTTTGGGTACCCCGTGGTGCATACAGGGGCTTCCCCTTCCCCTCCCAAACCCCTCTGGTGTGGGGGAAATGGAGGCCAAACATGCAAAGTGCTGCTGGGAAGAGCTTTGGTGTGCGTTCGGGCTCCTCGGTGCAGCGTGGGGCTGGGGACAGCGCTGGGTCTGAGCATGGTGCCTGCTAACAGCTTCAGAGGCGGGCGAGCGATCGCTTTGGAAAAAAAAAAAAAATCCGTGCAAAAAAAACAAAAACATTTACAGGATTTACGGCGGTGTTTACCGGCTGAGGCAGCGGTGCCGTTCGTCACCTCTGGCCCCCGAGCAGCCTCTGCGGTGAGCGGCCTGCTGCCACCCGGGGCAAAGGGAAGAGGAACCAGAGAAAATCCACAGCTGCCAGGCCTGGTGGCAGGGGCAGCGTGCACGTATGCGCACACACACTCACACACACAGACACACTCACGTGCACACAGGTACTCACACAAAAGCACACGCATGCTGGCATGTTTGTGCACACACATGCATGCACGGACACATGCACAAGCACATGTGCATGCTCCCCCACACACACACATATGAGCCCACACATGCATGTGCACATGGCTGCGTGCACCCCAGCTGTTGCACACAGCCACGCGTGCACACCCATGGAAGCAAATGCATGCTAGCGTGCTCCTGCACATGCATGGTTGCACACACACAGCCGTGCACACACACCCCCGTGCACCTACACACCCCCACCTGTGCACACACCCATTGTGTGCACATTGCTGTGCACAACCCCCTGTGCAAATCCCTGTGTGCACACACCCCCATGCATACACACACATGCACACGCACACCTTGTGCACACACACACACACAGAGCTATGCACACACACACTGGTGCACACCCATGCCCCTTGCACACCCACACATGTGCACTCACACACCATGTGCACACACACCCATGCACACACACACCTGTGCACACACACACACATGCACACACCCACTCCCCTTGCACACCCACAAACACACCCCATGTGCACACACACACACTCATCACACCCACACCCCTCGTACACCCACACCCATGCACACCCCCCCCCATGTGCACACACACACAGCTATGCACACCCGCACCCCTTACACACCCACACCCATGCACACACACACTATGTGCACACACATAGCTATGCACACACACCCCTTGCACACCCACACCCATGCACACACACCCCATGTGCACACATACACATGCACACAGCTATGCACACCCACATCCCTTGCACACCCACACCTGTGCACACAAACCCCGTGTGCACACACACACAGCTATGCACACACAGCTATGCACACACACAGCTATGCACACCCACATCCCTTGCACACCCACACCTGTGCACACACACCCCGTGTGCACACACACACATGCACACACACACAGCTATGCACACCCACATCCCTTGCACACCCACACCTGTGCACACATACCCCGTGTGCACACACACACATGCACACACACACAGCTATGCACACACACCCCTTGCACACCCACACCCCTTGCACACAACCCCCATGCACACACACACCCCCTTGTACACCCACACCCACACCCCATGTGCACACCCCCCCACACCCCATACACCCCCCCACACCCCCTTGCACCCCCTTGCCCCCCCGTGCCCCCCTTTGCACACTCCCCCCCCCTCCCGTTGCACACCCGGTGCCTGGGGGGGGGGGGGGGGGGCGCGAGCCGGGCCCCATCCCCGCGGCGCTGCGGGTTGCCATGGCGACGCGCGGGGCCCGCAGCAACCCGGAGGGGGCGTGGCCTATTTACAAGCCCCGCCCCCTTCCATCCCCCTCCCGTCCCGCAGGGGGCGCCATGGCGCGCACCCCCCCCTCCCCGTGAGGCCGCAAGATGGCGGACGCGGCCCCGGTTTGCGGCTTCGTCTTCAAGAAGCGGGGCCCGGCGGCGGGCCGGGGGCGGCGCAAGCGGCCCAGCAGCGACCAGGAGGGGGGTGAGGGCACCGGGGGGGGCGGCTCCGGGCTCTCAATGCACGGGGGGAGCTCAGGGGGGTGAGGGGAGGGGGGCGCGGTGCCCGCCCTGCGGTTGCGTCCTGAGGGCGGGTGAGGGGGGCTCGGTCCTTGGCTCCCCCCTCAGCCCCCGGGTTCCTTCCCCAGAGAGCAGCGGCGAGGAGGGCAGCACCGTGGTGCGCAAGGAGAGGCGGCGGGAGGTCCCCAACCCCATGATACAGAAGGTAAGGGGGGCTGGGGGGGCATTGCTCTGGGCAGGGGGGGTCCCCGGGGGTCCCTGAGGGTCCCTGGGTCCTGCCCGCCCTCACCCCGGTGTCTCCTCGCCCCCCAGACCAGGCGGTGCGTGAAGGAGAGGCCAGCGTATGCAGCCAGCAGCAGCGAGGACGAGGATCCCTCCAAGGAGATCGGCGTCACCTACAAATCCACCAGGTCGGCGGTAAGGACGGAGCGCGGCGATGGTCCAGAGAGGCTCTGCGGATGTGGGATCAGTTATTCCTGCTTTTTAGCAATAGATGCATTGCTCTGTCCCTTCTCTCTTCATACACCTCGTGCTAGGTTTATTCTCCTGCTGCCCCCTGCGTTACTGGCAGGCTATCTAAGGTTGGTTGTCCTCTCTTAGAGGTGTGAGTTAAACTTGCCCCATGTCACACAAAGTTTTCAGGAGATGGAGCACTTGAATCAGGTTTACCTAATTGTTAGGTTCATGTTTACAGCTTTAGAACAGCTTCCTCGCCAAGGAATTCAAGTAACTTAGGAAGTGCATCCATCTTTATTCTTGTGACTAGTGATGGGGTAAAAGCTATGGAGAGAGGTCAGTTTGGGATTGACAGGAGGCACCTGAGGGTCCTCTTAACAGCTGGAGTGGAAAGAAGTCAGTTGTGAAGGTTTGGAGCTCTTTCCACTGGATTTTTCTCTCTCTCTCCTCTTTATGCAGAGAAATTGTGCTCATTAGTAAAAGTCCGGCCAGGATATAAGTAGTATTAAAAGCAAGTACCAATGTTTGGTGTATTGATTCTTTTTATTCCTTTTCAGTCTTATTTCCTCAGTCTCCGTGCCTCCATTTCTTCTGTATAAAATGGGAATAATGTCCAACTGTCCCCAGTCACAGATGCAGGATCAGACTTGGGTCTCCTTATCACATTAGAGACCAATATGAAAACTCGTGCTGTAATTATTCAACACTTTGGCTGCTGCAGAGGGGGGGGCTGCATATTGTTAGCCCTACTTGCTGCAGGAAAATGGGAAAGGAGGAGGTGACAGCCTTCGGGCTCCAGAAGCTTTTGGCATATAAGTTGGATTTGTTTTCAGTTCAGGCTGGTTATAATTATTCTTCAGTTTCTACGCAGCTGTTCCTGGAGAGCTGGAATAGGTGTCTGTTTGGTGCATTCAAGAGGAATCTAAACCAGATCTCTGTATTAAAACTGGGTGCAAGCCACCCACAGCTGGGTTAAAAGTTTGGATGTAACATCCTGCGTGTAGGCAGGATGGTCTCATGATTGGAGTGTTGAACACAGGAGACCTGAGCTCAATTTCCAGCTAAGCCAAGGCTGAGCTTGAGTGGTAAAGAGAGGACAAGCGTGTCCTGACTGTGCAGGCTAAAACTTGGGAGTGATCAGTAATTAGCATCCTGGCCTCTGCAAGCACTGCATCCAGCCTGGGGGGGATTCACTCAGGCAAGTGGTAGAGGAAGATGCAAACAGCTGGAAGGTGAAGCAGGCCGTGCTCAGTACTAGCTCTGTGACCCACCCTCCAGGTAGCCAAGGAGCTTTGTCTTATGCGGGTTTTCACTTCGCCGTGGTCACAAATTGTTCTTGCTTTTCAGAAACCTGTCGGCCCAGAAGACATGGGGGCTACAGCAGTGTATGAGCTGGACACAGAGAAGGAGAAAGATGCCCAGGCCATCTTTGAGCGCAGCCAGAAGATCCAGGAGGTCAGTTGAACCTTGCTCTGTAGGAGCAGGTGCTATACTACAGGAGTACGTGTGTTTTACTCATCCCCTCCTGCATGCCAAGAAGAGTTGGGAGTCTTTTCCTCTCTTAAGGAGGACAAAAGTGTTGCCCTTATAAATAGAGGAACTTTCTGGATTTATTGATATCTTGGTATTAAGGAAGGCAGGGCTGGGCTGGGAGACTGTTGTCACAGATGTAAAAACTAATCCAGGACCTGAAGCTCTTCTGACCCTTAATAACTTTTTTTTTTTTTTCCCCTTTCCTAGGAACTGAGAGGAAAGGAAGATGATAAAATCTACCGTGGTATTAACAACTATCAGAAGTATGTGAAGCCCAAGGACACGTCCATGGGAAATGCCTCTTCAGGAATGGTCAGGTAGGTCGGGATGAGCCTTGGAGGAGTGGGATCAGAGAGGAGTTCAGGTGCTGTCCCCAAAGGCACTTGTTTGGGGCTTGAACTTTGCTGATCCTGCCGACTTGTTCCTGTCTAATGAGTCCGGTGTCTGGTTCTGACCAGGCCCCCAGGGGCCTTCTCCACCGCAGCGGCGCAGCTGGCCTGAGCCTTCTCCCACCCTTTCAGAAAAGGACCCATCCGTGCTCCAGAGCACTTGCGGGCCACGGTGCGATGGGACTACCAGCCTGACATCTGTAAGGATTACAAAGAAACGGGCTTCTGCGGCTTCGGAGGTGAGTGGGTCCTGCCTGCAGCTGAACGTGTGCTGCACCAGATCTGCAGGGGGATCCAAAGGGATCTAGTCCAGCTGGTGGTCCCATGTTTGTGGCATGCAGATGTGCACTAAGTACCTTACAGGCACTTGTTTGCAGAGCTAGCATGTGGTGCTGTTGCAGAATTGTTTCGTGTAATGTTCACCTCACTTGAGGCTGTGGGACGGATGGGATTTCCTGACCCATATCCCACTTCCCACGTGGGTCAGTGCTGGATCTGTCACTGTGGCATACGGGGCACAGTGCTCATGGCCTGTCAGTCCTGAGGAGGAGAGATCAGGCCTGCTTGGCACTGCACAGGGAGGAAGAGCGGGGGTGGGTGGGGAAACAATCCGGTTTCACTTTGTCCTGGGCACAGCTCAGGCTGCCCCCGAATGAGGTGTCCTGTGGGCAGCTGGGCAGTGGGATGAAGATGTGAATCCGTCTTTCTTTGTGTTCCTCAGACAGCTGCAAATTCCTCCATGACCGCTCGGACTACAAACACGGCTGGCAGATCGAACGGGAGCTGGATGAGGGCCGGTACGGAGTCAATGGTACGGCACCGCCCCGCTGCTCTGCCTCTCCTGAGGCTGGTTGTGGTGGGGCCACATGGTCCTGGTTCACTCTGGAGTGAACATGACTCAGGGACTGCGTTGTCTCAAATTGCGTAGGCCATGGCTTGAATTAATACCGGATAGAAAGGACTGTTCCACCTAGCTGTGGAACTCCCTGCTGTGGGATAATCTTAGTGCCAGGAATCGCTGACAGCGCTGAGCTAATCTGCTGCTTTCAGATAACTCTCCCTGGTGTCAGTGGGTTTCTGCTCTGTCTGTACAGAGGATAGCACGCTATTGTATGAGTCCCAGCCCTGTGGAGCTGGGGAGGTGCAACCATTTCCTGCCCCACGGATGCCCTGAAGCTGGAATGCTTTCATGCTACATCATTATTTCTCACTCAGCGTCCATACCTGTGGCCCAAAACTGCAGCTGAGTGTTGCTCATGAACCCCTGTGCAGTTGTGGGGATGGGTGCAGTCCCTGCTCAGTAGGAGCTGTTGAGTTTGATAGCAGCTGCTTTGGGGAAAAAAAAATCTGAAAAGTTGGGGGCTGGAGGATACGTCCCTTCTGCGTCGCCCACTTGCTGCTATAAAAATTTGCTCTTGTGAGATGAGCAGCAGGCACGCTGGCTCATTAGACTAATTATATCTCAATCCCACACATGTTACTGACATCAGTGACACCCAGATGCCAGAACCCCATTGTTTCCAGCAGGGATTCAATCCCACCTGCTGAGCTCTCTCCGTGTTTAATATTTCGTGTCCCACGCATCAGCTGGCCTGGCTGCCTCTGCTCTTGCTCCAGTCTGGTTACCTTTCTCTTGTGCAGACGAAGAAAACTACGAGGTGAGCAGCGACGAGGAGGACATGCCTTTCAAGTGCTTCATCTGCAGAAGTTCCTTCAAGAACCCCGTGGTCACCAAGTAAGTGGTTATTTTAGCAGGGGGAGCCAAACGTCTGTTGCAGATCCAGTCCAGTAGTCATTCACTGCAGGCAAATCCAGTCACTGCCTGCAGGCTGGGAGGTGGAACCTGCTTCTTGTCTGCTATGGCTCTTCTGGTGGCTGTGGAAAGCCTCAGGTATTCAGGGAGCCTTGTAACTACATCAGAAGCGTCTCCTTGGTAGGGATCCCAAGCCTCTGTTGTCCAAGCACCTTTTAGATTCCCAAAAGATGCTGCCTGCTTGCATCATCTTTCCCTTGAGGTTTCGTTGTTTCTTTCCTCCTGAATGCTGACACCGCACTGTGTGAGCAGAGAAACAGAAGCCTGGGGAAGGCAAGAGGCCAAGGATGGGGTGCAGAGGGGACATCACACACTGCCAGCCCTTGCCCACAGTGCTGCCTGATACCTCCACACTTCCCCACAGGCAACACCACAACCTAAATTCAGCGCTTGAACCCGTGGTGACCCTGGAAGAGCTCGCTGATGGCTCTCTGCAGTCACTTCTGTGTCAGTAAAGCAGTGCTGAAACACGTTTCCTGAGTAGAAGGGAGGAATGGGCCAGTGCTCCAGAGGAAGCTCTGCATGTAGCATGCTTCTGCATCCCTCGGGGCTCAGTAGTTAATTGTTTTTAACTCCTGGACACAGCAGCTGTGGCTGGGGACTGGCAGTGGCATCTGTCTCCCCTTACAGGTGTAGGCACTACTTCTGTGAGAGCTGTGCCCTCCAGCACTACCGGAAATCCCAGCGCTGTTACGTGTGTGACAAGCAAACCAACGGCGTCTTCAACCCAGCAAAAGGTGAGGGGAAAAAGGCTTCAGCCTGGGAGAAGGGCTTTCAGCTGGAGCGTCTGCACGGCACCAGTTCCCGATGCACGTTCGTGGTGTTTGCCCCGGCCCTAAGCTGGGGCTCGCAGCTTTTGGCTGCAGGCAGAACTTCCTTTAGTGCCTGGAGACACCGAGGCATGGCCTGGGTGGCTCTGGGTGTAAAAACAGCATCTTGTGCTTGCCCAGATGAGGAGCTTGGGGAGATGACCCTGGTGAGGGCAGGGGGAGGGTGCTGGGGAGCAGAGGCTGGGCTGAGGCTCTCGCTGGCAGGTCAGTGCTGCCCTGACTGCAGCATCGCATGCCCTGGGCCCAGCGAAGGGTGGCAGCTCCTAGCTCAGCCTCTGTGTAGGCCAGTGACTTCTGGCAGCTCCCCTGGTTCCTGGGGTGAGGGATGTTTACAGGTCCTGGGCACTCCACATACCTGGAGTCTCAGCCTGCCTCTTCCTGTGTTTCAGAGCTCATGGCAAAATTGGAAAAACACAAGGCGGAGGAGGAGGAGGAGGAATCAGAGCATTCAGACCACGGAGAGGATCCACAGTAGCAAAGCGCTGTTTTGTATTTAGCAGAATAAAGTTTTTATGGGGGAAACAAACACTGATCGCAGCAGTTGCCTTGGGACCAGCAGCTGTAGCCTGTGCGTGTTTGTCCAACCCACTGTTACTAAAATGCTGGCATGACTGGTGCCAGGGGCTTTGCTCACTGCTCTGTGAAGGCACAAGAGGTAAGCTGAGGTGTGGCTGAGTTCTGCCTGCTGCCACCATGCTGCTAGCAGGACCGCATGACAGCCTGGCTGAGTGCAGCAGCGGGCTTGGGGAAGGATTGAAGACCGTTCAGTTAGTTCTTAACAACTATTTTTTGACAAGGTACTGCTGGTTCACGCCTAACTTTGCACTGATCCTGCTTGTGTCCCGCTGCCAGCTGTGGAAGCATAAAAATATCCCTAAGTTACAGGGAGCAATCGCTACCCTGAGCTTTAGGTCCATAACCTTTAATCGTGTAGTAAGCTGAAAGCAGGGAGAGAAATGAGAAGAATTAGCTTGTGCTAGGTTCATCCAGCACCCTAGAAATGCTCACACATTAGGAATTAAGCTGCACTTCTGCAGGTAGGTGTGGTTTATTACAGCTCACAGGAGTGCATTCCTCCTGGCTTTTCTGCTTGCCTCCTGGTTCCTGGGGGAATTCAAGAGGTAAGTCACACAGGCTTTAGGACTTGGGTGGGCAATACCTCTGTGAGGAAGCATGTCACTAATGCCACCCCAAAGGTTTTATGCTGCCAGTGGCACTTTGCTTTGATTTTTTTCTTGCTGCAAGGTATCACTAACCCACTCCCTGTGCAAGGTTGGGTGAGAGGGATAGATTTTGGCAAGACGCAGACTTCATGAGCTGAGGTACAAGATCCAGCCTCTTAAGGAGCTGGGAAGACCGTATGGTTGCAGCACGAGCTTGTCATCACTGCTGGGATCTACTCCATCACCTTGCAGAAACAGCAGGCTTAAAAACTTCAGAAATATTTTATTTCTTTTGGCAAAAAACTAGAGTAACAAACTTTATCTGGGTTCAAGTACAGTTTATAAACACAAGAAGGACCTGTTGCCAGCACCACTACTCCCATCAACCACCCCTACAGGACTGGATTCTCAGTGCTTCAGTGAAGAGTAGAAAGACCTCCAGCACTCGCGGTCCTTGGAAAGGTCAAACTAAAAGCCTTAAACACACCTCCAAAAACAAATACCATGGAATGGGGAGAGCTGCCACGGCCATGAAGCGAGGGAAGCCATGTGAAAAGCAAGCAGAGGCCTTTTTTTAACCTGGCATTCAGTCAGGGAAGGTGGAACAGCAATGGTAAGAGAAGGCTTGAGCTAATTCTGTACGTGATGTTCAAAGAGGAGTTGTGAATAAGGATTCTGCATGAAAATCAAATTACTTCCCCTCTATGCCAAGTTAAGTCAGTGAGAACAAGCTGGTGTGAATGTTTCATGCTGTGAAACCAGCCCAGCTAACAGAAGGCTGAACTAGATATGCTGTAGGGAGTAAAAATGCTGGTACGTTGCACAGAATTACACATGGCAGTCATTGACCCAGGCAGCCACGGGAGGAGAGGCTGGAATGCCCTGCCCTGTCTGACCTGGAGTTCAGAGTACTCAGCATCAAGTGAGGAGTCTCTCCAAGGGCTCTCCCAAACTGGAAAAGTGCTGCAGAGGAACATTCAACACACTGAATGTGCCCAAAACAGAATCAGGTCATCCCAAAACAGTGACTAAGAGCACACACTTTTTTTTTTTTTTTTCCCCCACTCAAAAGTTACCTGGTGACAACGCAGTAACTAAGCTGACCAGCTCTAAGAAAACGCCCAAAGCTAAGAGCTGCCTCCTTCCCCTTCTTAACTCTAAGGCACCCTTAAAAAGAAAGAACAAAAGAGGATGGGGACATGCAGCCTCTGACTGTGATACAAGGAAGCCAATGATTTTCAGAAACAGAAATAGAGACCATAACTAAACAGATCCGCTCAACCCACTCTGGTGTTCTCAGCGGCAAGGACTGGGGCTTGGGGCCCTGCACCAACTGGAATACTCCGCAGCTCCTTGGGGTTGAGCCTTTTCCAGCTCAGGTCTGTCCATTTGTTTCCAGGCTACTTTCCAAGTAAACAGGCAGCTGAAGTTCCTTCCCAAGGACCTGTAAACTCTTCTACATGTAACATTCATCACCTTTTATGAACAGGACCAATAAATTACAATGTCCAGGAAGCTCCTCCAGAACCACGTATAGTCCCTGTTTGTTCTAGAACTCCCAGTCATCCACGTCTAGCTGCTCCAGGTTTGACACCAGCCCAAAAATGCCACTGGGATCCTGGGGCCGCGTTCCTTCAAAATTGGTGATTGGGGTGACGGGGCGCAGAAGTTCAGGGAGTGCTTCAGAAGCACGGCGCTTGATCTGCACAAAAAGGAGAGAGGTCAGCTGCTGAAGTGCCTCCCCACACAGACAGTGCTATCCTCCTGCCTGCATCGAGAAAAGTTGCAGCCCCACAGAACAGGCAGCTGCTTCCAGAGCTACCTCACTCCCAGAGAACAAGCACCTCATTCTCCTTCCTGGAGAAGCTGACGATCACGAAGTGGCACCAAACTAACTTAATTTTTCTGTGATCTGAAAGGATTAAGCAACTCAACACTCCCACCCTCAGCTTCAGTGACACAGCAAGCTAATGACTGCAAAAAAGCCACTGTTCTCTGCATATTAAATGAGTTCCTTACCTGTTTGAAAAAGGGATGATTAAGGAGAGCGCCTGCACTGGGCCTGTAGAAGGGAGTTAGAATAAAGCAAGCACACAAGAAAAATTAGTCAGTGATATTTTGTCCTTTCAAGATGCTCAAGTGTAGTTCTGTGGGCAGTTCACTGTCACAGCCTCATCCCAACCCCTCCCTCACACCAGCTCTGGCACTCAAACTTTCTGAAGACTGAACCCACTAACGCAGCAGAAAGCTACCCCTGCTCTTCACACCTCGTAGAGTGGTCTGATGAGCACCAGAAAGACAGGGCAGGACCTCTCAGCTCCCCAAAGAAGGTTGCAAAGCAGAGCTATGAACTCCGAAAGTCTTCAGGCTCTCTTAAAGAATATCTTAACCTGCTTTTAACACTGCTTTTGTTCTGCATACTTTACATACTCCTCTCAATGCAGATCACATCCTCGCCCAGCTATAGTTTTGGAAAAAAACTTCAAACAACCTTTGCTGGCTCTCCTGGTTCAGTCAGCCCCTAGAACGGTGCTCGTGGCATGGCTGCAAAGAGCAGCTTTGGCCTGGCTTTACCTGAAGTCCGGGTTCCGCTGGAGGCACTGCCCTACGAAGTTGTGGAAGCAGGCGGAGAAGGTCCGCAGGTAAGGGTGCAGGGCTGACTCGCCGTTGGCTGCTCTCACGTTGCTGACGGCCATGCTCTCGCCCAGCCCATAGTTAGCGCTTGAACGCGAGGTTTTCATGGTCAGCTCGTCAGCAGGAATAGTGGTGGTGTCTAGCAGGCAGGGAACAGTTCCATTCAGCTTTTCCAACAGCATCTGGAAATGAAGGGACATCAACATCCCATGCATGCCATCTCGACAGTTAAAATTTCTCAGTAGATTTCTAACATCCTCAGCGTTTGGACACCAAAGGTTTAATATAGTAGCACAGCAGTTCTACAGGAAAAGCAGCAATGAGAAGGGAATTCAGGGAGGCACAGCACCCTCCTGTTTTCACAACCCCATGCTGCAAGGCAATTCCACATGCTCAGATGAAACAGAGAAAGGAAGAACCTTTAAATCTTACCTGAGTGGAAGGCATGTCTTTAAATGGTACGTGTCCATTTGCCAGCTCGCAGGCTGTTATCCCTATGCTGTAAATGTCAGACTTTGCATCGTAACCCTGGAGATTCTAAAAGAAAAGGAAAATAAAAATTGTGGACTTGCAATGTGGACAGGCAGTGCTCACAACTCGCCATGCAGAAGAACAAACCCAAATGATTACAGCAGAAATGGCACAACCCGCATATAGGATGGTTTGGTGGTGGTGGTAGTAGTTTTAAGCTAAAAAGTATAAAGATGCTCATAATGAGAAAAAGCAACACTGTGGCTGTTTTTCTTCTCCCACAACAGGCCCTAAAACCTCAGAAAATTACACAGAGATGCTATGTATCACTGAGCACAAGCCATAGTTTTTTTGTTTTGTTTTGTTTTTATAACATACCTGCTGCAAGACTTCAGGACTGAGCCAAGGTAGGACTTTGATGCTGTATTTGGGGAAGTCATGAACAACTTTGAGTCGCTGCCCGTGGTTAATCATACTCAGATTACTTCGCAGGCCGGAGAGGTACACCTTCCCATCTACGGAAATCAGGATATGGCTGGCTTTCACACTCCTTGAACAACAACAAAAGAAGTCAGGTTTTCTGCTCTCGGATGATTTATGTTCCTTACAGCATCCCTGGGAACCCTGCTAGTGCGGAAGTGCACTACAGAGGATTTAAGGCAGGAACACTTGAGCTGAACAACTTTCACAGTACATACAATAAATGTAGTGACCATTAATAACCTAGGACATTCTGTGTTTGAAATTTACTTTCACAACAGGATATATCAGAGGAAAGGAAAAACATGCTAAAGGATGGACATGGTGATTTAGGAAGAGATTAAAAAACACTGCAGCACTGAAGAGAAAATCAACCCTGGCAAGCACCTGTGGAAAGGATAAAAGCACGCCAGGAGGCTGAGAGTCCTGATGGCCATCCTGAATGCTGTGCAAAACTACGTATACAAGCACTAAGAGGACTTGATTCACTCTGCATTTTCCCAAAAGAAACTTTCTGTGGCAAAGAGAAGTGTGGGACTAGAGGTTATGGACTCAGGACCTTCTGCAGCAACAGGACAAATTTCCCCTCGCTGTCAGTCTCAATTCAGAGACTCTACACAGCACCTGAACAGAGCCTTATGTCTGCCTGCCAATGTGGTTTGTTGTGACTTCAGACACTGGTCTTCAGGGTACAGAGGTAAGTTTATTGCATAGTGACATTTTTTTAAAAATTATTATTATTTTACCTATGTACATAGCCCATATGGTGGATGTAGTCAAGTGCTTTCAGTACTCCTTGGAGGATATATGCAATCGCCAATTCACTCATCCCATCCATAAAATGGGTACAGATCAAATCTTTTGCAGAACCTAAAAAGAAACAAAACACCTCTTCAGTGGTCAGAAAAACAAGGATGTTCCAACAAAGATGCAACACCTCTTAAACCTGATTTAACAGGATATGACGGCCAGTCAAGGTATTCCCCCTCCACCTACCATAGGCCATGAATGATGTTACCACCCACAGCTCATTGTCAGCTATGAAAGTTGCTTTGTATGGCACAATGTTAGGGTGGTTGAAGAGCTTGGAAACGTGAAGTTCCCCCTAAAAAAACAAAAAAAGATATTTTGATTCGAGTAAATGCAGAAATATGAATACAGGATTGATAAGCACTGTTCTTGCCATCTATTCACTCCTAAACTTGCACTATTGTATTAGTGGATTCCTGTTACCTGCAAGAACGTGACCATTTCATTGGTGCAGGCTTCCAAGTTAACTCTTCTGACAGTGACATACTCCCCTGAGGGTTTATACCTGGCCAGGTTCACAACCATCAAGTCTTCAAAGCCTCTGCCTGAAAGAAAAGGCAATAAAGCTTCAGCAATTATTTCTGAAGCACACACTTCTAAAGAACTCCTCCAGTCCCTGACCCTTAAATAATCTTTATACTCATTTACTCAAACTATTTATGGCCTTGTGAAAGAAAGTAATTGTTCCATCAGATACCATTTCCCCTAGCATGTATCCCATGGAGAGAAATTATCCTAGCCAGCCAGTTAGTATTATCCAGTCTTTCAAGTTCAAAATTGAGCCAGAAGTAAAATGATTTGGCCACAGCCCCTCCAAGGACAGGGTTTCAGGGTCCTTCTGCTGACTTTGTACTTTATACTCAGTATTGTTAACGTGCCACATGCCTCTTTGAGTTGCAAGACCTTAGGATAAGCATCTCAGTTTTTATTAAAGTGATTTTTTAATCAAAGAAGAAGGGCATCCGCTGTCAAAAAATAAATAAATAATCAAGAAAAGGCCAACAAGTCTGCAGAAATTACTCTCTTTGCAGAGCAGACTTCCGATCCTCCAGCCCACGAGTAATCTTACCTATGATAGTGAGCAACTCGTAGCAGCTGCTGTCTGGGAGGAAGTTGCTCATGGTGTCCCTTTTAGGGGAAGAAGCTATCGACTCGGAGCTCGCCTCATTTGTCTAGGGAAAAAATAAAGTCAGGTCAAAAGAGATAAAGATTACACGTGGTAGAAAAGTCATCTGTTCCTTATCATACACACTCAATATGACAAAACTATAGAAGAGACAATTTAACTGCTGTTAAAACAATTAATAGTTAAATATCAATCAAAATCCAGGAGATGCCTCATTTCAGAAGATCCAGACATCTGTGTTTTAATCAGGTAACCATAAAAGGCAATATTCTCACTTAGGTTAAGCTAAAATTTACTTAGAAATACTTGGATAAAGCCAATTACTATTCCCCAGGACAGCCTGAGCATTGCTTTACAGTAACTGTCTTCCTCCTATTATTTACAGACTTGTGTGTCACCCTCTTGCCTGAGCAAAGGCCAAAGGAAAGCTTGTTCACAGCACCTCCCTGCACCGTGGCAGTCAGCATTCCTGCCTGAAGTTGGGGCTTCTGGTTTTCAGCTGCTCATCAGTGAGAAGAGCAGCACAGCTGAAGCTGCTCAGCCAAACATCAAAGTGATGAACCCACCTCAGCAAAAGTATGAAGGTCAGACACACGTGAAAAGAAAAGCTCCAAATGAAAGCAAAAATTTAGCTGCAATGCATTTGTGCTTACAGGGAAAAAAGAAAAAGGATAGAAAAAAAACTCACACCACGCAGGGAAGCAGCGCTCCTAAGCCTACCAACGACACCACCCTAACACATCTGACACAAAGCTAAACGATTTACAATCACAAAATCTTTTCGAGCAGGAACTTCTTGTAAGTTCCTTTATACCTTGCAACTCACTTAAGTTTCCGAAGTCACAAGGAGCGCATCCTAATGGGGATCCAAATTTATTTGGTGTTTAAGTCCAGACGTAGTAATGTCAAATTTCTAGCACATTAACTCCTGACATTTGGAACCCCAGCTCATTTTTGCCAACTCATTCCTCATCAACTGCAAGTGCCCTTTATCAGACCTTTCCTCATGATTCATGAAGTAGAAGAAGCTTGTCCCTTTTCCTGCAGTGACAGCGAATACTCTCTTTTCCATTGCTGAAAGATGGAAATGACACAGTGGCAGCTGAAAAACAAGGCACTGTTCTACGCTCAGCCAAGGGTAAATGTAGTGCAACAAGAGCAGACATGAATTCACCGTAAATTAATTACCTTTGGTTCTGTTTGAGGGTTCAGCTCCTGAGAAGCTTTCATCTCTAAGTGTACTGGGGAGTAAGTTGCTATTCAGGCTTCCTAAGTTCAGCTTTTTGACTGCCTCTGACCAGCATACGTTTTACTTCTCTCTGTCTACCTTAAAAATAGGTTTGGTTTTCAGTTATAGGAAAAGGTGAAACTTTGCTTTGAGAACAGTGCTAGGACACAACTCCAGCTCAAACAACTCTAGTACAGCAACTCAGCTGGCGCCTCTTTCAGGGTAACCCACCCCTCAGATCTCGAAACCTTTACTTCCAGTCCTAGCACTACACCGTGCTGTGGCTTGGCTGAAACAGGCAGCAACCTTCCACTCCCTCTTTCAAACTTCTGCTAAAGATCCTTGTCAATTCTGACTTGGATTGTGTCACTCGTTACTTCTGCCATCAATTTCACACAGAGACACACAGGCAGATGGAAACCTCTGAAGCAGAAAGGCACCACCAAGGAAAGGAAAGCAGAAGGCTCTGATAAGCAGCGGTGTGCAGCAGTGACAGCTGGTGAAACGCGGAGCAGCACGTTAAGTGGTTTGCTTTAATAAACTCCACTCCAAATACAGCGTAAGCCAACAAAACAGATGCGAAAAAATAAATAAATTTAATCTTATGAATGGTGCAGGCTGTTTCAACAGGAATGGAAAAAGGCTGTAAAATCCCTATTTAAAAGTTTTCCAGAACATCAGAGGTCTTCACTCACCTGTCTTCGTGTTAGCAGTGACCAATAACTAAGTTAATGCACAAGGAGCTCTACCAGAAATTTATCAACATCATACGAGAGTTTAAAAAAAAAAAAAAAAGTTAAACTGAAATGTCACTCATGAAATACTGCAAAAAAGCTCCTCTGTGGTTTCACACGGGACAACTTTTGGTGTATGGTCAAAAGCAAAAGCAGCTGCGAAATGAAGTCACGTACAACTGGCCTTATGGCCTGACATTCATTAGGAGCTAGCTGTAGGGCTTGTTGATCAGATTTTAATTGGAAATAGGTTTAAGGAAATTAATCTTTGAAAGGTAACTGCTGTTACAAATGCCATAAGAAAATCAGTTATATGATGCTCGCAAGAATCTGCCTCTGCCAAATCACATCCGTCTGAATTAGGAAGAGGGAAAGTTGTTTTTGTTCTGCTGCCTTCCTCACCACCTCCTCGCTCCTTCACTCCCTTTCAGCATGAGCTACAGAAATTTTCCTCCTGCCCCTTTCCCCAATTATTTGCCTTTTTGTATAGCCATGATAGAAAAAGTAAGCTTTTATTTATCTGTAAAAATAAAAATAGTCACCAATATCACTGTGATGTCCAAAAAACCAAGGGAATATTTGAACAAAAATGATGCAGATGCTGATCTCCATTTGCTTCCAGCACGGCATATGCTGGACGCTCAACAATTAAACAAGGTGTGAATTCACTTGACTTTATACAAAACGTTCTGTATAGATCTCATGTTTTCAGCTTTGTTTGTGCCAGCAAATTACAGACACTGACACAAAATCAATTATAACAGCTTAAGCTGACACACTTATAAACAAATCACACTTAATTCCTGTTTGTAATTGCCTTAAACTAAAGCAACACCTGCACACAGAAACGTTTCAGTATGGTGTGGGCAGGTAGGAAACCATTTAGACCAATATATTCTGCTATAAATCGTGCATAATGCACCACACAGCACGGAATCAGGGCCTGCAGAACAAAAAGCAAAGGTGAAGTTCTCAACTGCCTCATTTTGGCTGTATGTTTTTGAACAGACACTCCTCATTCGTAAGTGACTTTAGTTCTTAAGAGGCAGAGCTCTCAGAATTGGCTCAGAGGAAGAGCAGCCAACAGGACGTAAAGTCACTCAAACTGCGAATTACACGATGTTTGGTTCTGATGCTGGAGCCTCTGATGTGACTGCTCTGCAGGGAAAAGTAAGGAAGCCAGAATCAGCGTGTCCAGAAGGGAATGCTGGCTTAGAACGGTCAAAATAAAAATTTGGGGGCCGTTTTCAGAAGTCTCGTAGGCGAACCTCTTCCCTCAATTCCAAAAGAATTCAAAGAGATCAGCATCTCTGAAGAATCGGACCTAAATCACCTTAAAAGGGAGACCCTCAAATCTGAGGGATTAAGTTTAGTTTTGGCTAGTCACGTCCAGTTTTAATACCACACACCAAAACCTCCACTCCAGGGTGAAACCTGTCTCCACACTCGTAGAGCTAAATATAGAGATGAAATATAAAACTAAGGTAAAAAGAAAAATCAAACTTTCACAAGGATAATCTCCATGCAATGAACCACAGCACCACAGCCTGCAAAAGCCACTTACTTTTCTCCGAGAGTCACCCGGAGGCTGCTCTGGAGTAAAGAAATTAATTGTTCACCAAATTGTGTTCAACAGACACCCATTAAAAAATATAGTTGGAACTTACTGAGGAAAACTAAGTAAATAACCCTGCGTGATACTTACTGATAGCACATACATACAAATATATTGTAGACAAAGATTTAATTTACAGATAATTACATTAAAAATAATCAAACGTAGTACAAGAATGGGAATTAAAAAGATTCAAACAGTGCTACTGCTCAGATATTGCACATAAATGTAAACTGACATTGACAAGTGACATACATACTTAGCCTAAATACAGAAGAAGCTGTCTAAGGGTTATTTATTTAAAGTAGTGAAAGTTTCTCCACGCCCTCTAGAAGCAAAATCTAGACGAGACCTTGATTTCCTATGTTCTGATTGCTTTCTAAGTCACTGACCAAGATTTCTGCATCGTGGTGGAAGATTTTGCTTGTTCCACGCAAAGCAGACCAGAAACCAACCAGCTCTCCTACGGGCACACTGGGGAGCTATCAGCAGAGTTTCAAAACCCATTTTCACTCGTGAATTATAATTAACCTTCCCAATGTCATCCAACGAGAGGAAAACTTACCTCCAAACAGTTCAAACTCTCTTAAGCCCTCAACAATGAACTTTTCCGACACCCACCGCTAAAAGAAAAAAAAAAAAAAGAAAAAGAAATTAGTTATTTCCTTCAGAGACAATCTACTCCCTCTTCCCTCCTCACCCCCCAAATCAAAAACTAAACCACAATGCTAACACTTCTACGATTTTACTGTGATCTAAAAGCTGTGACATCAGAGCTACATCCTTACTCTGGATGAGAACGTTACCTGTGCATGCACCGAGCAAGCACCTCGGTGCTGCCGCCCCTCCTGGATAGCATGCACTCACAGTAAAGTTCATTTTTGATTATTAAGACAAAAATCTTCATATGTGCACATAAAAATAGTAAGCATGCTATGCACCCTTATACAGGCAAATAAAAGTTCCTTTGGGTGTAACAGGTGTGAAAAAGATTCAGCTTTTTATAACAAGATGATGTCTTAGAGCTCTGAGAATTATTTTGGCAATATATCCATTAACTACAAGTAAAATTAAAACCCAAGTATTGTAAAGCTGTAGTTCCCTTCCAGAATTCATGCTTAAAATTCAGAGCAAGCATTAAGCATTAGCTTGTGCAGACAAAAGTTTCTACCATTCCAATTGGCTTTGTGATTTGAAAAAAACAGGCCTGCATATATAATAGGGAATAAAATATGCAGTTTTAGGCTTGCAGAGTGTTGATTAAGTTAGCATTAAATTAAACAGTCAGGAACAGCAGCACGTTAGAGCCTGTCAGCTCAGTGAAAGCAGTGAGGAAAGGGGTTACGTCGCTTGGTGTGAGCGAGGCCAGTCTTGGAAAGCGCCTGTCTTTGGTGTCAGGGACTCAAAACACACAGTGCAGCACAACCCTGTCGGTTTGAGTCACTAGAAGTGCTTCTGTTGTGTAAAACCAAATACTTTGACACTCAAAAATGCAGAATTAAGCAACACTGATGTTTAACTTCCCAAACTCAGCCAGGTTCAGGAAAAGCAGAGCTGTACGCGGTGCAATGAGGGCAGGCGCTTCGTGAGGAGAGGCCGGAGAGACTCGGCTTTCCCTTAAATATAATATTTACTGTAAATGCCGGGTGCTGCACGCGGAGGGGGTGCACGCGTGCGGGGAGCGAGTGTGCAAGCAGCAAGCGTGCAAGGAGCAAAGGTACAAGCAGCAAGCGTACAAAGGAGCAAGTGTGCAAGGTGTGCAAGGACTACAAGCAGGCAGCGCCCAAGCGCGGTTCCCGAAGGGGCCGTGGCGCTCCCGGCGGGGGGTAACACTCACCCTCAGGCGCTCGGGTTTACTTACAAGGAAAGACATGGAGGCCGCGGGTGCGTCGCCACACGCTGCGGAAGGCAACCTGGGGGACGAGAGCGGCTCAGCCCCGGCCCCGGTCCCTCCCGGCCCCTCCGCGCCCCCCCCCCCCCCCCTCGGTCCCCTCAGCCCCGGCCCCGGCCCGGCCTCACCTCAGCGCCGCGGCCACCGCGCACCGGCTGGAGACGCCGCGTGTGACGCCAGCACGGCGCTGCGCGTGACGTCAGCGCGCCGCTACCGCCGCGCCTAATGGCGGCTCGCGGCCCCCGCGCACCTGAGGGGGAGGGAGGCGGGCGCCATATTGGCTCCTGTCAGGGTGCCCCAAAACGGCCCTCCTCTGGGTACAGCATCCGCCTCCCTCACAAAAAAATACACTTTTATACCCGAAGTGGGACAAATAAGGTGTTGAGGTGCTGAGAGGAATGTTACAGTAGGCAAGGGGAGTAGCTGAAAGGAACACAGAGTCCAGTAAACTAGGCAGGTGGAGTGTTTCAATCATATTTTACTCTTCATTAGGTAGTTCATTTGAATGTTCATATTACAAAATTAGCTGCCATAGGACTTCAGGAACACTGTCGACTTATTCAAAAAAAGAGCACAAACTACTATTTCCTTTCCAAGAACTTCGTGAAACAAGACCACGTTAATCTTTAAAGCTAAATAGTGCTAAAATTTCACATGATCTACATTAGTTTTGGTTTTAAATTAATTTTACCAACCATTATAAAATTAATGTATTTGCATGTATCAGGTTACAGACTTCTGCATTTAAATCAGCTTGAAGTACCCCATGCTGGAACAAGAATTTTAAGCAATTGCTGTTTCAACAGCAGCTCGCCCTTATTGCCTCAGAACAAAATTTGCACATATTATTGAACAAGAAAAATGCAAGACATTGTTTCCCCACAAATCTGTAAAAAGTCTGTTACAGCAACAATATAACACCTGCGAGACAGGAAGCATTTATAAAATGCAGAGCTCTCAGTTAGCCAAGTGTTTGCACAAGGACGCTCACTTCCTTCCCCGTTATACTCAAAAACCTGAAGTGAC
Source organism: Aythya marila (assembly GCF_965140915.1). Taxonomy (NCBI): domain Eukaryota; kingdom Metazoa; phylum Chordata; class Aves; order Anseriformes; family Anatidae; genus Aythya; species Aythya marila. Next base: position 3,452,016 of record NC_139066.1, read on the forward strand.
CACTTATCAGTGGAAGAGGATACACAGCCTCTGAAGCAGTTTTACTTTCTTGGGGAAATTGGCAATAGCAGATACTTCACTGAATCTAGCTTCTTGCTGGAGTGAATTAGGCAGCAGCTGCTAAGACTAGGAGAAATGTTTATGAGGCAAATTTGTACAGTTAAAATATTCAAGGAAAAACTAGCTGAAGCTGCTAACTCACCATGCACTCAACTCCTGAAGAAACACCACGCTGACGTGACAGACTTGACATCATATTAAGCTTGCAGCACTCAAAACCACAGGTAAGAAGTAATGCTCATGTATTCCATTCCCTGGTATCTAACCCATCTACATGTTTTACACGTATGCCAATCATGCCTACAGGTAACCTAATACTGTTTCATACCCTTGTCTGTTATAAAAAAAAAAAACAAACACTTCTGTTCTACTGGACTTAAAATCCCTGAAGTATCCATACTGTGTATGGAAGGCTAAGTTTTGTGCCTTTAAAAGCTTGATGCAAATAAATGCATGGTAAATGCTTATTGTGCAGTTTTCCTCCCCTTAAATTAAGAATTTCCCCCTTCCCTCCCAAAAACTAAAACCAAAGTTTAAAACCAAAGCATTAATATGTTACCAGCACACGTGGACAGGTTTACAATCATATGTTTTTGAAGAACAAATGACAATGAGCATTCAAGAATATTGCATTTTTTTTTTAAACAGACAAGTAGCAAAAATTTATACCACCTGGAATAAAACTGCTGAGACAAAGCTCTCTACATACACCTGCAATGTTGCTGTAATACTTAAATAAGTAACACCGATGCAAGGAGCATTTCCCTTAATGGCTAGTAGTGTTCAAAAAAGTGTAGGATTATGGAGTTCAGTACGTCTTTGTACCCTGTGAATTAAAATTCTGCAGGTGGCACTGAGACAGGCGTCTCACAATGGAGTCACATAGCTTTCACTTTGATTTGCTTCATCTTCATCTGCTTCTTCTCAAGTTTCTTCTGCTCACGCCGCAAAGCAGCTTCCTGTAGGAAAGAATACAGAGAGCTAAATGAACATCAGCAATCCCTTCAAAGAACAAGCTGATCGTTTCAAAAAAGAACAAAGGCGGCAACCCCCAGTACTGTACTTGGGTTCGCATCCCTAACCACGTGAGCTGGCTCCCCACTGAGAGCCCTTACGTGTTTGGGAGAGCAAGAGAGTATACACAGGAAGCGTGTGCTGCCTTCTGGCAAAGTAAGAAATCAAAGCTGGCTGCTGCTGCTTGTATGCCTACAAGCAGCCCTGGAGATACGTCGCAGAAATTCGCCTGTAGCTTGTAACAAGATGAAAATCCATCTCACCTCCAGCCGTCGCTGTTTTTCTGGATCCTCCTCATTCATGATTCGCTCCTTCTCTGCCCGTTTTTTCTCCTCTCGACGGGACTGGGCAGCCTCCTGTCTTTGCACATGAGTCAGCTTAAGGAAGTTCTCTTCCACACGAGCCCTGTTCTTATCAGCTTTTTGTTTGCCCTTTTGAGATAAAAGCAAAGGCAGTTAATACAGATTCCCTATGAGCAGGATGGAGTATCTGTAGTAGTTATACTGGAAACGAAAGGCTCCCAGCCTTAGGATTAAGGATCAAAGGTTAACGTTTGCGATTTCATACAATATTCAGAAGGCACTAAACACAGACAACTTACTTCTCTGTTCAGACGGAACTTCTTTGCTTTGTCTATAGAGTAGATAACCATGCTCATCAGAGGCAGCAAAGACTCCATATCCTTTGGGGAAGTATTGCCTGAACCAGGCACTGAAACAGAGAGCTCCTTGTTAATTAGGTTGGCAAGATTTTCCTATTAGCTGCAACGCTCCTTCCTTATTGCTCACACCATTCAAGAAAGATATTATCATCCTCTTTGGAAATGACTTTACTAACAGACGGATTTTGCTTTGGAGATTGCACATAGATTCTTCAGTCACATTTCCTCCACATGATCCTTCTTTTTTTTTTTTTTTCATTCTGTACTAACAAAAAGTAAACAGAGTTCTGGCTCTGACATTAACTTTACTTGGAGCTATAGCTGTGAATTCTTAAGAGAACTGTGGTCTTTTTCTGGAATAGACTGCTTTTCTTCCAAAACAGGGATAACCAAGGAACTCTGTGCAAGCTCACACTGCAAACAGTGTGGCTTAAAACAAGTCATCTTCCAACTGAAACCTAATACAACCACCAGCAGAGATATGATTGTGAATTAAGACCCGCAATAGCAAGGTTCAGTTTCCTTTTATAATCACAATATGCTGCTGAGTCCTCCTTGTTATTACTGCCTTCTGCTTACAGGTTCATCAGTCAGCAATCCTGTTTACATGCACCAGTCATTCCTAATAATGTTATCTTCCATAGGTGACATAACTTGAGCATACCTTGCACAGGTAAAACACAACACCCCCCAGATACATTTACACACATACACCAGTTCTCTTACCATTAAATGTAAACAAAAGTGTCTTTTTAGTTTCGGGCAGTTTTGTAAGCTGACCCTCCCTGTAAGAAAGAAAAAAAGGGGCTGGAATCGGTGAAAAAAAATGTGGGCATACAAATAACATCATCCAAGCTGATTGTCAGAAGTCATCTGACCCCTAGATAAGCTTGTATATTTTTAAAGGCATTCACTTTTACATATACCCTGAAGTTTATACTACTACTTGAGACATAAAGCTTATATAAGCATCAGTAAGAAAGAAAAAAAAAATTCTTAAGAATTCAAGACTTGACTACTCAAAAAAAACACAGGCTCATGCAACAAAGTCAGACCTACATTCCACTGAGCCTCCAAAGCCTTGCAATTTCAGTACAAAGCTCACATGCTGCTGTTTTTTAATTATAAGAAAGCACGATCCTTTTGGAGGGCAGTTTCAAGTTTTGATACAGATCATTTTTTTATATGCCTGCAAGCATAATACACCCTTGCAAAAGCCTACATAGTAGCTCAGATGATAAGATAAAGCACCCACTACTTGGCAATTCTGAGGCAGCAGCTAAAAGCACTTCTTTTAAACACTTCAGACTTCGCTCAAACCTAGTTCTTAATTCAGATGCTACTGGAACGTATTAACGTGCTTTTTCAACCACTCTTGCAGCGTTATTTCTTGGCTCTTTAACTCTACCCTGTTGTATCCTCTTAGTGGGATTACTCACTTGTTTTTCACGAGCTGTGTACACTGTAGCAGCCAGGTGCTATCTGAGATTTGGAGTTGCCCAAACTAGAGAGTAACCAGCACTCAAAAATAAACATTAAGGCAATACAGCACCTTGATCATCTACACTGATGCAGCATTTGTAAGCGTTGGGAGCGTATTTATTCAGCTGTTTCACCTTTGCTCCCAATTTCTCTTTATGTGCATTCCAGCCAGCTCCACACTGCAAACAGGTTTGTCAGCCTTTACTTTGCATACTGTTAGAGCTGCTACTGCAAGGAGAGATCTAGCTCTATATGTACGTACTCTTGCATAAGTTTTGGACCGGAGAACTGGTCCGAGAATTGGACGGACTCGATCTTGTCAGCGTAGTGCGTGAGGAAATGTATCATCTAAAAGAGAAACAGGGGTTAGTTTCTCCTACCACCAAGAGCGACATCAGCCTACACACTCCGTATTAGTTTGCAGCTCGGCCACACATCACTCAGAAAAATTTTGTGCTCAGCTTGCCACAGTAACACCACAATTTAAACTGCTGAAATTTTTAGCTTTTGCTAGAAGGGGCCTCAATGCATGGAATTAACGCATCTAATAACTCGAGTTGCTCTCATTTGGGATTTGCTATTTCATTTAATAACAAACATCAGCATTGAGGATCTGCAGAGAGACCAACACCTTCCTTCAAGCCAGGTGCTGGAGCTAACTTTGAGGCTTTGAAAGGCAGTTCTAAGTCCTCAGATCATATGTTAGACTAACAGTTGCCACATAAAAGAAATAAAGAAGTGGCAATTACTCCCTTCTGCTAGCCCTTATATTTTTCTTGATTCTCCCAGATCTCACGAGGGCCATTTTGCTCTCTTGTGATTTTTACAGGAAACAAAGATTAGAACATTTGCACAGGCTGCAAGTACCAGGGACACCAAGGAGTATTTGTACTCATTCACTCAAGATCACCTTTGCGTCCATCATTCCCTCTGTGACCTCCCCCATCTCCGACAAGATAGCCAGCGAATCTGGAAGCCCATATTTTGCACCAGACTTAGGTTTATCGCTGCAGAACTCACTCTGTTACAAAGAGAGGAAGGGGAAAAAAAATTAAAAATAGCACAAGTATGCAAATAGCTTATCAACTGAACTGTTTCAGTACAATGGCACCCCTAAAAGTACCAGATAAGAAACAATAAAAATGCATTAACTCAGTCACTCAGTCTGGCTGGGGACAGTTCAAGCATAAAGTAAAGCATGTAATATAAATGCCTGTAGCCTTTAAGTCAGTATTTCCCCTCAATAGTGAGTACTTTAAAGAAAAAGATATAATACATCCATGCCAGCACACCTGATAAAGTTTAATATATTTTGCTTATTTTGTTTGCTAAATCAACAAAACCAACTGGCATCCTGCCAACCATGTTTGAGTGCTGTTTGAAATGTTGTGAGAGAAAAGATCTGCAAACCACTGCTCATTATCACTGGATTCTTTGCAAAATTCAGGGCTTGAATGTATGGGAAATTTTCTTTATTTCACACTAGGTAAAAACATGACTGCAAATTTTCCACATCGCTTAAGTTCGTTTTTCAATCCTTTACAAAGTCATTTGTGCAAATTAGATTAGGAGAAAATGAGACTCGCGTGTATCCCAAATGTACTACTTCAACCTCCTCCTAAGCTAACTATATATCAAAAAAAGGAGGCAGGCTGCTTTCAGTTGCCTCTTCTCTTACAGTTCTGACAGCAGCAGGATAGTGCTGCAGATTGCTGATGGCATTAAATGTCCATCTATTAGGTGAAAATATCTTTTCCCCCACAGTAATTCCAACAGGTCGGTCATGAGTGTTCAGCTGTTCCCAAGAAAATAAGCGATCTATTGATCAGAGGTTCTTACATCCCACTGGCTTTATCTTGTTATTATTCCCTTGTGAGCACACATACCAGGTCCTGCATCTCTTTCTGAAGTCGCACCAATGCTTTTCTCGTTCCGACAGCAAACACATAGGTGTCCATATCTTCATCATTCATTGTTACTTTTATTTGCTGTGGGACAGAAAGTTATTAGCATTGATCAGATTTCTACGATGCACTCCATCTTCAGACTACCAGCCAAATTGAGACCTGCATCTTCTGTGAAGAACAGTTTCTGCTGCCTCAGTGCTTATCTGACATTTTGATTCATCCTTCATTACCTCAAAGAACAAAGCCTAAGCAAGGCTGTACACAGCTGAGATAAAGGTTGTTAAATTAAAGCTTCTCAGTGTGTCTTAAAATTAAAAAGCGCCTTTCCTGGAGCACTCAATTCAGCATTCTGGTATAAGGCTACCGTGTAATGACAGTGACTCCTCAACAGAAGAGCTATAAGCCTTTGCTGTGCAGATATCTATTGATAAGATTATCTGTCCACATCTAATTTAATTATTTTAATTAATATTATAAATTCAATTATAGTCACATTGTGTATTGTGAATACATTTTCTAAGCCACCATTCTTCCAAAATATAACCTCTCTTGACATTTATGTGATTAAAGATTCCCCTCACCTCTACGAGAAAGTGGCTGGGCAAATAGTGACATTACAAGAAAGAACATGCAGGCCAGCATATGCATTAAGCAGCTCTGTTCAGTCTGACTGTATAGATAAAAGAACAATAATTAAAGATTATTCTTTATATGTTCTTTATATGTTCTTTAATAATAAAGATTAAATTTAGACTGTAAAAATACGTTTTAATCAAGATGAGGTCTTGAAGCACAACGAACTGTTCACAAAACCACTCAAATAATAAAACCCCTAGAGATAAAACATTTCCTAGTCATCAGTTTGCATTTCACACACAGAAAAGAAATATGAATGATTCTTGCAGATTATTTCAACAGATACTAAACACCAAAAAAAGATAACCAGCACTTCATGTGTGGGTTATAAATACAGCCCAAAGCAGCAGAGCAGCGCAAAAGGAATGCAACAACTTATCACAGCCAATCTAAAGGGTTGAGGACATACCACTTGGTCACAAGCTGGCCTCATCATGCGCGCAAGAACATTCAGTAGGTCTTGTCTCTTGAGAAACTAAAAACACAAGATTGTAAACACAGAACGTTGATAAATATACCTAGAATGCTGGGCTTCATAGGCAGATAGCTGTGGAACTTAAGGAAAAACACGGCAGATGTAAGTAGATGTTTTTCATTGAATAGTTTAACTTTGAAGAGCCCTTTAAAAGTCACCTACACCGCTCAAAAGCAGGTTGACTTTCTGTGTTTGATCGAGTTTTTCATAACTTGTTCCCTCAAGTTATGAGCTGAACTAACACGTGAGACTGTCCATCCCAGGTGCAGGACTTCCTGAACACTGGCAGTAGGTGAGCAGTGCTACAAACTCACTCATCCTTACCTTTAGCTGGATAAGCATTCCTTCACAGCACACCCTTCCAGAGCACCACAAGTTATATATGTGCTCATTTTCTTGATTTAGTTTCCCAGTGCTTGTGGCTTCTTTACTGGTGCCATCGTCCCCTGGAGAAAATGACAATGAAGAAGAACTGCAGTCTAGAAAGCACCAATTTATACGCCAGAGTAGCATCAGTAGGTTTATAAATCTGTTGTCCCTGGATTACTTCAGACTCACCTTGATGTTTCTGAATAATTTATACCACACCATAATCTAATTTCAACACTTAAAGACTAGCGCACTATTTATCTACCCCCAGAGCTGCCCTCAGTGCTGTCACACATACGCATAGAAAAGGTTTCCCTTCTCTAGAGCCTACAGGCAGGTCTAAAACAATCTCTACTCAAACTGAAAACGCATCCTAATCATCACAGGACTTACCAACAAGAGCAAAGTTGCTTTCTAGCAGTTCCCTGTGGGTATTGAACCACGCATGAGCCAGACGGTTGTTTTTGTTCTTCCCAATGATGTAATTCATGATGTAAGCAAGAAGACCTGTTACCATCAGGATCTCCATGTAATAACTCTCCCAGCTGTTTTGAAGGTGAGCAGGGACCTATGGAAAGTGAATGGAAATCGTTTTGTTTTTTTTTTCCCTTACCGAGTGGATTAGGTATATGCAATTTGAAAAAAATGAAGAGTACTGGAGAGTTTTCCTCCCAAATCCAACAGCAAGCGTCACAATGGCAACAGGACACAACTAAGCCTACACATAACGCATTTAGCTCTCCTGGGACACAGAAGTCCTACGGGAAACAACTGAAAACAGCATTGCCAAAATACCTGGCTACCACACACACACACAAAAAAATATCTCTTCCAAGTGAGCTGATGCTAACATTTATCCTCCAGAGTAGTCAACAGCCCAAGCATTTCAACCCAATGATTATCTGGGCTTGATGCCCTGCCCCTCACAGCATTATTCGATCATCATTTACCTTTTGCTGAAATCTAAATGTCCAGGAACATTTTCAGGATGGCACCAAGAGCCATGGACTGCGGAGGAAGCATGGAAGCCTGCCTGCCTTTCCATTTCAGAGAAGAATCAGCAGTTCTGCTTATCATCATGTCACCCTTCAGTCATAAAACAATCCAAACCTTCATTTTCACTGCCAAGGTCAGCCACCATATTTGAAAAGAGATCTTAAAGATAATAAAAGCATAGGCCTTAAGCACCTGATCATTCTGTAAAAGACCCTTCTGGGAGGCAACAAGCAGGTGAAGCAGTGTGGACAGACATCGGTTTCAAAAACCATCTGAGAAGTCAAGTGTCAGAATCACAGAGTGGTTTGGATTAGAAGGGATTTTTAAAGATGATCTAGGTTCCAACCCCACTGCCACGTGCAGGGATATCTTCCACTAGATTAGGTTGCTCCAAACCCCATCCAACCTGAACCTTTAGCCACAGACAAGCTAAAAGTACACTACATTTACCGCAAGCCTATCATCACTGTAACTTCCTCTTTGTGTTAAGAGAGCACTCAGACATTTCTGGGATGTATTTTTTTTCTCTGGATTAAATGAAGTTTATCTCTATAGCTCTGCCATCTCTCCACATTTTTCATATAGGTAACAGAACCTAAGTCATAAAATGCGTTGGCCAAACCTATGCATCAAACCATGTGTTTTAATGAAGAATTTACTCATCTATATTCCAATTGCATTTCTCAGCTTGAATCCAGCACAGACCCAAGGACAGCAGTTCTACCATCTTAAAAGACATTGACAGACCAAACATACCTGCCCTGGAAGTTTTACTTCGTGAGTTGATATCTGAAGTAACATAAAACAATGCATGAAGAATTCCAAGAGCATGGAATTGAGAGCTGATGGATCCTGCTGCTATCCTATTGTATTATTTTAGGTGTTTCTCGTCTCCGAGCTTCTTCCTATTTCTTCTCTGAATCTTGTTAATTCAAATAGCAAATTCTTTAGGACAGATTCTCTCTTTGTACAACAAAATAGTGCCATAAATAACTGATGAAGTACCAAATAATAAAAGGATCAAAATTTATACCTACGTTAACTATTGTTATGGGGTCTTTATTTTTGCTAGGAGACGCATCTGGTTTCTCTTCATAGCCTTCAAACTCCTCATCATCGTACGGCTCACTCTCAGTATCACCTTCCTAAAGGACAAAATCACACAGAGCATAAAAATCCAAAGCTGGGCAATCAAAATCCAAAAAGACAGGGTGAGAAGGTAAGGTTCAGAGACACCATTAGGAAACACACAGGGGGAGGAGATGAGGCATTACCTGTGTGTCTGTGTCATCAAAGTCTTCCTGATTCTCATCCTGACCTTCAAGCTCTACAGTGGCTTCTTCTTCATCATCTTCTGTCGTGATGATCCTCTGAGGAGACTCTGTGACTGCATCTTCACTGACATCTTCAAATTCAGCAAAGTCATTATCATCATATTCCATAATGTCATCTCCGTCCTCAAATTCATCGTACTTTGCCAAAGACAAATTCCACGGGATGAACAGGACAGCAACGAAAATATATAAATTCTTCATTTTCACTGGAAAAATAAAATAAATCCAAAATATTGCAACAAATCCTTACGTTAGGAGATACAAAGCCTGTTCCATCACACCTCCAGTTCTGCCCAACTTCCATGAACAATTTCAAAACATTATTGGAGTCAGGTCAGCACGAGAGAAAAAGTTCTGCCTCATCTTGCCATCTTCTGTATAAAGTGAACACTCTAACAAGAAAAAAACTAACTTGAATAGCAAGATAGTAGATTTTCTGCTGGTAGCAGGAGCAGCTGAGGCAGCAGCAAGTTCACATCTGGCCAAACTGTTCAGGTGACCAATTTCTAGAAACAGTGATGTCCTGCTCTAAAAATGACTCTTCAGCAGCAACTCTCAGTCAGAGTTGCCAACTCATTTCAGCACACATGGTGCCTACAGTTCTCATTAATTAGTAATTAGACACAGTCAGATCCAGGAATGCGTTACAAAAGCAGTAAATCTTATAATGTGCTTAATTCATTTACTTTAAACAGAAATGCTCTGATAGCCTCCGCTTCTTTAAAACTGATCATATTTGATCTTTCTAGATCAATTCTCACAATCAGGTCCTACAGCATCCCTCCACTATTTCTGTTCAGAGATGGCGACCTTATAACTAAAGGTCTACAAAAAAAAAAAACAACAAAAAAAACACGAAGAGGATGGATATTGCACTAGTCCTCAAAATAACAGAGTAAGCTGGCTCATGAGCCTGGAGTTCCCTCCCCAGATCTGCCAGGAACCTGCAGAGATGATCTGATACTTCACTTTTTTTTCCCCCTCGGCTCCTTATGACTTTTTTTTTAATATTGCCGCAGTCACGGTCTGTCACTCAGACTGTCCATCACCGACAACTGCAGATTACTGAGGTCCAAACCATGGTTTCAGACAGCAGTAATAATATAAAATGCATTTGTGCATTTCACAAACGTCTGGGGATGATCAGCTGCAGAAGACTTGGCAGTACTCCCTTTACTCCCTCTCACACCCAGATCTGAGTGGGAACTTCAATGTTAATGAGACCGTTCTCTTAAGAACTTGAAATAGAAGCAATTTGTTTCTAAATTCGACCAGCACTCCTCTGAGTAATGCATGCAGGGAACTCACTGCTATGAGTGACAAGGACAGCTAAAATAAACGCTTATGTTCAAGACTTCTCGTTCTAGCAAAAACCCGAACAGATCACATTCACGTGAGCATGAATCCAGACGGGAAGTACAGCAAGGCAGACCCCAGGATTTCAGCATGCTGCTTGCTGGCTTATATCACAGCTTTAGGTGAATTCAAACACGAAAACAGCATTTACATGCCACAGGATTTGCATGAAACACCTGGACAACGGAGCCACCTGCTCTACAAACCCACAAGGCTTTCACAGGATGAATTTTGAAACCCTGAGCACATCCAGTTCCAAAAAAGAAACAACAACAACAAAAAAAACCCCTACACACTCCATCCAGCCTTATACAAAATGAAACGTGTAGAAACCAACAGACCCCTGACAGCGCCCGGGGGCTGCTGGCAGGGACACGAGTCAAGGTGAGCCAGGCTAAAACTGGCTGCAGACCGTGCCTCCCCTCACCCCTATCCCCCTGCTCTGCCCCCCCATGCCCCCCTCACCCTTATCGCCTGCCCCTCAGCCCCCGGCCCCTCACCTCAGCCCCCCGGGGAGCCCGCAGCTCCCGGCCCCGCAGCCCTCAGAGCCGAGCCGCCCCTCCCGGGGGGCACCGCGGGGCCGAGGGCTGCCGGTAACGGGGTCGGGGGCAAGGAGAGGGCCGAAGCCCGGCCCCGGCAGCCCGTGGGGAGCAGCGCGGTGGCCGCGGGGCCCGGCCCGGCCGCGTTACCTGAGGCACGCGGCGCCGCCACCGCTTCGGCCCGGCCCGCACCCAGCGGCCGCAAACGGCGCACGCTGCGCACTTTACGTAGCCCGAGCGCTCAGCGGAGCCTGCGCGATTTGCGGAACCTGCGCGCTTTGCGGAGCCTACGTGTTTGGCGCAGCTCGCGTGCTCGGCGTTGCCTGCGTACTTTGCGTAGCGCGAGGGGAGCATGCTCACTGCGGGCTGCCCACACACGGACCTGAGGGGGGCAGCGGGCCCGACAGCCCCCGCCTCGAGCCGGGGACTGCAGCCAGAGCCCGAGCAAGCATCCAGAGCCCAGCCCAGCAGCCGGAGCCCGTCTCCTCCTCATACAGCCCCGCTGCTGCCGGCTCAAGCCCCACAGGTCCCCCTGTGCCCAAACCCTTCCCTCCTCCCCTCAGCGGCTTCACCTCCACCATCGCGCATGCCCGGCAGGGCGCGCTGACGTCAGCGCGCCACGCACGTACGTGGGCACGTCGCGTCCCGTCTCCACGCCCCCAGCCCGGTAACCGGGGGAGCGGCGGCCGCGGGGCCGGGCGGTGAGCGGGGGGCGGGGAGGGGGGGGAGTGGGGCCGGCGGGGATGGGGGCGGCTCCCGCCAGGCCTCCCCTCACGGGAAGGCGCTGAGGGAGCCGAGGGAGCCGCGGGGCCGCCGCCCAGCGCCGCTGAGGGAGGCCTCGGCCCGGCCCGGCCCGCACAAAGGGCCCGCGGCGGGCGGGAAGCGCCGTGAGGGGGGCCCCGAAGCGCCCTGAGGGGGGGCCCCGAGCCCGGGGAGCTGTGAGGGGGCTCCGAGCCCCGTCGCTGCCTCCCCCCCAGCGGCCTCAGAGCCTCGCTCCGCCGCCCGTCACCGCTCCGTGGGCGAGTTGACGCGGTTTTGGGGGGGTTTAGGCACAAAACGGAATAAGGAAATGTTTCTTTTTTGGTCCTGGGGGAAAGGAAGGCGCTGAGTGTGTGGGGATGGATCCTTAGACGCGGGTGTTGTCACTCGGAGGGGTGCCCGCTGTGCTGTCAGCACCAGGGCTGCGAAGTTCCCCCTTTTTTATCCATTCCTCATGCGTTTTGGCCTCGTATCCGTGTCAGGTGTGAAAGCTGCACCGGGTGCCTGTGCAGGAACAGTGTGTCGCAGCCAGCCTCTGCCACGGAGAACCAAAAAACACTTCCCCAGAGCCTCCTCATGAGCTCCAGCCTTGAGCCCTACAGAGCAAGCCCCAGGCTGGTAAACGTCCTGCCCAGGGCACAGCAGCAGCGCTGGCTGTGAGGTTGTTTTGAAGTTGTTCCTCTTGCCAGTGAGTTCTGATCCCGTTGGAGGGCTCTCGCTGAATGCGAGGATTCCTTCAATAAGTCTTGTAGCCATTGGGCTGTCAAATTACAAAACATTTGGAAGCGGTGTGGGTTGTGTTCTTTTTGGCAGCCTTAAAGGCTTGACTTGACCATGAAGATGAAATAATTAAATTACTTGGAATGAAAAGCGTAAATCTTAGTATATCAGTTGGGTCTTCAACTAACAGAAGACTGGAGTGGAGAACACGAATAGATGGCTAGAGACACTTGCTTGAGAAGAAGAGGGAGCTAACTTTTTGGCAGAAGTGTGTCTTGTCTCACAACAAAGTGGTGAGCTGTGTGCTCTTTGGGCCTGTTTTTCTAGAAATGTCTGGATTGTAGTGTGGTATTTACAGAGCCGTGAAACACTTGGGGATGGGAAACACTGCATGGGCATGCAGAAATATTTACTGAGCTGACTTTTCATCTCTTGTTCCTCCTGCTGTGCCAGGTTCTGACTTTGGGTTTGTTTGTCTTACATTGTAAAAATGTAAAATGTAAAACAAACAAGCCTGTCAACCTATGCATAAGTAGGGTTTGAGGGATGGGATCTATTTTAGAAGACAACTTCTTTGATTTATTCTTTTTCCAAGTTGTGGGTTTGCTTGTACTTGCAAATCCTTTTCGGGAAATAGATCAAAATTTTGTGGTTACGTTTCCCAAGTCTCTTTATCATGAGTAAAACAACCCACTTTCAAGAACGGTCACGATTGTTTATTCCTGCCTGAAGCAGGAAGGGCATTAATGTCTCTGTTCTGGTTTTAACAGGTATATTGAGGGCACCATGAATTGGAATAAAGGTGGACCTGGTACAAAGAGAGGCTTTGGTTTTGGTGGATTTGCCATAACGCCTGGAAAGAAAGAGGAGCCCAAGCTTTCTCAACAGTCTCATAGTGCTTTTGGAACAGCCGGTTCCTCTGCTGCATTTGCGAAATCGGGACCTCCACAGCTGCCTTCGTTCTACAAAATTGGGTCAAAGCGAGCAAATTTTGATGAAGAGAACGCGTAAGTAGGGTTATTTCTTGTGTCTCTCTAGTTCTAGATTGTGGTGTTTTATACTTCCCAAGGTCAGGGAAAGTACCCGTGATGTTTGTGCGGTTCAGTTATTTAGAACAGCGTGCTCAGGAGTAAATACCTTAATGCTGCATGGTGGTGTAACAGAACCCCGGTGGCTTTACTGAAATAGTATCAAAAATATTGAGCTGGTCGCCTGCGAGAATGCCCGTCCCTGCTACCCGTCCCTGGGTAGATGTTTGGTGTGTCCCTGGACTTATTTACACTTTCTCTGTCTCAGCCTATCACCTATAAAATAAGAACAGCAATACTTCATTGCCTTTAAATACATGTAAAAGACAGTGAGATGCTACAGAAGCTCTTGGAGAGCTCCCTTCCTCCTCTAGCTTTCCTTCTCCCTAAGAGCATCCTTCAGCTGAGCCTCAGACCGCTCAAATCTCATGTTCTGGTACAACCGAGACTTTGCATGAGGTGTTGTGTTTGGAATTGGGGCCAATTAGGGTAAATCTGTGTGCCTTTCACAAGGGAAGCGTTTTCGTGGCAGGTCCTGTACACGCACTGACTTTTATTATCCATCTCTGCATGGGAAGCTTGACTCAACTCAAAAACAGTGAAGGAGAGTGTGCTGTTGTAGGCTCCGTCCTGACTGGGCCAATGTTTGTTTCTTTTCAGGTACTTTGAGGACGAAGAGGAAGATAACAGCAATGTCGACTTGCCATACATTCCAGCGGAGAATTCCCCCACTCGCCAGCAGTTTCATTCCAAATCGGCAGACTCTGACAGCGATGATGATCCTCTGGAGGCATTCATGGCTGAAGTGGAGGCAAGACCCGGCTTGTGAAATGTTTGTTAAGTTCTGTGGCAGTGCTCCTCTCCTGCTGGGAGCAGCAAATGCTCCTCGTGGCTTTGGCAGTCACATTCAGAATGTCCCTTAGCTTTTGATTTTTATTTAAGACGATATTTTAATTAGAACTTAAATGTGAATTAAATGGGGATGTAGCGGATACACTTTACAGTAGCTTAACTATTGAAGTGTTTTCGGTTTGCCAAGGCAATGCCACAAAGAGCTTTGTGTGTCTCTGAATACAAAGCTAACATTTTGTGTGTTTTTCACGACCTGAATGGAAATCTTTTAGGTTTATCAGGAGCAGTTCCTTAGCTGCAGTTCTGTAGTTAGCTGGATTCTATCACAGCATTTGATAGAAGAATGCAGAGAATATATTTTTTCAACAGCACTGCCACAAAGTTACAATATATAAATTTCAAAGGAATTAGAATTTGTTTAATGTTACTAGTGTATGGAACAAGGAAAAGTTTAGTCCAGAAAGTACCATCACTGTAGCATGATGGTCTAGTTACATAGGAACAATTTTTCCTTTCCACATTTTATCGCCTTGTTATGTTTTTTAACGTGCCACAATTTTATGACCTGCTAGGATCAAGCTGCTCGAGACATGAAGAGACTTGAAGATAAAGACAAGGAAAAAAAGAATGCTAAGTAAGTTCTTTCTTGTAATTCCCATTCCTACCTGTGTCTTGTATGGTGCTAAGAAAATTCCGATGTATTTTGTTCATGTTCATTGCTCTGTAGATAATATGAAACAGTGCTGCTGCACCTGTAGTAGTAGAGATGCTGGAGAATTTTTCAAACTTGAACTAAGTTTTAAGACATTCCCTGTAAAGCTGACACATTAGGTAGTGGGTGACAATTGGGATTACTAAATTCAGAATTCAAGCAATTTATGCTTTTGCAACTTGTCTATCTGTTTTGACCAAGGGAAGTAATTGTGATTCTTGAAATAAGTGTCAGAAACATTGATAGAACTTGCATTGCATTGCATGGGGTTGATCAGATTATACATGGTCCTGAAACAGAACACCGGATCCAAATGACCACCTGGGGAAGTCCTGAACTGGATTTGCACTTCCTGGCTCATATTGCTCCTCACTTATGGGACATCTGGTAGCATCGAGAGCTTAGACCAGGATGATCTTTGATGTGGCTTCTACTGGGAAGACGGAATCCTAATCTTTCAGTCTCATTAATAGAAGTAAAATGAAGTCTTTGCAGGGTCGCTGTTATGGTTGGCACCAAATGTGAAAAATCCATGGGTTGGGATTATGAATGTTACTGAGTTGTTAGCGTTGTATCTTCCACAAAGTATCAGCACTAATCAAATCAAAGTGTGGAGCTGAGTATGTGGAACACTTGCAGGGAAGTTTTTTTTTTCTCCGCTTGTTTTTCCAGGGGTATTCGAGATGACATTGAAGAGGAAGATGACCAAGTGAGTTCTTATGCAGTCTTTCTATCTTCTTTTTTTGTTTGTTTTTTTAATCTTCCCTCCCCAAATGTGTAACTACTAGGTACAAACAAAACTCCAGTGTCATGCACAGTACCCGGACAATTCAGCAGGAAGCTCTAGTGGTTACCCTCCTGTCTCCACCGCTCTAGGTGTTTCACCAAAAAAAAAAAAAAAAAAAGAAAAGAAAAGAATATTAGGAGACAATTTCTTTATTTTTTTTTATATTTTTTTTTTTTTTTTACCATTTGAGAAGATTTTTTTGTCAATTTGAATTTCAACTTCCTGTACTACAGGTTTTTCAGTATCTGAGGGTCTCATCAAATTTGAGATTAACTGAATCAACTAATATGGAACACCACTGAGAGGCTGTTGAATTTTCACTGCAAATAGCCTCCACAGTTTGTCTGCTTAGGGCAAGAGTCTGACTTTTTGCTCTTAGTATTCAGAGGAGCTCCAGTTTTGACTGAGGATTGTAGGCATCACCATAATGAAATATTAAGCAAAGAGGAAAGGCTTAATTTCAAAATGTCTCTCTAATTAACAATTATCATGATACTTGTAGTTAAGCAGAGCATGGAAGGGTTCTCTGGCTTGTAGGTCTTTGCTTCCAGTTTGGTGAGTGTAGCCATGCTGAAGTCTGAGCACAGTTAACTTATGCTTGCAGACGGTTGTTCAGAAAGTATGTTGCATGCATATCTAAATGACTGAGCAATGATTGGCCATGTGAATGAAAAAAAAAACAAAAAACAAAAAAAAAACCAAACAGATGGGTATACACACTTCTTTGTAATTGAACCTTGCTTTAAAAATCTGGTCTTAAATCTTTGCTTAAAAATCAATTGAGACTGGTGTTTCTGCATGAGAATGTCGTGATGTGCCAGTGAGACCTAAATGGGATTCTGTGAGATGCATACTTCCTTGTGAGCTGTAAGGATAGCATGTGACAGTGATTGCTAACTTGGGGTTGTGTTGAAGGACTCTTGAAATAGTTTCTTTCCCATTTGCTGTTGACTTTTCATTTCTCGAGTGTAGTTAGAAGTGGAGAAACTATCTTTGGCATAGTTTGTTTAACAAAAAAAGAACAGCATATGCTGAGTAACATTGTGTTCTGTGTTTAAAAACCTGCAGTGTTTGTATTGTGTTTGTGTGGAAATAAGAATAGAATTTTATATTGTTAAAGCATTACAAGTCTTGAGGGAAGGATTTCTTAAGCAAATCTGTAAGAGGAAAAGTTTGTGTTCGTTGTTTTTTGTTTTTTAAAAAAAAAGCATTTGTGGTCTACCTGAACATTGTAGTTGTTTTCTTCATGTCTTCTTACTGTCCTTTCTCTGGGCATAACTGTTGGTATTTGTTAGAAGAACTAGTTCTAGTGAATGTTCTGTTTCTCAATGATGTGTGTGAAAGCAAAAACCGTCTAGCTTCGTACATCATTTAAACGAATGTGGCACTATTCTTGCATCCTATTGTATGCAATTTTACTGATATGTTTTGCTGCAGGAAGCTTATTTTCGCTACATGGCTGAAAACCCTACTGCTGGTGTGGTACAAGAAGAGGAAGAGGATAACCTCGAGTATGACAGTGATGGGAACCCAATTGCACCGTCCAAAAAAATCATTGATCCCCTTCCACCTATTGACCATTCAGAGGTAGGAAGCTTACTCTATTCTATTCCTTCTGAGGGACTGTAGCTAGGAAGTGGATTGAAATATGCTTCCTTCCCTATGAAGCAGTGTTGTAATATTTTACTGCTGTGCCACTTGGGTCATACTGAAGATCCTTAAAATTGCTCCCTATTAAGTTAATGTTATCGCAGACAGCTAAGAACTTTTTTTCTGAAAACTTTCCTTCCAAAATTAGATGTACAGAGAGAATCTTGAGTCTTGGACTAACTGAGCAATTACCTTGCAGATTGAATATCCACCTTTTGAAAAAAATTTCTATGATGAGCATGAGGAGATCACCAGTCTCACCCCGCAGCAAGTGGTGGAGTTACGTCATAAGCTAAATCTCCGGGTAAGCAGGTCACAGAACTATCTTTGTGGTATTATTTATTTATTTATTTATTACTCCCATTCTTTCTAATTGTCTTAGCAGTTTTAATGAAGATTTTGACAGGGAATTGCAAGTTTTGAATACCAAGCCTCTTGGACACTTTTAGTGACTTTGATTTAAAGGAGGTTGATTTTCCTCAACAGTTTTTGAAAGTCATCTCTGGGCTTTTCAAATTGGGCACCCAAAATTGCCAGTTGTATAGTTGCAATTGTACTAAAGAACCACAGAGCTAAGAACTGAAACTGGAAATACTATATTCAAGATTTTTTTTTTTTTTTTTTTTTTTTGCCATTTGAGACATGTTAGTGTGGTGACTTCCTGTGAAGGGAACTATTTGGGGGAGGAAGGAGATAAATTTTACAAGGAAGTAGGTATAATTTTTAGTAGCTTGTGTTGATTGACAACTTATGTAATTTTTTTTATATCTGAAAGACCTAGTTACACGGCACATATGGAGTTTGCACTAAGTTATACTTAGGTCTGTTAAAAAAATAAAAAGCAGTTTTTTGAGGTAGAGAGAGCTTTGTTCATTTTTTTATAGATCTCTTCAGTTTTCTCTTACTGCTTTCCATGAACAAAGATATGTTTTTATTTCTAAGGTCTCCGGTGCTGCTCCTCCAAGACCTGGCAGTAGCTTTGCTCATTTTGGATTTGATGAGCAACTTATGCATCAAATTAGGAAATCTGAGTATACCCAGCCCACTCCTATACAGTGCCAGGTGAGTGTTGTCACTCTCTTACATCTAAACGAAGCTAACAGAATGCATGCAAAGGTCCCTGGTGCGCATGAGGGTGTATACAATTCTAGTTTCCTATATAGACCTGTCACAGAGAAGAATAATTTGGATTTTTCTAGGTAAATAGCTTTGTTATTTTTCTCAGTTTTAGCATTCTTACAGCTGGACAGGATGCATTTATGGCCATGTAAATATATCCTGGGAATGTTGTACTGTGCCCAAACACTGACTTTGTATAGAACACTAACATAATACAGCAATTACTTCCAGCCCTTAAACCAAACTAATTCAGATCTGACTTGGCGATAAAGATGTGTATGAATCTACGTATGCTGCTCTGAGTCCCCTGCAACATGCATTCCTTTTTTATCTGGGTTTTCATTTACTATCTAGGACAGTAATATGCTAAGTTGGGCATAATATGGGTTTAGAATCTCCTTATTTTTAGGGTGTTCCAGTTGCACTGAGTGGCAGAGATATGATTGGGATAGCTAAGACTGGAAGTGGAAAAACAGCAGCCTTCATCTGGCCTATGTTGATTCACATCATGGATCAAAAAGAGCTTGAACCAGGGGACGGTCCCATTGCAGTGATTGTATGCCCAACCAGAGAGCTTTGCCAACAGGTGAGTGTCTAGAAGATATGTGTACCATACAGTGTTTCTACAGAAGAAGGCAGAATTCTGTGCAGAAGTTACCAGAGAACCTCAGTAACCTGTTTGAAAAAATTACTCTGCACCTGCCTTCATTGTAAGCTCACAATCCTCACGCTAATTTTAGTCTAAGGATCATGACAAACTTTAAATCATCACTTTTATACAGTTCTCCCATGTTACTCTTAAGTATTGAGAGTACTGTGGATCCATTACCACAAATCGTATGTATAAAAGAATAGCTTAAATTGCAGTTGAATGCCTAAATAGCTTTCCCAGGTAAGTGAATGGAAGTTATCCACAAGTATTAGAGCGTTCAGTCTTGAGGATTTCTGAATAATTTAATGAAGCTGATAGCTGAAAAGTGGATTGCATGAGCTGGGCTCCATTACCATGGTAGGTGTATCTTCTCAGATCCTTCTAACCTGAACTGTGTCCTTTTTAAAATTCTCAGATCCATTCTGAATGTAAGCGCTTTGGTAAGGCGTATAATCTGCGCTCAGTAGCTGTGTATGGAGGAGGAAGCATGTGGGAACAAGCCAAAGCCCTCCAGGAGGGGGCAGAGATAGTTGTTTGCACACCGGTAAGTACCTGTCTGCTCATAATACATGCTTTGTTGTTGTGTAACTGGAGCTGAGACAGATCTCTCAATATCATTGGTGATGCAGAATTTGTTCTCTGATCGTGAAAATCCAGGTTCTTCACAGGTTACCAGATGTTAAATAAACTGGGATGATTTCTGTCCCAAGAGAAATTGAAAGAGATTAGGTATGATCTTACAAGAGGAAACAGAGTAGCAAGCAAGACCTGCTTTAATCAGTGTCAGTTGTGTGCAACACCAGCTTCTGATTGCTGAGTCTGAAATTTATGAGGAAAATTCCCAGAATGTTTTGAACTTGAGTGACATCTTCCTGAATCAATGTAGAGCCTGTAACAGTTATATTGAAGAGCTGAGGCACTGACTGGGTGTTGATGCTGAGCCAGTGATTTAAATGAGCGTTATTCTCAACTCATTTTTTGCTTACTGCAAAAACTAGTTACAAATTTAGGCAAAACTGAGCGATTAATGGTTGGAGGAATTTTTATTGTGGGTATTTATTGGGGTATTGGGCAAAAAAAGCAAAACGTGAAGAACTCCTGCACCAACAATTTTGGAATTAAATAATTCACAATTAAAGTTAAGTCAAAATGAGAAATCGGCAATTTTAGGGTCTCAGCACCGATATCCTTCAAAAACTAGTCATAAAATTAATCTAGTCATGTATACTTCATGAGAGGTTTAGGAATCTATTTCTATGACTTGAATATTAACACTTCTAGACCGAAGCCCTGACATGTTTTTTGTTCTGTCTCTGGTAAGTGAGGATAAAAAGCAGTTAGGTGATTTCTTTATTTATTTTTTTCTCCACAGGGTCGTTTGATTGATCATGTGAAAAAGAAAGCTACAAACCTTCAAAGAGTCACTTACCTTGTGTTTGATGAAGCAGACAGAATGTTTGATATGGGTTTTGGTATGTACTGACCAAAGGTCAAAGCTTTGGAAAGCGGCAGTGTGTGATTCCCAGCTTAATACGACGGCTTATAGCTCCAGTAGCTTCCTCTACTTAGTACATCATGGAAATTCTTTCTATACAAAGCTCATATTTAAAGGTCTATTATCTGTTGGTATAAAGAGATTAGCAAAGCCCTGTTGATGAACAAATTCCCAAAAGCCTGATTTTTGTCTTAGAATTGGTGAACAGCTTTTGGGTAAGTCACTTCTGTGCTTTAATTCCGTGTGTACAAACTAGCGGTGTTAGAAGAACTTTCTGCTTTCTTGGATCAGGTTTAGTCATTCGGATCTATATGACTTTGAATATGTGTCCAGGAATCATGGGACACAGTAAAAATTTGGCAGTGCTGTAATACCCCAAAGTGAGAGACACTTGTGAGATGTACAGAGTGTGCACAGAGTCAGCTAGGATCTTTGCTTAAAGGAACTTTTGCTGAAGTTCAAGGAACCTTAAGAAAGTTCCTTAAGGAAATTTCAATGAACTTTCATTGTGCAGCAAAGAGCACCAGGAAGTCCCAGTAAAATTAAGTATCAAGTGAGAGACACTCATTCATTCTGTGGCTATTTGTTAAATAAAGCAGTGTAGTTGCATTTCTGAGTTAGTGCACTAACTAATGAGCAAACAGTGTTGATTAGAGCATTTTCTCTCTTTTCCAGAATATCAGGTCAGATCAATTGCAAGCCACGTACGTCCTGACAGACAGAGTGAGTATAAGCAAGTTTCAAAATACAGTACTGGGAGATGAAGGAGGCTATATGGTGGGCTGCCAGTTAAGAATCTGAAGCAGAGCTTGGATTTCTTGTTCTTGACACAGCTGTGCCTGACTTCCTCAGGACTCCAGTGGTGGTATTCTCTGTGGGCTGGTGGGAGGGATTGCTTGTGAAGTGTGAGCATTTAACCAGGCTGTTCATCACTCTGTAATCCCTCCACAGACTTTACTCGGAGAAAAGATGATTAGCTCAATTAATATTCATATGCTCTGAGATCCTGTGTTCTAAACTGGCAGAAAAGAAGGCTCACAGCAGTGCCACCTATTATTCATACCCTATTTCAAATACCATAAAACGTATTTCTACTTTGAGATATTCTAATAGTCACTGTGATTGATAATTTTCATTAGAACCGTTAAAACAGCTTTAGATCCCTGACATACAGCACAGTCATACAGGTTCACAATATCTGTACAGTGTTCTCATAATTCTGAAAAAGATTTATTTTTCATGGAGCTCAGACACTTTCTTTTTCTCTCAGCCCTCTTGTTCAGTGCCACTTTCCGTAAGAAGATTGAGAAATTGGCCCGAGATATTCTGATTGACCCAATTCGAGTTGTGCAGGGAGACATTGGAGAGGTAATTCCACCTTACTTCTGACACAATCACAGAAATGAATCATTCTGTTGTCTGAAATTTATGTTAAGCTGCAGTATTCATCACATATATTTAAGAGTAAATACTTGGTGTTTAAAAAAATAGTTTGGGGGCTTTGTTTTGATTTCATTTTATTTTATTGAGCTTTCTGCCAGGAAATAATCTTGTAGTGATGGGAGGGTTTCACCTAGGAGTGAAACAACATTAAGGCAGTGATTGATTTGTTTATTAGGCTGAATCAATAGGTGTATCCTTTTGCTTTGTCTCAAAAATATAAATAGGGCAATTACAGCTTTTGCAATGGAGGATTTGCAACTTAGACTGTAATGTCTCTCAGCTGGCTTCTGTGGGAATGTTGATCTCTACTTGCTTGACAGTAGCAGGTGAACTATCAGCATGCTTTGGTAGTAAGTCAATGAAGCGGGCAGATGTATGCTTGCTGTGAAGAAACTTTGCACAGAATATATGCAAACTGTTGAGAAGTTTCACAAAATGACTTCAGAACATTCTTCTTTCAACCAGTTCTCTGCATTTATTTTTTTTCGATCAGGGTTGTGAGGTATCCCATAACAAAAAAATGAATGGCTATCTGAGGCCTTGCCTTTCTAGGAGGCCTTTTCTTCTAAACTTTGCTTAAGGAAAAAAGCAGCTGTCCTTGCTCAGTCAGTTTCTGTTTGTGTCAAAGACTGCAGTTTGCCTCTCAGATTTATCAAAGAGTAGCTCACTTAACCCCTGCCTTTTCTGTGTAGTGAAGATAAAGCAGTCAGCAATTAGTCAAGCAGGGGATAACTGAAACCTCATTCAAAGGAGGATGTCGGTCCCCTGCTCTTCTGTATATTTTATTCTCACACTTAGTTTAAATTCCTGATTTAATTCTGCTGTCTGTGTTTGTTTGCAGTACTGTCTTTTGTGTACTGCATTGTGGCTTGTCTTATTTCCCTCCTCAGGCAAATGAAGATGTTACTCAAATTGTGGAGATTTTCCCTTCTGGCCCTAGCAAATGGAACTGGCTGACTCGACACCTCGTGGAGTTCACGTCTTCTGGGAGCGTTCTCCTGTTTGTCACCAAGAAGGCGAATGCAGAAGAGCTGGCTAATAACCTCAAGCAGGAGGATCATAATCTAGGGCTGCTTCATGGCGACATGGACCAGAGTGAGAGGAATAAAGTCATTTCAGAATTTAAGAAAAAAGGGATCCCGATACTGGTAGCTACTGATGTAGCAGGTATGTATGAGCTGTTATTTCTTAGAAAGCCACAAATTGTAGATGTTAGCAGAAAGGTTAATACACTTTGGAAGGCAGCAAGGTTGGCTTCTACACCTGCTGGACACAGTTTTCCAGATGTTTTTCAGAAGTAGTGTTAGCAAAGGGTTACATTTTTAAAGTCTTCTAGAGATATTCGAGTTATGGTGACAGGTATATTATTTAATATACAAAAAGAAAATAAACTGCTTCTTAAGGAAGTAGTTGCTATTCATCAGTCAGCTGCCAAATTATGCATGCTTGTATGAGGAGATGGATGCACTTGAAGCCTCCTCTAGAAAACCTTTTGTACCCAGATGTTTAGCTGAACAAAGAATGGATTTCATTGTATCTTTCTCACTTGAAATAAAAGTCATTTGAAGAGAGATCTTCCATCTCCAATGCTATGAGCTTGGAGATGAGTGATGTTGCTGTACTTAAGGTAGCAAAGAGTTGTGGTGTATGAAGGGTGTCTTAACAGGGATCTGTTCCTGTGAGAACTCCTTTCCTGTGCTGGAACAGAATGATGTGCTGGTAGGGATGGGGTTGCTTTGAGTTCCTCCAGGCCAATCACACTTACCACTGTATTGCTCTTGATTACAGCTCGTGGGTTAGATATTCCTTCCATTAAGACTGTGATCAATTACGATGTGGCTCGGGACATAGACACGCACACCCACAGAATTGGTCGTACTGGCAGAGCAGGCGAGAAGGGAGTTGCCTACACTCTGTTGACTCCCAAGGACAGTAACTTCGCTGGTGATCTCGTCCGAAATCTGGAAGGTGCTAATCAACATGTTTCCAAAGAGCTGTTGGATCTAGCAATGCAGGTACAAAGCAAAACTTTTTGAGTAGAGGAAGGTTACTTCCATGAGTAGCAGAGTGAGAAAATAAGGAGTTCGGAGCTTGTTTCTGGCTCCATCATACATTCTCAGTGAACTTTTGGGAATCTGTATTGTTTTTAAGTAGGCTTTCTAGTGGTCTTTTTATGGCCTCTAAAAGAATGCAGAAGACAAGATGATTTTGGACTGCAACATGTAATCTATTCAGGGGTAAAACATTGACTAGGAAATTAAGAACTGTCTGGTGTCAGCAAACCACTCCAACTCTGCTATCTCATTACAGTCAGATTTTTGATACGCATTAAGAGCAGGTACCTAGAAGATGCAGCTTAGTTGTAAGCTGAACTAGAAGCTGATTACAGGGAACTTTCACTTTGTGAACTGGTTGTGGCTTGATCATTTTACCTGCTTGGCAGTGCTGTCTGGCAGGCTTACTATATATAGGTCTGATGGATTGCTCAAACAATTGTGTTTATGCCTCTGTACTTGTCAGCTCATTAAGTTCTTGTCTTTTGCTGCCCATGTAGCTGCAAAGGAGCAAAGGCTTTTTGGTAATTTTCCATTTCAAGTATGGATTAGCAAGCTTGTGACTTCACCCAGCAGCTTAGACGCGAGCTGCTAGAAGTAAATATTTTTTCTGATGCACAGAGGCAGCAGTTTCAGAAGTGACAAAGTTTGTGAGGCACAGCTCCAAGGCTGTGTATGAGAGAACAGAAGCTGAATGGCTTGGCTTAAAGGCTTCTTCAGGTTTGAACAAACTACAGGATATAAAGAGAGGTGCAGCTAGCTATTATTGAAAATCCTGGTAACAGGAGGTCTGGTTGGACTGCCCTTTCCTAGCCACTGCTTGTTGCAGTAAGTTTTGCTGACAGAACTTCATTTCTTCTTAGCCAGGCAATGGACTAAATCAATAAAACCCAAACATGAACAAATTCAGAGCTCTCAAGTGAACGGCATTAGAGATTGCATTTATTCCCGGGTTTATCAGAATGCAAACCCCCAAAACTTTAATATGTATGTGAACTCAGGACATAAAACTAGTTGTTATAAGGCACATTTGTAGGAAAAGCTTCAGACCCACATGACAGGACTGTCTACAACTTAACTATAAAGCAGTGTAGTCTGCCGTGTCCCATCCTCTTGCAACGGCTGTGTTGTGGATTGGGAAACTGTATTGTTTTGGGGTGGGGTTTTTTTTGAAATGCTCAAAGTCCTTCTTTTCTGAGCCTCATTACCAGCGTTTACCAATCTTTTCATTCCCTGTGTTGAGAAGCATTTGGTTTTCTTTTGCACAGAATCCATGGTTCCGGAAATCCCGTTTCAAAGGAGGAAAAGGCAAGAAGCTGAATATTGGTGGTGGTGGCTTAGGATATCGCGAGCGTCCTGGTCTGGGATCAGAAAGCTCTGTAAGTAGAGGTGCTGAAGAAGTTCTTTACAGGTTCTTGGAACTTTTAAACTCAGGATTGACCAGCTTGTGGCTTTTTTTTTTTTTTTTTTTTTGTGAACTATCTGATTTTACCTTGGTTTTATCACCTGACTGCACTTCAGTTTTGCTTGTACTGCAGGGAGCTGGGAAATGGGGTAATACTGCTGAATAGTGCGTTGCTTAGACCTCCTGCACCTTTACCTTTCTGTCATCCTCAAGATCATGAGCAAAGCTGTGCTAGTGCTCAGTGCTCCTGGAGGTTTGTGATCCTTAGTGGGCATATTCCCTGAGTGCAGAGTAGAGATAAGTTTGGAGAAGTGTTGAATTGAAAGTGTCTGGGTTGGATAAATCTCTCCAGTTGTCCTTTGTCTTTCTGCTTAGGACCGTGGAAACAACAACAGTGTGATGAGCAACTACGAAGCATATAAGCCATCCTCTGGGGCAATGGGCGACAGACTTACAGCAATGAAAGCAGCTTTTCAGGTCGGTTCAGTCACTTGTATCCCAAGTTCTAACTCAGGCACTTGTATCCCAAATTCTACCTCAAGAGAAAAGGAAATAACGTGGAAAAATTTTACTACTGATGGTTCAAAATGTTTTTTATTTCCTCCCTTAAGAGTGCAGAAACCCTGCTGACTTCAGGGAAGTTAAGTTTGGTAGTTGCAGCCATGTCTCATCCAACTGGAGCACTCAGCGTTGCAGTTCAAAGTGGAAGAATAGCACGCAGGCTGCACCGAACAGATCTGCACTACATGAATGTGCCAAACTTATTTTGTTTTCTGCTGCCTGTTTGCTCTTTTTCCCTTTTGGATTCTGCTCCTAGGCTTGATCCTACTTAAGTTGCTTAGCAGCAATAGTGTAACTGCAGACAAAAGAAGCAGGGAACAGAGAAACCCTTTCTCTTGAGTGTGAAAATTAACCCCGCAGTATAGGAGTTCCGTTGTTTCTGTGGTCTGGTAGCAGATGTCCGTTACTAATTCTGTGTTCATAAGCACGGCAGGAATGTAATTGCTCCAAGACTGACTTTTTATAGGAACTCTTTTTACTAGGGGTTCCCCAGAGTTCAAGACAGGCTTGTATATGCATGATGACTGTGTGTTTTGTGGTGCAGTGTAGAGGCAAACATGCTCTTTTTTTTCTTTCCATCTCTTTCTGGCAGTCTCAGTATAAGAGCCACTTTGTTGCTGCAAGCTTAAATAATCAAAAGACTGGAAGCTCTGCTGCTGGTGCTAGTGGCTGGACTAGTGCTGGGAGCTTGAACTCAGTACCAACAAGTTCAGCACAGCAAAATTCTGCAAATCCCGACAGCCCGATTGCAGCTGCCGCAGCAGCCAAGGGTGTTCCAGGTTTCACCAGCACCGGGAATCTGAGTAGCGTTCCCACCTTCCCAAGCGTCGGAGTACAGGGCTACAACAACACCACCACGAATGCCAGCACCAATAATCGAGAAGGCATCAGCAGCACCGGCGTCGCTCCTGGTGGCGGTGGTGGCGGCGGCGGCGGCGTTGTCAGAGAACGATACAACGACAGCAGGAACAGTCGGCACAACGAGGTCCCACGCCGGGGAGAGGGCGGTGGCGGTCGCTACAACGACGTGCAGCGCCACGGGGAAGGAGGGGGCCGCCACAGTGACGCTTACCGGCACGGGGAGGGCCGGCACGGCGACAACCATCGCCACGCTGAAAGCCGGCATTTCACTGACGGGAGCGGTGGCAATCGCAATAATGGTGAGAGCAGGAATATCAGCGAGGGTAGGAACAACGAGAACAGGAATGGTGAGAACAGGAAGGATGCCAACAGCCGGGACAACAAGACAGATGGTTTTGCTGTCCCGGAGCCCCCAAAACGTAAGAAGAGTCGATGGGACAGTTAAAGGCTGGTGCTTCGCAGCCTGGTGGAATCAGTGCAGGTAGTGTTGTCTTTTTCCAGAGGATTTCTTGGGTTTTTTGGTAACTGGTTGTTGAGCAGCTGGGGGAGGAGAAGGAAACCGTGAGAACTCCCCATGGAAGTCTGCGCCGGTACATCTGCGGACAGATTCAATCTAATGATGTGTACATGCGATGCTTAGTCAAAGAGAAATCATTTTGATAAAGCTCCCTGGGTTCTGCTTTTAAACATTCAGTGCTCAAGTGACTCTGCTGGATTTAAACAGATCTTCTTGACAAGAAAGAAGCTGTTTCATGTCCTTGGAACATTAAGAAACTGTTGAAGGTAGTCTTTTCTTAACCAGCATTCACATTTAAAAAAAAAAAAAAAAAAAGCAAACAAAAAAAAAGTTCATCTGGAGATGCTCAGGACCCACCTGTTTAACTTTAATCTTTCAGCAGTTTGTTCAGTGTGGTGAGTTCTTCTCCAGTCTCTTCTTTTCCCATATTCTTCTGTCCCCAAATAATTTGGCCTCCAGATTGGCCCATCTGTCTCTCCCCATCAATTAAGAATGTATTAATTGACGTTGCTGAAGGGGGGATGGAGCAAGTTGATTTTTCTTTAATTTCTTATGAAGCTGTTCAAGGGATCCTTCTCCAGCCCAGTTAACCACGACGTCACACATAGTGAAGGATGAACTCCCTGTTTTTTTTGTGGTCAGTACACCAATCCCATTGCCCCAAGTATTTTATTTCCTTGTAAAAAGAAAAAAAAAACTTCTTTCCTAATAACCTTCATTTTGGTGGAAGCCTGCATAGCAAACTTGTCTCTCTGCTGTGCCTATGCACCCTCTGTTATGAGAGGGCTGATTGCTTTCTTCAAAGTAAAAACAGAAAAGGGAAAAAAAAATGTAGATATGCCACAGCAATCAAAGGCTGGCACCTCCCCCCCATGAAGTGAAGCTAAATGAAGAGGCTTCATTCAGAAATTCAGGGACCTGCTGCTCAGAAGCCTTTAGGGAGAACCTGAAAAGCAATTGATGGAGTGGAACAGCTCAAATATCTCGCCCCATATTGGACACATGTAGTTAAAACTGTAAAATCTTGCTTGACTGTTTTTAACTCATTGTGTGTATTACCTGTTTTTTAACTTTTTTTTTTTTTTTGCACCATAAAGGTAAGGAAGAACTCTTTTGTTGAAACATGTCAGCACCCACCTCTGTCTTGTTTCTACTGAGAGAAGTATCAGAAACTGTCAGTTTTTTGTGACATTGTGATGTTTTCTTTATCAGCTGTGCATTTACTTTCTGCTTGCTCTAGTAAATGTTTTATTACTGGGACAAAATACCTAGCATGTGCTTTTTGTTCTCTACTTCTTCCTTTGGCTGGTCTGGCATTTGGATAGCGATTTGTCTGGCCGGAGATCTGACTGCCTCCCTTTCTTTGAACAGAAGTTTTGGACTGTAGTTTAGAAAATAATTCCTGTGGTTTTTCTCAGCGTCATTCACTCCATACTTTTGAAAACCGTATTTTAGCTTCAAAGCCTGCTGGGGAATAGATTTCTCTCCATTTTACCAGCGTGGAGGTGTGCAGTCCAGGACACGTTGCTTCTCCCAGCCTTTCCTGGAGTCACTGTAGAGCTGGAAAGAGGGCTCAGCCCCAGTCCTGTCAGCTGACTTGCACGTGTGCTGGTTTCAGTTAAGACATAAACTTTTTTAAAAAATAATAATTTGATAATTGAATAAATTGATAATTTAATAAATAATAATTTGATTATTTGGGCCCCCTCACTGTCTAATTGTAACACAGGTTTTAGAATGGCTTCCACTTGAATTATCTAATCACAGTCTAGGCAGAAACCTCTTTGCACTGATTTGAGCTCTGTAAAACTGGAGACTTCAGCATATTTAGTGTTAAGATAAGGATGATGTCTTGTTCCAGGGCAGATGCGGCAGGGGGTTAGGAGCCACTGCTGGGTTCCTTTTTCCTTATCACACATAGTGTCTACCACTCAGCACAATTAAAGATTTGAGTTTTAAAACCAAAAAATAGCTTGGTGGTCTAAAACTGCCCTCTGCTCCCTCCCTTTCTTGGTCTCAGGTCGCTGCCACCAGGAACTGTCCTGTACGGGGGTTTCTCCCCTTCTTTTTAATGCATCCCTCTGCTGTTCTGATAGGATGATTGAAATTCCTCACCCCTCTCTCAGCTACCAGGAGCCCCCGGAGAATGGAGTGAGTAAATATTGATCGGTGACAGAGAGCCATAAATGTCAGTTCACAGGTCCCCGTTAGATACAGGAGGAGGTTGGTTCCTTTTCCGCAGAACAAGGTAGCAGTGTGAGCTGCATGCCAACTACCCTGACTGGGAACCTCTCCTTGCAGGGGCTGGCTGTGCTTTCTTCTGAACAGGCAGGAGCACAACCCCGCTGAGCAAATCAGTTACAGGAAGCTCAGGTTTGGGAAGTACAACCCTGCTCCTTCCTCTGCTCGAGCATTGCTCGCCCCCTCTGCCTCCTGTCCCCCAGAGTGGGGCACTTGCTGCCTTGTCTGGGGGTGATCAGATGTGCCATCTTCCAGAGCAGGAAACCTCGTCCCTGCCCTGATGTCTCCTGGCCCTCTGGCTGCAGGTTCCTGTAGTGATTTCTAATCCTTGTGGCTCAGTTTGCACCTGAGACTTTCACCAGAAAGCCCTGCACATGCACAGGATTAGTTACGAGTTCTCTGTCACTAGCTTTATTATAAAATTGTTGCCTTGGAAGGTGTCTCAAGCAGGAAAAAACCACCGACATGCCCTGTAACTTCACCTGGTGTATGTACCCCCTCTCCCAACAACACTGTAATCGCCACCCCCACCCCACTCCCTCACCACCTGAGTGAATTATCTGCGCAGGGCATTGCAATATCCCTGGGAATGCCTTTTCCCAGCTGGGTGCTGAGGTTTTCCAGGCACTGTGTGTGCCACAGAAGGGGCAGGAGGGAGCTGGGAGGGATGAGCAGTGAGGGTAGAGCTGGCTGGCCGTGAACCTGGCTGGGTTTCCAGCCCTTCACCCCCTCTGCTTCCTCCCGTAACCATTTGAGACCGTAAAGAAGTTTGAGGATGGAAGCAAGCCTTGCAGAACGTCTCTTTATTAACTAGCTTGCAAAAAGACCCCAGGGCCAAGGCTCGGGCGTGCTGTGGTCTCTGCATTTCCACACAATCACAGGGGACCGAGGCATTTTGCTGCGCCCTCCCCAGGCTGTAACATGCGGTCTGCCTCCCTCAGCCCGTGGTGTCCCGGTGCCTCCATGCCCCCTTTTTGTGTCTGAGCAGCGCCTGGGAGCAGTCACAGCACTGCTGAGCTACGCAGGGGTGCAGGTGAGGGCAGGGTGAGCAGCCAGCCCCGGGCTGCGCAATGCAGGAATTAATGCCAAGGAGGGGAGGCAGACTTCAGGGCTGCGCTGTCCTTGGCTCAGCTTTGTACACGCTGGAGCTGAAGTAATCTTCCAGGCTGTCAGATTGGGCCTGGAGGGCTGTGTCCTGGTGGTGATTCAAGGCTGTGCATGCACAGGCATCGCTTACACCACTCATCTGCGCGTGGAAGGAGAGGAGGTTTCGAACCAGCTCGTTTTTAGGCCAGGTAGGTACAAGAAGGAACAGGAGCCTGCGGGCCCTTTGCGTGCTGGCTGTGAGGCAGAGGGAATCGTGTTGATTCAGCTGCTGACCCCTGCCCCAGCTCCACACACGAGCACAAAGGGAGCCCAGAGCACAAGGACCAGTCCAGCTGGGAGACGCGCTGCTAACTTCACAGCATCGTCTCCAGCTCTTTGTTCAGGCTGGGGTGACTCCGATCCACGTCTAAGTCCCCGGTGGTTTCCCCGCAGGCTTTCTGGCTCATCTCCTGGGTCGGACAGGGCAAAAAGTCCGAGGGAAAGGAGCCGGGGATGGAGCCTGGCAGGCTGGTACGGGCTGGGAGCAGCAGCCCGCGCTGCTGCGTGCTCCCCGCCGCTCGCCCCGCGAGGCTCATGCTGAAGCTGGTGGTGGCGTGGGAGGCCAGCCCACCGTAGTAGCAGCTCCCCCCGGCGCTGGTGGCACGTGCCTTCTGCTTGAAGTCCAGCGCCAGGCTTCTCCGAAAATGGGCTTTCTTAATCTCTGCCTGCACCTAAGGGAGGGGTTGGAGACAGCAAAACTCCCTTCTCCTTCCCTTCTCCTTCCCTTCTCCTTCCCTTCTCCTTCCCTTCTCCTTCCCTTCTCCTTCCCTTCTCCTTCCCTTCTCCTTCCCTTCTCCTTCCCTTCTCCTTCCCTTCTCCTTCCCTTCTCCTTCCCTTCTCCTTCCCTTCTCCTTCCTTTCCCACAGTGATGAATCAGTTTCCCTCCAGTTCCCTTCCCAAGCTGGGGGCTGTGGCTTAAAGTCACTGACCCTAAAGGGGCTTGACCCAGAGCTCAGCTGCTCCCATTTCTCACTTACCTCCCCGTTGCAAAAGCAGTAGATGAAAGCCACAAAGAAACCCTGCCAAAAGAGACGGAGGTGGGCTTTGAGTCCTGAGCCGGGATGGGCATCGCTCGGAGCAGGGCAGGCAGCCCCAGGGCAACGCACCTGAGAGGAGTTGAAGAGCATCTCGTAATGCATCTGGATCTGCCACAGCACCCCGGAGACGTCGGTGTAGGGCATGGCCATGAACACCACGTAGTGGACTCCGAAAAGCGGCATCAGCACCAGCGTGGACTTGAGCAGCTTCCTGAGAGGAGAAACACGGGGCGGGGAGCTGGGACCTGCCAGCCAGCCCCGAGTGCCCCAGCGAAGGGCAGGTGCTGGAGCTGCTGCAGAAGCTCCAGCTTCAGCTCCTGGGGCTGGGGCATGGTCTTGCTGCTGCCAGCACTCACCTGTACTGCTGCCGGGGGTCCAGCTTCCCCGTGTTGGTCTCCCAGAGCTTGGAGGCCAGCACGCGGACGATGTTGAGGAAGAGGAAGAAGTTCACCTGCCAACAGATGCCCACCGTGGGTTTGTCGCCTGCAAGAACCCGACCCAGCAACCGCAAGCAAGCAGCCCTGGGTGGCTCCCAGTCCCTTTTCCCTGGAAAGGGTGGGGAAGTGGAGCCATGGGGTTCTCACCACGACAGCAGCCAAGATGGGGACCTGATAAATCCACTTCATGTTCCCCGCGCTGAGGTCCCAGCACCTGAAGAGAGCGGTGAAGAACCTTTGGAGATGCCTGCAGTCACTGGTGAGAACTGCTGGCTGATGGTCCCTGTCCCCCCCAGCCACCGTCCCCATCTCCTGTCCTCCCACCCTTCACCTCTTTGTCACCTCTGAGTGAGCCTGGCTGGGAGAAATCCGGAGTTTGGGTAAATCCTGACCCAGCAGCAGCCCTGTTACAAGCACCCCCAACCCTCATGGTGTGGCAAACCAGTTTTAAATTAACTTGAACCCTCCTGAGAGCTCCTTGTCTAAACCTCCTGCTCTAAGTCCTGTGGTCTTTCTTTTTTTAAAATCTTAACTTTAGGACATACCCTTTAGTATTCATCTTGGCACCACTTATTGACCAATTTTTGATGTAAAGCTGCATCCAGCTTCCTTCCACGTGCAGAACAAAGATATTACTGGTCTAGATGACCGACAATTTTATGATTAAGCCTTGTATGCGTGTTGACTCCTCTTGTTCTTTTCAGAATTTTTGCATTTCCAGAAGCTCAGGTGCCCACAGATTTCTTGCTAGCATTTGCAACCAACCTTTCCCTCCCCAGAGGACTGCTGGTGCAGGAGGAGCTACGTACTGCGTATCCGCCAGGGAGGCCCTGACGCTGGCCCAGACAGACACAAAGACAGCAGGGAGACCTGGAGGGACAGGATCCGGGGTGAGGAGCAGAGCTGAGACACCAGGTTTGCAGCCAGAATTGGTTCCTAGCTATGTCCCATTGCCCTCATCTTGGCAATCGGTGCTGTTCAGTGCCCCAGCACCTCGCGGGGTTGGGTTGGGGTCCAAGCTTACCCCAGCCGATGATGATGAGGACCCACAGGTAGCTCTTGTTGGAGAGGAAGGCCATGAAGATCAAGCTGTGCAGGTAGAGACCTTCCACCAGGATCCAGTAGTGGTTGGTGGCCAGAAAATAGAGGAAGAGAGTCACCACCACCTTGCAGCCGACCTGCGGGCAGAGAGGTGCCCACATCAGACCCTCCCCTGAAAGCTGCGGGCCACCAGAGCTGCATCTCCTTGAGGTTTTTCCTTCCCCTCCCTGGTAGCATCACCCCGAGTGTCTCAGCCCTACATCTCCTTGCACCAGGGCTCCTAAATCCCCCTTCCCTCTGCTCCTGCCCCCGGTCTCCGTGCAGCACTTGCCAGGTGGCTCCGTTGGCCCAGCGAGGAGCCCATTTCTGCCTTGAAGTCGTCCTCCCGCAGCTTCTCCGTCTCGCTGGCCGAGTAGAGCACCATGTCCTTCACGAAGATGCTCACCGCCCGGCAGATGAAGGAGGTGAAGAGGTGCACGTGGATGTAGTTGCGTGTGCAGTGCAGGCGCCTACGGAGAGGGGTGCGACACGAGCCCAGCCCTGGCTGCCCAAAAAGCTCAGCACGTGGGGGCTACCAGGCAAGGGAGGACCTGGAGAACGTCAGCCCCAAGGTGTCAGCCCCTCGTGGGCACATAGGGCAGCTCTGGGGGCGAGTGGGGTTTCCTCCCCCTCCAGGAGCGAGGAGCTGGTTGTACTGGTCACCAGTACGTGTTGGGAGGCTCTGGGAAATGCCCTGAGGTTTGTGCTGGGGTAGGGGTGGTGCCGGTGCCCCATGGGGCTGCTCCCACTGGGGCTGTGTGCAGGAGATGGGGACATGGTCATCCCCCCCGCAGGGATGGGGTTCAGCTCCTCCTTACTTGAAGTAGGAGAGGATGCAGACGGCCACGATGAGGGAGGCCAGGGAGATGGAGTAGCCGATGGTGTACATCAGGTGCAGGCGGTCAAACACCTCCTGGAAGAGAAGGGCTCTGCTCCATGCCTACCCCACGGCCCAGGACCCTTTCAGCCTCCAGGCTGAGAGCACAGGAGGAGCAGAACTTGTTCTGGGGAGCCCCCAGCCCCGGCCATTCCCCTGTTCCACAGCCCACCCCCAGCAAGGTCACCTTCTCGCGGCTCCGGCTCTCGGAGGAGAAGAGCACAGCGCATTCGGTGTAATTGGCCCAGGTCTTGTTGAGGCTGAGAGCCATCTCCCACGTCCCGTAGGCGCTGCAGTACCTGTAGGCATGACCTGGGAACGCGGCGGGTGCTGTGACAGCGGCAGAACCCAGGGGAGCCCCATCTGCACCCCCGCTGGGTGCAGGCGGCTCCCCGAGGTGCGGCTGCGAGCGCTCACCTTTGTGGTTGAAGTCGTAGATGTAGTCGGGGCAGGGCACAGCCACCTCCTCGCTGGGGGAGCCCTCCGGCCAGCAGATAATCCCGTCCCACTCTGGAAGGCAGCTGGTATCTGGCCAGGGAGCAAAGGCACATCGCACCCCGTGTCCAAGCAGCGCCTCGTCCTGCCTCTGGCCTCCCTGGGCCCCAGTCCAAGGCAAGGAATTGCACAACCTTGCCATCACCCTGCAGAGCAGGGGGATCAATCCCATCCCCATCCCATCCCATCCCATCCCATCCCATCCCAGAGCTCGTTTGTGCTGCAAATGGGGCTGCCCAGTGCAGCCAGCGCTGGCTCATCAGTGCAAGGATTTGATTAGCCCCTAATTACACCCAGGAGCTGCAGAAACCCATTCCAGGACCCTGTGGTCCCCAGGAGCTTTGTGTACCCCTGGCCCCGTCCTGCTGCCATCGGAGGGGACAGCTTTCTCCATGACGTAGACCCGGGATTGCCCCCCGATGCGCAGGGTCAGGATGCTACCTTTGATCTTCTCCAGCTGGGCTTTTATGTCCCTCTGGCATTTCTCCTTGGCTTCCACCAGGAGGTAAATCTGCTCTTCTTTCGTGAGCACGTCATCGGGGTCCACCTGCCCAGACAAAAGTGGGGTGAGGACCTCCCCCATCACAGGGGGGCTTTGGCCAGTGGTGCCTAACAGCAACTTGGCTCAGGTCTGCTCCGTGCGCTCTTTGCACCCTCCTGCATGGAACAGGAGCATCCTTGGGTAAGAAATGAGCCAAAGCTGGAGCAAGAAACAAGCAGAGAGGCCCGGAGTGCGTCTGGAGGAGGTGGGCAGAGACAACAGGGCAGCCAGGCTCGAAATGAAGGCCCCGCAGCCTCACAGCACTGCGCTGTCCCCGGTGAGCCAGGTGTGGGCAGCTGGGGGTAGAGTTAAGTGATATGGGAAGAGAGAGAGATAAGGGAAGCGATTCAGAGCCGGGATGGGCAAACCAGCAGCTGTGGAAAGGAAAAGGAGACAGGATGCTGGGTGCTCACACAGTGGGGCTGTGGAGGCATGGATCAGTAAGGGGGGGTGCTTTGGGAGAGGCGCTGCCGTGGGTGCCCCCAGCTCTGTCCTTACTGCCAGCCCCACAGCCAGAACTCACCTGGGTCCCTCCAGCCCCTTGCGAGCCCTGCCCGGGGCACGTGCAAGAAATGGAAAAAATCAAATCAAATCAAATCAAATCCCATCACGGTGTCCTTCTGCTGAGAAGCTTTTAGGGGAATGCAGAGGCAGGAGGTGTGGGCTGCCCAGAGGTGATCAGCAATACCTGAAGGCAGCAGAGCGGAGGGCCCGGAGGAGCCCGGGGCCACGCAGACTTACCAGAGCCCAGGCAGAGCTCAGGAGGCAGCAGCAGAGCAGGGCCACCACAACGCCTCCCCCGGAGCCCGATGCCACCATGGTCCCGCCGGGATCCTCAGGGACGGAGGGATGCAGAGAGCAAAGCCTTTGCCTGGGCGCAGCCGTCCGGGCACTGGGAATCTCCTCCAGCCCACGGGCTACAAAGCGAGCTGGCACGTTCGGCGAGGCCGAGCATCTTCTACGAGCGCCTTCCCGGCCACGGTCTCCATCAAGGTGAGATCGGGCGTTGCCAGGGTGGTATGGCCGTAGGCAGGTGAGGTGGTAGCAGGGGCACAGCGTGTCCCTGGGGGCTCAGGGTGAGCCCCAGTCCCGGCAGGGCTATGGGATGCTCGTGGGCTTGCCACACGTGAGGGTCTCCCCCCGCCTCGCGTGCTCCTCTTCGCTCCCCACGTCTGCTTTAAGCAGCTCCCGGAGCGAGAGCAAACAATTCCCGTGGGGATGGGGACGGCAGAGCTTTATTGGCTTAGCCCTAGGTGCTAAAATCCTCCTCAGTCAAGGCAGATTCCTCCTCTCAGAACTCCTCTCACTGCCCGGTGGCTTCATTTGTCAGCTGTCACGGCATCCCCCTACCGCCCCCAGCTGCAGACTGGTCCCGAGGAGTCGGCAGACTGGGAGAAATCCCAGTAAGAGTGGCTGGAGGTGGGCAGGCAGAGGGTGCCACACGTGAGCATCCTCACTGCTTCGCTGCTGGAGCTGGGATGTCTTTGAGGCAGACGCCGTTTTAACCCTTTTCCTTCTCCTGGTGCTGGGGCGTACGCTGGGGAGGTGCAGTGGGGTCGGCCCCGCACCCCAAAGGACACGCACCCACGGTGCTTGTGCAGGACCTCGCTGTGGGGCCATGCCCAGAGGGGATGTGGGGTGGAGGAGCTGCAGCTCCCTCATCACCTGCATCCCCCAGGGTGGCCCCTGCGTTTTGGGATCGTGCATACACCCGGCTTGTTCCCACCACCCCACTGGTTTGGGCACCTCGTGTCCCCCCAGCATCCCGACCATCCCCCTGGGGAAATGGGGGCACAAAGCAGGGCGTCCTCCCTCCCTGAGCAGGTTGCCCGCTCTGGGATGAGGCTGAAATTCAAAACCCCCACTGAAAACCCTGGGAATTTCAAGATCCCAGCCGGGTGCTGCACCCATGCAATCCGTGGCTGGGTGCAGCTTTCGCTGCCTCCGTAAATGGCAAAATCCCGCACGGGGCAGAGCCCCCTGGGGCCTCCCTTTGGGTTTTCCAGGCAGGGGGGGCTCGCTCTGGTCCTAACCGGGAGCCTCCCCGCTGCAGGGAGGAGGTCAGGCCTCGCCAGCTCCTGCAGCGAGCAGAAACAGAGCCGAGAGTTGTGAGAGCAAAGCAAATCCTGGAGAGAGTGCCCAGGAGGTGCTGCTGGCTCGGATTAAATCAGAGAGGAAAGCGAGCCTCTGGGTCACTTCCCCTGCCTCGTCAAGCTGTAAATGAGGGATTGGGGCAGGTTTGGCAGCTGCCCATCACCCCAGCCCTATTTAGCCCCCAGCCCGAGCGCTGTGTGGGTGCTGACCCCAGCCTGGGCTAAATCAGGACGTCACCTGGACTTTTAGGGCAAGATAAGGGCTAAGTAGTTAAATTGCAGGATTGATATTTTCTGGAGGCTCTTCTGGGTGCCGATTTCTGGATGAGGAGCTCCCAAGGGGTGCAGATGGGGTTCGGGTGGGGTTATTTGGGAACGGGTGCTGCCTGAAGGGGAGGCAGCAAAGCTCCGGGGCGATTTGATTCCCCCCCCCAGTCGAAACCTGACCCAGACTCCGAGTTTGCAGCGAGCAAAACATGTTGTTTTCTGCTAAATTGCCTGCTCTATTATGCAGAGATGGGGAAAGCAATCATGGCAAATGACACCCACCCAGCCCCAGCACGCAGCCCCGCCAGACCCCAGCTCCGTTCCAGCAGCCGTGAGACGAGGGCAGACAGCAAATTGCCCAGCAGTTTTCAGCTGCTCCCTCCTGCCAAAAGACCCCCGTGACCCGGCTGGCGGCAGCTCAGCATTGAGCAGCATTTTGGCAAAAAAGAGGCCAAAGTGAGGGCTCTGGGTGCAGGGGGAGGACACCCTCCCCTCCCCTTTTCAGAAGATGGAAAATTACCCTAGGAATTAAAGCGGCTTGGAAAGCTGCCATGCTCAAAATTTAATTTCTAGGGTAATTTTCTGCCTTATGGGACAAAGGGGTTCAGTATTTACAGCCGGAGACCTCCCTGCTCATGTGTGCATCTTCCCTGAGCCCTTCAGTTTCCGCAGGGAGCAGGGGGATGGCACAAAGCGGAGGAGCTGCCCGGCTCCGGCACAGCCTGGCAGTGAGACAGATCCTCGATCCTGGAAAAAAACAACAAGAGCCCGCACAAATCTGCCTTCTGCATACCCACGTACACGCACAACTCGGGGGTTTGTGTATCAGTGCCATGGCTCGCACCCTGCACGCATCCCTCAGGACCCATCCCGCAGGATCCTGTTCCACCCAGCGGCTCGCAGCCGTCCCTGCAGCCCAGCCCAGGCGGGCGCAGGAGCCACGAGGCCGTGCAGCATCTCCCGAGCATCTCTTGTAAATGGCTTTTCCCCATTTCTGTTACCCAAACACCAGGGCTTGGTTGG
Organism: Aythya marila; assembly: GCF_965140915.1. Taxonomy (NCBI): domain Eukaryota; kingdom Metazoa; phylum Chordata; class Aves; order Anseriformes; family Anatidae; genus Aythya; species Aythya marila. The sequence goes on from NC_139066.1 coordinate 3,490,697, forward strand.
CTCTCGGTGCAACCCCGCTCTCTGCTGCAGCCTGGCTGCGTTTGAGGTGATGGTTTAGGATCTGTTGGTTTGCCCCTCCAGGCAAACCAAAAGATCCTGAACCTCGATGGTTTCTTCTGGCTTTTTTTTTTCAGGAATTTCCCAGCTGCCAGAATTATCCCTCACTGTGGGGGGGTGGAACTTTTTATTTTTATTCTGCTCCCCAAAAAAACAAGGCCACTTTTGGAAACCTCCCCTGTCCAGGTAGTGCCCAAAGCAGCACATCCAGCACCACAGGATGTGCAGGAGGCGTGCAGGTGGAAAGACCCCGAGCTGATGAATTAAGGCTCACACAGTTTGCATCGCCCTCGTTAGCCACCCCGCTGCAGGCGAGCGTGTCCTCTACCCACAGCATGGCCACGCAGCCCCTCCAGCGCCTTCTCCACGTTGCTTTTTCCTCGCCAGGCACCTAGGGCCATCAGTATTTAGGTTTCTGGAGCTGTTTTAGCAGGCAGCCCCCATGCAGCCCACCCGGCGCAGGTGCTGGGGGGGACATCCCCCCTCTCGCGGCTGGTGGCTTCGCCGCGCGGGAGCCGATGACAATGGGCAATTGTCGAGTTGGGGCCCCTCTCGTTTGAGTTTTCTTCCTTTTATAGTAAGTAGCAGTTGCTCCAGCAGCTGGCCTGCCCCTGCGGGGTGAGGACAGGGCTGGGTTTATAAGGGAAGGAGCAGCCCCTGCCTCTCAGCCCTCCGCTCCGTCGCTTCGCCGGCCCGGAGGATTCAGCCTTGAACCTCTGCAAAGCTCCCAGCGAGATGCCGCTCAAAAAACCCGACCCCAAAAAGGAGGCAGCCAAAGCGGCTGCAGCCCCGGAGGTGCCCAGGGAGCTCGCCTTCGATCCCAGGAGCGTGAAGGTGAGCGAGGGATGAAGGCATCGCGTGCCTCCATCCTGCTGTCGCCCGCCCGGCGCGGGCGATGCGAGGCAGCACGCGACTTGGCATCAGCCCTGCCATCTAGGAGCAGGGGTTGGGAGGGGAAAACGATCCCGCTGCGTTGATGCAGAGAGCTGGCAGCGATGCTCTCCTTGCTGTGGGGGGGTTTAATCCTCCCCCATCCAGCCCCGCGTGCCGCGGAGCCGAGGAAATCACGCTGGCTCGGGCTGCGGAGCCAAACGCCCCATGGCAGCTCCGGGGCCCCCGCAGCTCTAAAAGCATTTCTGCCACCCGCTGCCTGCATCCGAAAGCACTTTGCCCCCTCGTCGCCTCCTCCGTGGGATGGCACCTTTCATCCAAGTCCCCGCAACGGGAGCTCATTTTTGCCGCGATTCCCCAGGTTACGGTTACATTTCTGAGCCCCAGCTGCGGCAGGGGGGTTGTTAAGAGCAGGCTCAGCACAGAGGCTGCTTAATCACTTGAACTCGGGGTCAAGCCTCAAAATGACATCCATCCTACCCTGCCGTGGTCTGAGCCTCCTCCCTGTGCCCGCTGCACCGCTGCTGGCTGTGCTTTCCATGGGGATTTTGGTTCTGTGATGAAGGTGGGAGCATTTCTGGGCATGGCACGGGCACGGCACAGGCACGGCACGGGCATGGCCACCGCCCTGAGCAGGCTGCAGAACTCAGGGAGATGCCCAAAGGCAGGGCTGAGCCCCTTCACTGTCCCCAGCACCATCCTCATGCCCTGCTTGTTCTCTTCTCCCGGCAGATCGAATTCACGGCTGAGCAGATTGAAGGTAAGAGCGGGCACCACCTCACCCTCAGATGGCATTAGACACGGGGAGCTCCTCCTCCAGATTTTTCGGCAGCAGGAGATGGGAAAGGAGGCAGGAGAGGAGGTGACCAGGAGCCGGCACAGGGATGTGGCTGGGGTGGAGACAGCAGGGAGCAGTGAGCAGCCCCGGGCTCTTTGCTCAGCACTGGGGGTGCCCCAGATGAAGGGGATAATCCCCGCTTCACAGCCCGGCAAGGAAAAAGGTGCAGGGCAGGGAGGGATGAGATTTGAGGGCACGTCCTGCTGGGATCACTGGGAGGAGCAGATGAGTGCTGTGCAGGCTCAGCCCCCAGGCCGGGTTTTGTAAAGAGAAAAGAGAAAAATTTGGAAGATATTTGGATTTAAGCTGCAGCCTTGTCCCCAAGCGTGTGATGTGCTCGAGGTTATCAGGCCTTGGTGTTGGGGCAAGGGGGGACATCACCGAGCGTCCTCTTGGCCCAGGGGCTTGCAGGTGGTGTTGCCCCTCCCCGGGTCCCCCCAGATGCCACCCGCAGAGGCAGAGCCATTGTGAGGTCAAATGGGCAAACAGCAGCACCCCGAGGTGCCGGGCAGCCCTGCGGGGACACAGATCCATGCCATGGACACCGCCAGGGGACGGTGAAGTTCAGCAGAAGATACAAAGATGCCAAGCAGCAAACTCAAAGCCCCAGGCAAGGATTCCCACCAAACCCAAAGCAATATATCCCAAAACATCACATCTCCAGCCCCACATGGAGACCACGACCGTCTCGTCCCATGCACTGGCATGAGGAGCGGCTGCTCCGCTTCCAGCGAGCTCATGCTGGGCATCATGAGGAAGATGGACCAGAACCTGCAGCTCCTCAGAGCCATGGACGTTAAACTCACAGCTCTGAGCATCCACGTGGACCGGCTGGAAAGGCTGATTGCCCACATGGGCGAGTCAGCTGCTCAGGTGGGCTCACGGGTCTGGAAGCAGCAGGATGAGAGCCAGGAGCTGGTGGAGCATCTGGTGCAGGAGAACCAGCATCTCGCTGCCCACGAGGAGAGGCAGGAACCAGCCGCCAGGCTCGGGACCCTTGGCTTGCCCCAGGAGGGTAAGGAGCTGGGGGGTTGCTGGAGAGTTGGGTTCTCCACATTTTGCACCTCAACGCCAGCAAGGAGCCTGCTGGAGGGGAGAAGCCTCCTGGAGGAGGCAGCAACGAGGCCATGAGCAGCAGAGGAGCGTGGTTGGCCATGCAGTCAGCATCTGGTGGCCATCTAGGCAACGTGGGGACCAAAGAGAGAATCCAGCAGTAGGTTAGGAAGCTAAAAAGCATCATATAAAGAAGGAGAGAGACCCGAATTCTTCCTAATTTAGGCTTCCTTCCTGCAGGTAAAAGGTAACGCTCAAAGGGGTGATGATTTGAGCTTGGAAATGGATCTCCTGGGTCTTCCCAAGCAGGGCTGGGTGGATGTGGTGACCCTACCTGAACACGAGCAGAGCTGCGTGGTGCCCGCCTGGCTGGGTCTGGAGGAGATGGGGCACTGCGGGCATGGTGGGGGTGTGGAGGGAGGGTTGTGGGGTCCCCAGGAGGCCTGAGTCGAGAAGGGGAAGAGCAAAGGGGACAGCAGTAGGGACAGCAGCCTGCAGCTGGTGCTGCCAGCACAAGGTGGTGCAGGAACCCCGGTGGGATTCATCCAGCCAGCTCCGTATGGGGACTGCCGCGTGTCCCACCTTCTCCTGGCTGCCCTGGGAGGTGGGGTGGGACACGGGGCTGGCACGGGCAGGGGGCAGCCGAGCTCTTCCTCCCCGCAGAGTTCAAGGAAGCCTTCAGCCTGTTCGACCGCACGCCCACGGGAGCCATGCAGATCAGCTACGCGCAGTGCGGGGACGTCCTGCGGGCGCTCGGCCACAACCCCACCAACGCGGAGGTGCTGAAGGTGCTGGGCAAGCCCAGACCAGAAGGTAACAGCACAGCGGGGCCGTGGGACAGGGCGGGATATGCAAAGCCAGTCAGTGGAGGGACATAGCCCCTGGAGCCCTGCAAGACGAAGAAATTAGAAAGAAAATGACACGGAGAGGCTTTATTCCTGCGTAATTTCTTCCCACCCAGCCCCGTCCCACGACTGACCTAAGGTCGTCCCCAGTGGGGACGGTGGCAGCTGATGCCAGCAGACTGGATCCTGAGCTGGAGAACTGCAGAGCAGTGCAACCCAGCCACTGCCACTGCAGCCACGCTGCTTCGGTGGCACAAGACCTACTGCTGGTTTGAATTTTGGGCTAATACCAGCAACCTGTGCGCAGTCCCCAGCTGATAGTTAGTCCCTGTATGGATCTTTCTGCCTTGAGTATAACGTCCTAACAGTCCCATCACCTTGTGGGTCTTCTCAGATGGAAATGAGACCCAGGAAGGGTAAGCAGGAGGTCCTCAGAGGGTGAGTTCAGCCTAACAGGGTTCACCTCTGACCCTTTCTCCTCCTCCCCTTTCAGAAATGAACACAAAGGTGCTGGACTTCGAGACCTTCCTCCCCATCCTGCAGCACTTCACCCGCAACAGGGAGCAGGGCACCTTCGAGGACTTTGTGGAAGGGCTGCGCGTCTTCGACAAGGAGGGCAACGGGATGGTGATGGGGGCAGAGCTGCGCCACGTGCTGGTCACGCTGGGTACGGGCTGCCCGGGGAAGGGGAGCAGGCCACGGGCCACCCGGGAGCTCTTTTGGGGCAAATAGCTTGGGTTTGTTGGCTGGAGAGACCCCGCTGCTTGTAGGCTTCTCTAGGAGTTGATGGCTCCCAAAGTTGTGGCTTTTCCATCTGAAGCTGTAGCTTCATGCGTGAGCTAAGTGAGCCATCAGACAACGGCCACACCTTGGTCTTCTCCTCACAATCCCCACCTATTTAACCCCCTTTTCCTTTCCTGGTGGCTTTGGCTCTCTGGAAGAAGGTCTGGAGGGTCACAGCAGGGCCACAGCCGTCCCCTCACCTCTCCATCCTCCTCCTCCAGGGGAGAAGATGACAGAAAGCGAGGTGGAGCAGCTCATGGCAGGGCAAGAGGATGCCAACGGCTGCATCAACTACGAAGGTAGGAGCAAGAGGTTCCTGTTGGGGTTGTCCCAGACACAGCGGTCTTGTCCTAGGGCACACAATGTGTAGATCATTGGGGAGCACTGAGAGGAAGGTGTGGACCATCCTCGAAAGCCCCTCCGAGGAGAGATGTGAGATGGGATCCCAGCTGGGATGGGAACACAGCAGCTGTGCCAGTGATTTCCAGCAAAGGCTGCTGAAGACAGCGTGTTTCCAAGGGTTTCGGGACAGATTTATCCCCAGTGCTGGCACTGTTTTGCTGCAAGCCATCAAAAAGAAAAAAAAAAAAAAAAAACAACAAAGCCAGCATCTTTCACAGCAGAAGCTAATTGGGAACATTTGGAGATGCAGGTTGCTCGTGGCTCCAAGAGGGTGAAAATCTGGCATGAAGTCTGGGAACCCCTAAAATGGGAGAGAATTGAGGAAAAGAGGGCACCCATTCCCCATGGCCTCAGAAATCTGGGAATAGTGGGACTGGATGTCTCTGAGAGGGTTTGGTATCTCTCCAAATGGGTTTGGGGTGGGAAGTGGGAATAGAAGGAGATATCGTGGTCTTGGCAGAGCATCTCTGCCAAGGCAAGTCCCCTTTGTCCCTGGGTGCCCTGGGGACCTCTGCCCTCAGCTCCCAGCATGGTTGTGCTCTCACTTCTCCTTTCCTCCTCAGCTTTTGTCAAGCACATCATGTCTGGCTGAGTCCAACTTCAGGTGAGTCCATCAGCGTCTCCCCTCTTTGCTCAGATTGGAAGCCCTGCCTAAAAAACCTGCACGTGTAACTCCTGCTGGTGGACATAAATATTTTAAAAACCGTGACTGACTAGATGCCAAGAAAACATTAAAATATTAACTACTTAGCACAGTAGTTCAGAAGTTTCCTTGTTAATGCTTAAAAAAAATACCAACGTTCCCATTAACATTAGAAAGAATATGGAAAACGTACCCTTGCTGCTCGTTAAGTTTTTGCATCCCTCTAAGGCCTGAGGAAAACAGATAAACAAGTGACTTTTAGGTTGAACTTTTCCTCTGAAATGTATTCAGTTTAAAAGAAAATCCAGATTACTGAGAGCTGGCCCCACTCACCCCTGCCAGTTTCTTATGCTTTTGTTATCTTGCTTTTTTTATCTCGCTTTTTTTTTTTTTTTTTTTTCTTAAGCATTTTTCCTCTCCTCAGCTGTGCAGAGGGCAGCAGGGAAAAAAAAAAAAAAAAAAACTTCAGATACTGCTAAATACACAAATTAAACATTTAGAAATCTCTTTCATTTCTTCCCTCTGCTAATCTCTTTAAGCATCAGAAGGTTAAAGCCAAGGCAGACAGAAGTCTGAACTTTGAATGTTCGGTGCCCATTTTATCTTGTTTTCAATCCCTTTCTCTCTGGCTCGTGTTCATCAGCTCAGCAATACGGGCGGTTGTGTGGCAAATGCTGCCAGGGAGATGCAGTTCTACCCAAAACTATTTGCATTAAATACTTTTTTTGTTTGTTTGTTTGTTTGTTTTATGGCCTGGAATTATGGTTATTGACATTTGGGGTTTATCTGGGAAGCATGGATTCATTGCATTAAGCCCTCTCATGGTTGTCTCCCAGGTTCTTGGAAATGTTGGACCCCACCTGAGCACCACGAACTGTGAGATTCCTGCATCCCTGTCCCCTCTTCCCCAGATGTCCCCAATCAGCAGAACATTCCATGCGAGCCCTGGCGCAGATTTACCCTCCGTGCACCTGCCCAAGCCTCGGTATACAATGGGATAAACCCACGACTTGGTTTTAAACTCTAAATTATTCTTGTCAGGTTTTTCCTGTGACATTTATCTCATTAAATCTCATTCCATCCTTCCTTACCTGTGGCTTTGGCGTGGTCAGTGGAGCAAGCGGTGGATGGGGAGACCGGGGCTACCCGTGATGGGAGCTGGTGGGATGTTCTCGCCGCATGGGAGGGCTTCATGACCTCTAGATGTGAGGGAGGAATTCAGACCGGGTGTAAGGGTCTTTGCTCATCACCCACCCTCAATGTGGGGCCAGGAGCTGGCCATGGCTTGCTGGTAGGGGTTGGAAGGCTGGGAGCAAAGTGAGAGTAAGGGGCAGGTTGCGTGCAATGACCCTCTGTTCTTAGGACACGTCTCTCTGTGTTAAAACCAGGCCTTTTTTTGGACCTGTAGCCCATCCACCCTATAGCACGGTGCTCCATGAGCACTCTGTCCAGGTCCAGGCTGAACCATGCCATGAAGAGAGGAGGGACCTGCTTGGTCCTGCTGCTGTCCTCACCAAAGAAGAGAGCAATGGGCACCTTCTCCTTGATCTGCCTGTCCCAGCCAGAAAAGGGAAAGAGGAGCCCAGAGACTATTTTTAATTTATTTCTTTATTTATTTTTAAAAAACAGAGAAAGCATTAACAACATTATTTCTTTTCTGTATGGTCCTGTACAGGCGGACAGCATGTCCGCAGCCAGAAGCTCTCTGGGGGCTGTGTGACGTGAGCTGCCAGCTCCTTTCCTACCTGCAGAAAACCATCCTAGCATCCTTAGAAGTGGTGAATAATTCATGACAGATAACTCAGCCCCCCATCAGCAGAGCACCTGGGAGCAGATAATGCTTTCCTTTGATTTGCTCCATATTCCCCTATCCTCCATGGATCCATGCCATGGCTTGGACTAGAAACTGAAGGCGTTTTGCTTCGCCGTGGCTGCCTGCAGCTGCCACTTGCTCATTTCTGTGCAGTGACTGAGTAACAGCCGCTTTCAATTCCCACTTTTGATAGAAATGCTCATAAAAAGCAACATAAGCTGTTTATGGATGCGAGATTAGATTTTTAGCTTCTGCCTGTGGTATTTCTACAGCTCCCACTAGGGAGAATTGGGGCATTTCATGCCTTTAGAAATCACACCTGTGTTCTAACCTGGTAAAGGACATGGTGACAGGGCGAGAGGGGACACTGGTTGCTGCACTTACTCCGGGGTCATATGGGCCCTTGCCACCACCGTGGCGTTGGCTCCTGCAGAGGAACGTGCTGTTACAGACGGGAATGGAGCAGAGGCGAGGGACCTGCCCCAACCTGCAGGGGAAATGCACAACAGAGGCCGGGGGCCCCGCTGGCTGCGATGTGCCTGCCCTGGCAAGGCAGGAGGCCGTGCTCTTGTTCCCGTATGCAGAGTGCATGCCTTGCATTCGAGCCCCCAGTGTCTGTGCAGACAGGGATGACGCTGTAAATGAAAAGCAGAGACTCTGGCAGACAGACAGGCAGAAAGAGAGCAGTGGAAAATGATGGGAAGAACTAGATAAAAATGCAAGGGCTGAGAAATCCAGCCTTTGAAGCACTCCCGGGGTAAGTCAGCCCCATTCCCTCTGCGGACCTGTTCTGTCTCTCTAGGGTGAAACAAAGCTGATTTGTACTGAAGCAGGTTGGAACGATGCACTTGAACAGGCGCAGCATCTAGCTCTTTATCTGTATAGCTGTGTATCTTGACATGTGCCTTTGTGCCCTGCCTCCTTTGGAAAAGCTGAGGATGCCGAGGAATGTGCGGTTTTAGTCCCATGGACATTTACACAAAGCATCTGCTGACACCAGCGAGTGACCCCATATGCAGAACTGCACTTCAGGGCTAGAGGCATCCCTATAAATTGAGATGTCCCAAGACAATGGTCACGTGCTGTGCTCTTTCATATTTCAGATGCTTTACTTGGAGTCCAGGAGACTCCAAGAAGTAAAAATACTCCCCCACTCAAAGGGGAGACTGTGGCTCTATCTCCTCAGCCTGTGATAAGGCAGACTCATACCAAAGATGGTCTGGATGTCAGGAAAGTCAGCGCTGCCTACGTGAAACGGGAGAGACAGAGGGAGCCAGCTTTCATCCTGGGGAGTTATCAGCTGCACATGGCAGGGCAGAGATTGCGATAAGGGCGATGAGGATGGACTGCGTGCCTCAAAACGCAGCCTCGCACACGCACACCCACGTATGCACACAGCACCATCACCATCATCACGGTGGGTGAGGTGCCAAAGGCCCTTCGGGGAGGCAAACACTTCACCGTGTTTGGGGCAAAATGGCTCAAATCAACCCAGCTGGGAGCCAGGTATCTGTCCTTGGGGAGAGCACTGCTTCGTTGTATTTGTTCTAGGTCAGGGACTGAAGCAAGCTTTGCCTTTCCGTGCCAGCCTGCCCACACCCTGAAAGCAAACACCTGCAGATCTGCTGGAGCGATAGCAAGCCTGTAAATACACTTTTCAGAAGCGCAGAGATCTGCAAAGGGACTGGGGAAGCCAGCGGGCCAAGGCTCCCTGCTCTCCACACAACTTTTCAACATAAGCAACATGCTCAGAGCTTTATTCTCATGTAAGGGTGCAACCTCCTGCTCCCACGGCTGCTCCGCCGTGCTCGGCAGCACATCGGCGGGTGCCAGGATCCGTCCTTCAAGGAGTGGAGAAGGAGTGTAAGAGGAAGGAAGGAGCAGAGAGCCTGTGAGCAGTGGGGTGTGTACGTCGGTGGTGTGTGGCTGTTTTATTACAGGAAGCCTGTGAGGGGGGTTGGAGAACGGTCTCTGTCAGCTGCAGGTGGCTACAGATAGGTGAATGTTTTTAATAAACTGAAGTGTAGTTGTGCATCTTTATTCTGTTATTTTGGGAAAGGAAGAGAGCCCTCTCTGTACCTGCCAATGGGAGGCAAACCAGCACCTTCACAAATTGAAATGGCCATTGCCAAGTTACCCCCCTTGCCCCTGTGGACACGGTGTGAGGGAGACCCCAAGCTGCTGGTGAGGGCTACCAAGGCTTCCTGACAAACAAGACACCCCAAGAACCCCATCTTTTGGTACAAAACGCAAGTTTTAATCTCCTGTGGGGGCGTTTCGAGGGACGAGGGCCCGAGGCAGCCGCCGCCTTACTGGCTGTGAGGGGCAAAAGCCGCCCGGCCCTGAGGGGATCCCCGCCCTCAGCGCCCCCCACAGCGTTCGGCTATCTCCGGAACCACTCGGGCGGCTCCGCCGAGCGCGGCCGTTCCGCCACGGCGCCGAGGGGGCTTTCCCAGCTGTGTTCTTTTCCGTCACCGCTCGGCTCTTTCCGCGGAGCGCTTCGGCTGTTTCCGCCGAGGCGCTTCGGCTCTTTCCGCGGCGCGACTTCGTGTGTTCCGCCAGCAGCTTCGGCTCTTTCCGCGGGGGCGCTTCGGCTCTTTCCGCCGAGGCGCTTCGGGTGCTCCTCCAGCAGCTTCGGCTATTTCCGCCAGCAGCTTCGGCTGTTTCCGCCACCAGCTTCGGGCGGCCTCGGCCCACCTCGTTCCCGGTAACGGTCGCTGGGAGTTTAAATGAGCAGGGGCCGGGCCGCGCCGCGCCGGGCCGCGCACTGAGGCGGGGCCGGGGCCGCCCCGCTCCGGGCTCGGCGACGACGAGGAGGCGGTGGCGGAGGAGGCCGGGGGAGCAGGATGACGGTGCTGCAGGAACCCGTCCAGGTACCGACCCCCCTCCCCCTCCCCCTGAGGGCCGAGCTCCGGCTCGGGCTTCGCCGCCGCGCTCCAGGCCCCGAGGCCCGGCCGGGCCTAGCGGGGGGGGAGCCGGGGCCTGTCCCGAGGCCCCGGGGGGAGCCGCTCGGGCCTCGAGGGCCTCGGCCGGGCCTCGGGGCGCTCCGGCAGCTCCTCGCCGGCTCCTCCGGCCGTCCCGGGGGGCTGCCGGGCTGCGGCTGGCCTCCGGGCGTCCCTTCGCCGTGCCCCGAGCGGCCGGGACGAGCTTCCTCCGGCCTCTCCGCCTCTTTTTCGGCTGCCCCGGCCCCGGGCGGGCGGCCTCCCCTCGGGAGGTGGCGGGCTGCGTGTGGAGCAGGCCGCTCGTGCTGCCCCTCGGGAGACCTGTTGATGCCTCTCCGTGCTCACCTTCCTGCCTTTGGGGAGCTCGCAGCTCCGCGAGCCGTGCCGGCGGAGGACGTGCCTTATTCCCGAGGAGTTCCTATTTCCAAGTTCCTATTTCCAGAGCCGCAGGAGAGCTAGGGGAGAAAATAACGTAAATTGTGCATTTCTGCCGTATTTCAGTCTTGCTGCAGTTGCCCTGATGGGCTTCCTGCTCTTTTTCTCGGTCTTCCCCTCCAAAAGACATGATTCATGGGATAAGTTGGCTGCTTCTTTCCACCTTTCCTCTGTACTCTAACTATTCTGTAATTTTCTGTTGATGATACCGTAATCTCATTCACGTTCCTTTTTTAATTATTTTTACATCTTAACAGATTTTTTTTTCTAGTTCTGTTGGAAACATCTTACTAAACATATCTTGGTTGTACAGGAATTGTGCTCTATAATGAGCATTGTGAAAATCCTCGGGTTTGGCTCTCCGCTCTCCTTTTAAGGAGAAGAGGATGGGGAGAGGAAAGAGGGACTTCTTGCCTGGAAGACCACCCTGCTGACTTGACCCCGCTTGTGCAAGATGGTGGCAACGATGGCATCCTCATAGACCAGGGGTTTGTGTTCTCGGTGCCACTGTTCTGCTGGTCCACCTGGAGAGCAAGGGTCAATGTGCTCCTGGAAATGCTTTTGGCTTCCATCTTCTGCAGGGGCTGTACTAAAGCCTCTGCTGTTACCCTTGGAGCTGGGCTGGTGTCTTGCAGCACTTGGGTATTCTAGGAAAACATGGGGTTACAGTTGAAAAGGAAGCAAGAACGCATTTCAGAGTGAATGACAGGAAACAATATTTAATGTTTCCAGTACTGTGCTAATTAGATTAACCAAGTGGAAAATACTTGCTATTCTGAGAGTTCCCCGATAGAAATGCAGAGTATGATTTTAATTTTTCAGAGAGATAATGACCTATCTAGCGCAATTCTCAAGCTCTTATGAGCTTGAAAGTTTTAATGGGGCTTCGCTACATTGAGTATATCTATTTAGATTCTGTCTGCTTCAAATGCCACATCACTTCTAGTCAGTGCTTCAACTGCTGTTCGCTGCTGTTCCTTGCTGACAGCAATGCTGGTAAGTTTAGGATTTGTTATTTGTGTGATCTTGGTCATACCCTTGATTTTAAAGACAAAGTTGCCAGTGCACCATCCAAAACAAGGCTGACATTTGAGTTTTGCCTGGATCTGCTGTTGCAAGCTGGAGTCCTCTTTGTGCCATGGCTGTGAGTAGTGATGTAGGGCTTGGATCTGTACTGTGGAGGCTTTCCAAAGCAGCTCACGCTTGTTTTCTCACTAGTGTCTGGTCCAACAATCAGTCTCCATCTTGCAGCACACGTTTGGATGAAGTTGACTTTAGCTGGAGTCCACGTATTTGTCTCTGCCTTTCTATTTATTTATTTATTGGCAGTATGTCTGAAAAAGTTGACACTGCTTCTCGTTTTTTGTCATTGCAGGAATTTCTTCTATCTGTCTGTTTTCTCCTTTCAGACATTTACAGGGCTTGGTATTCTAGAGAAAAACTGTCGTCTTTACGGTCATAATGCATAAAGTATGACAGATAAATAATGTGTATGTTTTCCTATAAGTGTAACACCTTGATTATATAAAATTAATGTCGCTAAAGGCATCCACTTTGATGGTTAGGTCTTCTTTTAATTCTTCAAACTCTGTTACTTTTACTCATTTTACATAGACAACAGACCGTTATTGTACTTCCTGATGTGGTCAACTTAAAACTGTTCAGCTCAGACATAAAGCCTTGTATCCCATGCACGTTTGGATGCCTTCCAAATATTTCTGAAAAACATCTTGGAAACAGATGAATGCTTTCCTTGGAATTCGGCTTTTCAAGGTGATCGTCTGCTGTGACCCACTCGGATAATGCTTGAACTCCAAGGCTGCTGTCATGTCTGAAAGCACGCAGCACCAATACGTGTCTGATTAGTTAATGGAGAAAGTTTTCGTAGCTAGTAAATGTAGCAAAGTTTGTCTCTGAAAAATTTCTGCTCACCCTGAACAAATCTTAAAACATGATAGAAACTGATTGATTAATGTGACAATAGGCTGTAAAGCTTTGAAAATAATTTCCAGGGCCACGTAACTGTCAGAGGTGTCCCCTTACCCTTTAAGAGATTTGAGGATTAGATGTGTGTTGTCCAAATATCACCCTACAGGATTTTCTGGATCAAAGAGGAATGTGTGTGAGCCAGCTTTTGTTTTCCTGCTCTCATTTTTGAGGATACTTTGCCATGCAGCTGTAGTTGGTGTGGTAGTTTGGGAATTCTCTGTTCACTTTCTTTGCGAATTAATGCATAGAATTGGTAGGACATCTGACCAGGACCTGGATATTTGTATCATGAAAGCATGATAAAACTCTGAAATGCTTCCCTGCTGTCCATATTTGCTTGTAGCCCTGAGAACAGATATGACAACCGAAGTGTCTTAACTGCCTTGCACACCCCCGAGGAGGTGGCTTTTTGGATCTAAGCTGGCAGGTTCCATCTAAACCTCAATCACAACCATGGGGAAGAAACTAAGACTGCGTTTGGATTGTGTGTGTGGCTGTACTGGATTGTCCTCCTCCGAAGTCCTTTGGGATTAAATAGCTTTTACTGGATAAATGCCTCTGAAGTTTCCTGCTCCAAACCACCCTGGTGGGGGTCAGCAGTTGTCGTGTGCTGCTAACGCTGGGGAGATGCAGCAAACCGAGCTGCTGCTCTGCTTCTTCCCCTCATCCTGCTCTTGCAGGACAGCACGTGCAAGGATCCAGCCTTCAGACTTCATCAGTTGAAGGCAGGGTTCCAACTTGCACCATTTCAGTTGCAAAATGGTAATTATTACATATTACCAGCTGGCTTTTTGCTTGCTCCAGGACTCAGCTCAGCAAGGATCGTCACTTGAGCCAGTCTGTAGTGTGTCTTTTATCGTGTGGCTGTGATGTAGCCAAAAACGACTTGTGTCCCCTCTTGGCCTTTGGCAAGGCTGTTTCTGGCAATTTGCTCTTGTTTGAGAAGTCAAATGGCATTGGTTTCACCACCACCACCCCCATACCCTTCTGTTTTGTAAGCATGGCGAGTTATGTCCCAGTGAAGACAATGTTTTTAACCTTAAGACAGCACAACTCGAATATATTCATCTGAATGGCACTTGTGGCTTGGTAAAGGAAGAGCTGTTTCTGAGAGCAGGAGAAAAAGGAGATGTTAGGCTGCTCTAACCTGGATTTAGCCCGAAAGATTTTAACACCCTCCTTCTGTTTTGTTCTTCTTGTGCCCCTCGGACAGTGTGGTACAGAACAATAAACAGCCTTGGAGCTTTTCAAGGTAAAAGCAAAGTAATCGCCGCAGGCACATGCTGTGGCTGAAGTTATCTGAAGTGTGGAATACAACCAGGGAGAAATAATGTGTTTACATTATTATAATCAAACCGAGAGAATCCATGGTTAAATACTTCTCACACAGGTTTAAAAGTACCTGTTGATTTTTTTAAAATCTACTGCTGGGGCCTACTGGTAGAGGAAAACAGCATCTCTGGAGAGATGGTGCATAAAATATTCCATGTAGTAACTGAAAGCTCTGGTGTGTACTGTTCATAAGGGCTGTGTAGGCTTCCCGTGAAGAGAACTCGCACATTTTTCACACCCTGACTTTGTCAAGTTTGTGTTGGAAGAAGTAGCATATGGTCCGTGTAACTGCCTGTGACGTTTGGGGTTTTTAATTGGAATTGGCACTTGCTTTTCCTGCTGGAGATGGCATTGCAGGGTGCTCGCTGCTTCAGTTCTGGAAGTCTCGGTTTAGTTTTTGCAGCGTCTGATGGGGAATCAGAAGCTAGGTTCTGTTCGTGTTTTCCTTTGCTTGTAAATATTGGAGAAGTATTAGAGCACAGAGCCTTGAGTTCATGAGTTCAGACCCTGTTTGGATCAGTTATAGCACAGCTCCTGCAAAATGGCTGTGTGCTGGCCTGTGGGAAACAGCTCTGGAACTGGAGTGAGGCTGCCAGATGGGAAGGAACTGCCGTCCTCACCCCAGCCCATCAAACCTCAGAAAACAACCCCTGATAAGCATGCATACCACAACTTCGAATGGATGGGAAGGAAGGACCAAGCAGATGTTAAAAGGGATTCTTTTTTTCCTTCCCACTCCTTGACTTAGAGATATTTTAATTGGATCCAAAGAAAATCAGCTGCGTAGTGTAACGAAACTTGCACCCCCCAGCCCTGTTCTTCCTTTTGCTGGACAGCTCTTGCTTTTAACTCCGCTAATAAGGACACCGGGCAGGTAATTACGACAGCTACTCCAATGTGCATGAGGTTTATACACCTAGATGTGTGTTGGATTTGCATTTCCCTGGAGTAATGCCATCCTGAGAGGTTGCTTGAATACTGACAGCCCCAAACACTGAACTTTGAAAAAGGAAGATTGGTGCCCTCAAGCAGGTAGCTGTTTTTGGCCGAATGTGGGTGTACGAGCAAAAGGTAACCTTGGTATGTGTGCAGGGATCTGTTTGTCCATCCTATTGCATCGCATATATTCTTGTGAGACCTCCCAGCCCTAATCCACCATGGTAAAGCAGTGGCTGGTGAGCAAAGACCTGAATGAACAAAACCATGACAAAAAGCAGTGGATTCCTTTAATCTTGGTTCTTAAAGGGATGCTGATGCCTCATCAAGGAAAATGCTGGGTATTTCATATGCTTAATAAGCAGCACTGACAACCTCAGACCCAGATGTGATTCCTGGTCTTGTTGGTTTTCAGTTTGTCCTGTCTCGAGGTTAAATGCTTTAAATGGGAAATGAATTAAAATGCATTGGGCATGCTTGATTTTTTTTCTTTTCTTCCTTAAGCACTGCAAAGAGCCAAGAGCAAAATGCCACTCCGCTAAACAGTTGGGGATGTTTATATTCTTAATGCATTATTATTTGATAGTAGGTAATAAAATGCCTAATTATTTGGTAGTTGGTGATAATCCATGCTCGGGCACAAGGCTAAAACACTGTAAGGAGTGGAAGCGTGTGCAGGCTGAGGTTTATGGACGTCTGTGTATGGTAACTCATGAGAAGCAGTTGTAGTCTGAGATTGGTTTGTGGTATCAGTGCAAAGATAGTTTTGCTTCTAATCTTCTTACTAATAGTAGAAACAACTGAAACTTCATATTTATTCATGTGCTTTCTTCTTGTCACTCCAGGACAACAAAGCAGAGCTTTGCTTTTTGATAGCAAGAGCCTAACGAGTTCTGGATTTTTAAAGCTTCTCTCTAAACCCAGACTATTTTCCTGTCTTGTAGGCTGCTATATGGCAAGCACTTAACCACTACGCTTACCGTGATGCAGTGTTCCTCGCAGAAAGGTTATATGCAGAAGGTACGTACTTTGCAAACATAAAATTGATGGTCTTCTCAATTCTGATGTAGGATTTTGAGCCTCTGGTCCTGTTTTGTCTTTCTGTAGTCGTTGTGATAATAAAGCTTAACTTTCTGCTTGGGGAAAGCAGGAGAATACTTTGCAGTTAAGTTGGGAAATCAAATAATGTAACAGCAATGTTTTTTTTTGTTGTTGTTGTACAGTAAAACCTCCTTAAAATTAAATTCATAGTTGGGTCTTTAAGTGTGATGTTTCCAGTGGTGTCTTGCATGGTGTCAAATGGGAGGGAGGTTTTTAATCCCTCGGAAGACATGCAGTTCTTCAGGTTGACTTGGAGAGATGCATTCTACAAATTGTCTCTATTGAAAGCTGTCTTTGCTAAGAATCCTGGTCAGATACATTGATTGGTGTCTTAGCTGAAAGAAGTAATTTTGTAATAAAGAGAAGAACAGAGAGAAATTGAGGCAGTGAGCATCAGAACATACGGAACATGTATCTCCTTGTTAGCTGTTAATTCATTGCAGTGCCATTAATTCTAGCCTGCTTTGTGCACTCAACAGGCAGCAGTAACACAGATCTGTACAACTGGGTCCTTCAAAGACCATTTCCTTGTACTGTAGTCCCTTTTCTTCCTTATCTTTAACTATATGATGCCAGACGAGCTTTTTGTTCTCCTCTGTTTCTTTCTCCTTGACACTGGTGTTCACTTTTTCTCTGTTTTGAAATATATTGTCCCTTAATTGCTAACATGAAAACGAAAATAAAACCACCACCATTAAGCAAAAAAAAAAGTTTTAATTTCAGGCTAAGCAAAATGCAAGTTTCTGACACGAATTAAACTGGGTAATCTATTTCATGATCCAGGTTTTGTAATGAAATGTTTTTGCTTTTGATGTTCTGCTTGATGTGCCTACCATGTACTTATCACTGGAAGCACAAACTGAACTTTAGAGGGTTTTTCCTTTTGTTGGGGTTACCCATGAAATCTGGAGTCTCCCATCTAGTGTTGAAATGACAAGCATTGTACAGAATATTGTGGGAACCTGCAGATTATAATAAAGGTGTACGTGAAGGAAAGTTCTTAGGGATGGCTCATCTCCCCTGAACACAGCACATTCTGAGATGCAGGAACATGCTAGATTGAAAGTAATTTGCAAGGATATTGTAGAAATGGGGAGAATCCAACCTTTGCAGCAGCCAGGAGAAAATGTACGATAATGTAATGATGCTATCTCTGCAGAATAACACTCTACAAGAATATTTCAGACAGGTTTTTTTTCAGTGACTAACAGTGTTGAGAGAACAGCATGCTGTCCCTTGGTTTAAACAGTTAACTGTTGATAAAACATCTCACTTCTGGTTAAAATAAGCAGTTATATTGCAGGGTAGAAGCTGCTGAGCTCAAATACTCAGATTTCATAATGACAGTAAGAATCTTACCCCAAGAAGCATTCTAAGTCCACCTGCAGTTACTGTCTTTGTGGGGACATCTGTGATGTGACAGTTTCCCAGGATGCTTGAAATGTGTTAAATTAGTGGATAAAATAATTGATGTAACTTTAACTTTCAAAAAGATCTTCTGGAGTTTTTAGCAAAAGGATAATAAAATGTCCTCTCTTTGGGTCTTCAGTCCCCACTGCCATCATCTGAGTGATGACACAAGCTTAAAATAGTGTTCAGTGCAGCAAAGGATTTGAGTAAGTTGCCCAAAGAGGTTTTTGTACGATGCCTGTATTGATTTTTCTGAAGAGTTCCATGTAGGCAGACAAAGAAACATCATAACTGTTTTTTCTTTTAGTGCTGACTTCCATCTGCTTGCTAGTGTGTTCTGAAAAGTCTAAAGTAATACTGTTTTTCTAATTGTTCGGAGGTTTGAGAGGCTTGCCGTTACAGCCAGCCTTCTTTGAGGTAAAATGCTTTACGTAATGGTGGCTTGAGTGAAACTTTGGGGGAAGTACAAAGAATAAGGCTAAATAATTCAGAAGTGTATCTGAGATCTCTGCTCTGGCTTAGAAACCGGTAAAAGGAGTGAAAAATGAAGACACAATCATAGCTTAACACCGGAATTAACATCACAGCATGGTAATGCTCACTGTTGCCTTTCAAATGTGTGTTCTCTGGCGTTTCAAGTTTCAGCTGACAATTACACAGTAAGGTTCTAAAGTTACTTTAGGGATTAGGTGCCCTGTCCATTACACTGTAATCACAAGTAAAATCAGCAAGTCTGACCTCAGTCTCAAATCTGGATGCCAACTCCAGTTGTTTGAATAGAGTTCTCAGCGCAGTCCATAATACAGCTTGGCGGTGAAAGTGGTGAAGCAGACATGATTCAGGCTAAAAACATCTAGTTTTTGTCAAAGAAAGTGTTGGATTTTTTTGTCTCAATTAATTTAGCTTTCTGTTCAGATGGGTTATTTTTCCTGAAGCTTGGCTAATTAATTCAGAATTTGGAAACCTGTGACAACTCTGCTTGAGAAGACTTGCAGGAAAGCTTGTCCCTGTTATTACTTCCTACCATAAAATAAATAAAGCATCTGAATAATAGTTTTAAGCCATGTTCCTGATGAAGTAAATAACCGTAGGCAGCAAAAAGGACAAGAATTAATGTTGGGGTAAAGGTAACTGGTAACTGGTCTTCTTTAACAGCCACTAAAATCAGAAAACCTGCTTTGCTAAGTCATGTGAAGATACAGAATCAAGTGCTTTAGAAAAATAACAAATAAAATTGCAAATGGGGAAAAAAACATTTGAAGTTAGCATTAAAAGTGTTAATTAGGCTGAAATTGGTTTTTCCTACTAGAAGTTCTTTTACATAAGCTGTTGTGCTTATGCACAGCTGAAACCTATGTGGAGTGTTACTTGCAGGTGTTCCCCATTAACACCCTGAGCCGATGGTATTGCCAGCAAGTTGTTCAAGTGGTTCAGTTCTGCTAGGAATGACTGCATTGCTTGAGTTGCTGGTATTTTAACAAGAAGCTGGCTAATTGCCTATATATGTTGGGTAGCCAGAAGGATCAAAGATCTCTTCTAACAGTAGATGTTAAGAATTGCTCTGACTGTACAAGAAAGCAGCACATTAAAGCTAGTTGTGTGACAATGAATGAAGAAATACACCTCAATGGGTGATGACTGTCTCTAATATCAGTACTTGTTTTCTCGTATCTTGTTTTTAACTGTCTTCTCCCACCAGTTTCTTGCATCAAAATGGTAAGCAACCAACTGATGGTTTTTGTTTGATTTCTCGTAGTACATTCAGAAGAAGCACTGTTTTTACTGGCAACGTGTTACTACCGCTCAGGAAAGGCATATAAAGCATACAGGCTCCTAAAGGGACACAGCTGTACTACCCCACAATGTAAATACCTGCTTGCAAAATGTTGTGTTGACCTCAGCAAGTAAGTGAACCCTCTATGTTCTGTTCCAGGGTTACAAATGCGTTTTTTTGTTGGAATTTTTCCTTGAAAGCTGTCATATTGCGTAAACTAATGATTCATTGGCCCTTCAACTCTAAAGATTACTGTAAGTTCAATTCATGTTGCTTTCAGATATGGACCTAATGAACATTAGCCCATATTGCAGAAACCTCTAAAAGGTATTGAATAACTTGCAAAGGAGTTGTCAAACTGCATAGGGAGAGAAAGCATTGACTGCTGAGATGACTCAAGGAGACCAGGCTGGGAAGTGTTTGTTTCGCTCTTGCATTTCTCTGATACTCTTGCTTATTTCATTAAGTGTTTCCAGTATGGATTTCATGGACAGGCCCCTTCCCTCAAACAGTAAGCTTGCTCCACTCACCCAGTTAGTGCTATGGGTGGATGAGGGAAAAAGATGTCAGACACACATCTGTTTAGAAAACAACCTACCTTGAGTCCACACCGACAAATGCTGGCTTTGACATCAAAATTAACCTTAACAGGGACATAGTAATATCAAGCTATCGTGGTAGTTTGCTGGAGTTTCATTGCAAGAGCACCTGAATGAGACCAGGGACTGTAGCCTGACCAGTGCCCAGAGATGTTAATGAGGGTATTTTGCTTTTGTGTAGATCTTTCAGATTGTTAGAACTCAAACGTAGGAAACAATATCTGGTGGAGATGCTGAATGGAAAGAATAAAATAGACAATAGGAAGTGAAGTTTGTAGTTTGATGTGGTGTGATGCGATTGTGTTGCAGTATTCATGATCCTGCCCACGACATGGAACCAGAATGTAGGTCTCTTGGAGAAGCTCTTTCTTTGATGCTCTTTTCAGTAGGCAAATCTTCTGACATCTTCAGAGTACTAGCGAAGTCTTGACTTGTTGCATTTCTTTTGACATTATTTTAGCGCTTTGGGAGCTATTAGGATACCAGTTTCTTTACCACGTCCTCTGAAAGGGAAATCATGTTAATGCTCTACTTGGAAAGGACCCAGTAGAATAAATTTGAAGCTGATTGTTTTCTCCTGTGCTTTTACAAAGTCTGGTGTATGTGTGATACATTGGCTTCTGAGCTGATTTCGGTTAGGTAGGTGGGATTCCTTAAACGTTCTTCAGAAGTTGTTAAATTTAACTGTCATTGGCACTGTTACATTTACATGAGCTCTTTTATAGAGATGTACCTTGTTTGCTTGTGGGAATGGTCTGTACTGATAGGAGCATCTACATAGAAGCGTAACGTCATGTGGAAGCAAGAGGAGATTATGAAAGAAGCAAAGGCATTAAAATGCAGAGTCTACCACATCCCAGTACTGGATCTCGAACTCAGTGCGTGGAGCCTTACAGGTTGTTTCTCATAGCTGGGAAACGAAGCCAAACTGAAGTGGTATTTTAGAAGACGTGTTTTGAACACCTTCAAAACAAAGTGCTTGAAAGACTGCTCTCCCCTTTGTATTCTACCCAAGATCAGGCCCTTTCTGGAAAAATCATGCTGTAGTATCTATTTCTGGTTTTGGAGTGGCATGGGTTTGTTTTTGTTTTTTTCGTTAATACCTTCTTTTCACAGTAGAGATGTTCAAAGTATTTTGTACCTCTATGTTGCTAAAGGAATCATTTATTTAACATTCATTTGCAGGAGCTAGTACGTATGGGACTTGAAACTTGACAGTGACAGTGCATTTCTGTTTTTGTTTGCAGCAGGGTGAGAACACTGGACTACCAATACTGTGAGCCTTGTAACCCCTTTAAACCTCTTGTTTTTTAAAAAGGCTTGCAGAAGGAGAGCAGATCTTATCTGGTGGAGTGTTGAATAAACAGAAAAGCCATGATGACATTGTTACGGAGTTTGGTGACTCTGCATGCTTTACACTCTCCTTACTAGGACATGTCTACTGGTAATGTTGTTTTTTGATTTTACCTTTTAAAGCTTGGGGGGGTTGTTGTTGGATTTTGGTTTTTGGCAGGTGAGTTTTTCATGTGCATGTTTTATTTTTTGACCAAACCAAATTTTAGCCAAAAAGAAAAAATTAATCTTTTGGTGATTTTTTTTTTTATTTACCTGTCTCTGGATTCTATGGCCAGGCCATGTGGTCTGTGCAAAAGAATATGCTAGATCCAGATAGATAGTTGTGGAAACCATCAAGCTTAAGAACGTGAGCGTGATTTCTTTTACCCAGAGCTTTTGACTGCCTGAAAACACCTTAATTCCTCTTCCAGGTTAAGCATGTACCTAGGAGTCATATTCTTGTAACTTAGGGTTTCATCTGATATCTTTTTGAATACAGATGAAACCTGTTCTCAGTGTTACCATGTCATTTTTTTGTCTGGTTTATAGAGGTATAGCTGTAATCTTCAAATGAAAGTGGTAAGGAATACCTTTCAGAATAACTGCAAACTTAAGTGTTTAGCTTTTGCTGAGATAAAAGAAACACTTTAGTAAATGTGAAGAAATGAACAAATGGGAATAGTGGAGTTCTTGGATTTTTCCCTAATATACCTGTTCTCAAAAAAAAAAAAAAAAAAAAAACAGAAGCAGATTGTTTTTGTGTCCATTTAAGTATTCTGCTTACCTCTAATTTATATGCAAAAATATTATCCGTAGATATTTAAAATAGCGGAAAGGCGAGCAATCAGCTCAGAAAATGAAATGAGGTGTTGCTGAGAACAGCATCTCTCTAAACATGAAAGCTTTAGTGCTTGGGGCTTTTTTCTTTAAGAACTTTAAGTAACTTTCTTCTGTGTATAAATATGCCAAATAACTCCATATTGCTATGTTTCTGTTCCTCATTGAAAACTGAGGAATGTTGCTGTGGTTCTCAACATGTTTTTGTTTTTCAACTCCTCTCCTGGAAAGCTATCTTGAACAAAAGCACTGTTCTTAAGTTTCCCTCTAAACTGTTGCATTCTTTTTGCAGCAAGACAGATCGGCTTGCCAAAGGATCAGAATGTTACCAAAAGAGCCTTAGTTTAAATCCTTTCCTCTGGTCCCCTTTTGAATCACTCTGTGAAATAGGTAGGTCTGCAGAACTGTCTTCCCAGTGAAGATATTTTCTACATTTTTTGGTTATGTCAAGTTTTCCCATTTGCCATCCCCATGTGGTAACTTTTTTACGTTGTGTCCAAAACATTGTGAGTAAAATGCCAGCAGGATTCTTCGCAAGTGTTTTTGTGAGTAATAATGGATTTAAAATACTTTACCAGTGTTCAGAGCTTTTCTCATTTTCTTATTTTTCACTACTCCTACATTTTGGATTTAGCAATACCATGTGTTTTCTGAGGAGACCCTTAGAAAACCATGCTTCTGAGAATAACTTAAGCAAGTTACATAAAACAATAAAACTGATTGTCCAGGGTTTTGCAGTGGAAGAACACTTCCAATCTAGTGTAAGAGGTTTTAAAATAATAATGCACCCCTCTAAAATACTGCCCCTTGTCCTTCTTGTTTCAACATGAATCTTCAGCATACAGACTCAAGAATAACTGTTTAAATCTCTTTCCAATCTTACAGGTGAAAAACCAGACCCTGACCAAACATTTAAATTAACATCTTTACAGAACTTCAGCAGCTGTCTGCCTAACACTTGCACAACATTGGTATCTAATCACAACATATCCCATAGACAGCCTGACTCTGTCCTGATGGAAACTCCGCAAGACACAATTGTAAGTTTTGCTAAAAGTGTTGTATTTGAAGCAGTCTTTCCAGCTTGACTGAAAAATACTAACTAGAAACTACACTGCATGGATTACTAAAAGCAGCCTTCTGTTTTTCAGGAGTTGAACAGGCTCAACCTAGAATCCTCCAATTCAAAATATTCCTTGAACACGGATTCATCTATGTCTTACATTGACTCGGCTGTAATTTCACCAGATGCTGTCCCTCTTGGGTCGGGATCTGCCATATTGTCTAAACAGGCTCAAAATAAACCAAAAACTGGGCGGAGTTTACTAGGGGGACCTGCGGCTTTGAGCCCACTAACTCCAAGGTAAGTCTTTGAGATGGACCGCTTCTGTAGTTAACTGTTCTGCTGATAATTTGTGTGTTGTGCAGCACAAGCCTTGCTGATAGTGGATTATGATGCATACAGAAACAAACTAAACAACTTCAGTAACTGCTCTTGGTCCTAGTGTTCATCTCTTCTGTTTTTTAAACAAGCAGCTGGTGTTCTTGTTTAGAAGAGAGGAGCTCTTGATTCACCATGTTGCCTATTGCTGTATTCACACTAGAAAAGTTTTTAAAGGAATATGCTTCTACTCGAATAAACTGTTATGAAAAGCTATTCTTAAGCACTTGCATTGAAAAATCTCTCTTCTAAAGAGTGTGTAAATAGTCCTTCCTTTGTGCCATCTTGGTTAAAGAAATGTTCCAGCACTATGTTACAAGCCATTAATACTTGAGCAGTCTGTGTCTATTAGTTCTGCAGGAGGCAAAGAAAGTTCTGTGTTCTTAAACCTCAGGAACAAGAATGCGTTCTGAGGCATCTTTTACAGATGAGAATGGATAGTAAGGTGTTTTTTTTAGGGTTAACATAAATCTGAAGTATTTCTGAAATAAAGCAGGTAAACTGGGTCTGTGCTTTATTCACAGAATTGGTCTGATACTTGTGGTCTAATATTTGGACTTAGACACTTTCTCTTCATTTTATTCTCAGCTTTGGAATTTTGCCACTAGAAACCCCCAGCCCTGGAGATGGATCCTATTTACAGAACTACACTAACTCCTCTTCTGTAATTGATGTGCCATCCACAGGAGCACCTTCAAAGAAGGTACTTCGCATTCTAGAATGGAATTGCTGTTCTGTATGTGTTTTACATTCCAGTGTACTTGAAATCTGTGTATTGCCTTTGTTTTTTTAAAGGCATTGTGGAGGAGGAGTTCATTTTCAGTTTGACTACAACTGGTCAGTTATCTCTCTGCACAAAATCTTTTGGACTTCTAGAAAGTATCAACTGAAATGAAATCTGCTCTGGAATAGTCTGTTTCAATGTAACAACAGCTTCTAAAGCCTCAACAAAAAGCATTTTGTTCTGAAAATCTTCAGCTAAGCAAATACAACTTTTTTTCTTTACTGTCTAATATCAAGCAGTGATGTTTGTGTTGTAAATGTTCTCATCTTATGTCACTTGTGTTGGACAGTGAAACAGACTTTGTTTTCCCAAGTTTTATAAAGATGGGCAATAGTGTTTTTTTTCTTTCAAATAAAAATAAACCTTCTCTCCTGCCCCCCCCAAATGCTCGGGCACGTGCAAGCTGCCTCACTGGCATTGCTTGGCAGGCTTAAGAGGCAACCTGGGGCAGATGCTATGACTCCTGTCCACCTGCAATTAGAGAGGAATGTACAAACAATGACTCTAAACTGTGAAGAATTCAAAACTTCTGTGTGCAAGCCAGAGTCTGAGAACAGCCAGAACTTGGAGTCTTCGCGTTAATTTTGTTTAACTCAGGTGTTTTCAAGGGTAACTTCAATAATTCTAGAAGCTTCAAGTCAGCTGAAAACTTTCTTGCAAGCATTTCTTGAATACTAGTTTACAGGCAGGTCAAACCAAAATGCTGCTGGTGGTCTGTGGAGGTCTGACTGAACAGTGGTGTTTCACTTGGCTAGATCTTGTGTAGAAGAAGCTAAAAATTCTTTTCTCTACTCAGTAAGAAATTGCCACAGTTGCTATAGTGATAAATGAGAGGTGGAATGTTGATGACAGTTGAAGAACCATTTGTTCTTCTCTAAAAACAAAATCCTGAGGATATTTCCCGGTATTTTTAGTAAATCTAGAAGTTGCATGAGGGATGCTAGTGTTTTATAGATGGTCACCTTTTAAAAGAACAGTGCAAAAGTTTTAATCTCCTTTAAAAAAAAAAAAAAAAAAAAAAGAAATAACACTTAAATTTCTGCATCTGATAGTCTGGACAAATCAGGTGATGCCTAGCTTGCTGTGCTTTTCTGTGAGAGAAATTTGGAAACTCTTAGAAGCTGCGTTTCTCTTCTCTCAAAAGCCTAATCCCTATAAGAATAAAACGCAGTAAGCAGGTAACTACGTATGTATGTTTTTTCCTTCTTCTCTGGATGTTCTTCTGAAACCCATTACTGGGAACTCCAGATTCTTTTTGCACAAGCCATTACAATATCTTGTCTTTAGACAACTCCTTACTGCAACCTTTTCCATCAGTTGTCTTAGTCCTGCCCTTTTTTGCCTTTCTTCTGTTGGGGTGGGCTGTGCTCAAACAGTCTGCTAGAAGCATGCTTTGTATGGAGAGTCCAATTCTTGCCCTTAGTTGCTGAGGAGCAACCAGTTTTCCCCAGTATAGCTGAAAGCACTGCTTTGTGGTGGATGGTGTGTGCGTAGGAAGGTAAGCTGTCACAAGTCTGAACAACTGAAATAGCAAAGAGCTGCACTTCACTGACTGCAATACTCATCTGTGACTGATCTCACACGTGTGCTACATGATGGATGTAAAGCTTCAGGAAATCAAGTCCTACTTGTTCCTTTGTTGTTTTGCTAGGTATGGCACAACAGCTTCATGGTGTAAATATCACTAATTCATGGATGTGCTTTCTACCCAGAAGCATCTGTGCTAGTGCCTAAACACAAACACTTAATAAATTTTAATAAATATTTTAGAATTCTGATGCCTGCTTTGTCCAATGTAAATAATTACTTGGCCAGTCTCACTTCTGCTCTTCAAATTACCAAGTTTGAAAACGCTTAGTGTAGCTGTGGCTAGAATGTGCATGACTTAACGGAGGTAGTTACCTTGGAGACGCTTACGTAAATGAATGAAACATGAGGATGGATCCAGAGGCTTCCTATTTGAGTGGGCAAGCGTGCTTGCTGGCTGCCTAAACTGTCCTCTGATAACAAAAATTGAGAAGGAAGGGAAGAGCAGAATGTTTACAAGTCTGGTAATCCGTAAGCTGCTGTTGATTGTGCTGTCATTAGTCCTACTGCAGATTTTTGGTGTTGCAAAGAGCATCTTTCCTAACTATCACTGACTTGAATGTTAGCCCCCTTGGAAGGGGGCAGAAAAGTACAATTTAGGCTTTCTTTAGAAGGAACCCTATACATCAGACTATGAATTTCTATCTGACCTTGTTCCTTAGAATTCTCAGTCAAGTCATCGCAACTCTAAGCTCCTATATGTTAGCTGTGCCGGGGTAGGCATCAAAGTGCCCATTTTGGCTTGCGTAAGATGTAAGAAAACATAATACCAACATTTTGGTGCTGTGCAGTGCTCCTTGCTTATAATCTGCAGCAAATAAAAAGCACAAATATGTGTATGTGGATACTAAGCATCGCTGAGCTGACATGCAATATCTTGCAAGTCTTTTTTCTATGTGGCATCATGCAGATCCCCTTTTGATCAAAAAGGTTTCTTCTGCATCTGTCCCAAAGGTTCATACAGTAGTGGTGTAATTGAAGGTACTGATTCATGCTGGGAACAGGTATGCTAAACAGGCACTGAAACTATTGTAGGATCTTCAGGGGAGTGGCAGGCTCAGATATTGTACAGTAAGCACCACAATGAGATGTTAATGGTGAGTGGATTCTGGATGTGAATGTGGTGTGAGAATTCGAGATTTTTTTTCATTCCCTGGTTGTTTGGGAGTTTTTGAACAACTTTCTCCATGTGGAGAAGGAACTTAAAATATGGCATCTGTTAATTCCCTTTTGTTCTTGCACAAAGTTTTAACAGTTTCTTGCCACTAGATGGAGTTTTCAAATCTTTCAAATACTGTGCATGACTCTAGTAAACTCGGTGCTCCTTGCATTTTTTCAGGTAGCTTGAGAAATGCTTTGGGTGCTCCTCATGTGGTTGGGGGAAGCCTTTGTGGAAGTTACTTATATTTTCTCCTCCTTAGTGCAGTAGTGCAGCTTTCAATAGGCAGAAGGGATTTGGTCTGATATAACAGATTGAGGCTTCTTAGTGACATAATAACAAACCTGTAGAAACTTTGTGTTATGCAGGCTGTCACCAGGATAAGCCAAGCTGGAACAAAATCTGTCTTCTCTCAGAGCGGAAATAGCCGAGAAGTCACTCCAATTCTTGTTGCACAAACACAGAGCTCTGGCCCACAGACAAGGTAGGAAAATAAAAATAAACCAACTTGGAACTATCTTTTTGCTTCTCCTTTCTGAAAGTTTTGGGGATTTTAAAGCTTATTTTCCACAGCCTGTTTGGTGATTCCTGCAGAGTTTCCTTTAGATAAGGAAGAAGCTTATTTTTTGTTAGGGGGAAAAGAACTTCATCGGATAGGAAGCTTGCATGTGGTGGGTAGTCATGTTCTAAATTTCATTGGGCAGTTAAACAGTTTCTTCAATAAATGTTAAGGTAGTTGAAAAGAAAACCTGCTCACTTTCTTAACATGGGATAGGTAGATCTGTTTTTCCCATCCCTTTGAGATGGAATACCTGCACTGTTGTACCTGAGCAGTTTTCTTTAACACGACAATAAAATTGTGTTAAAACTTGCTCAGAATGGAACTAAGAACTTTACTGTAATGTGTTTGTTTTCAGTACAACACCTCAGGTATTGAGCCCAACAATTGCTGCTCCACCAAATGCACTGCCTCGAAGAAGCTCTCGCCTATTTACTAGTGATAGCTCTACAACAAAGGTAACAAACTTCCTGCAGTTTTTTCAAACTTGTGGGGTTTTTCCCTTACACATGCCACTGCACTGACTAATAATTTCCCCGTATACATAGCAATTGTAGCAGCTTAAGAACAGGTTCTGTAATGAGTAGAACTTACAAAATATCTCGACTGTGAAACACGTCATGATGCTGTAATATGTAAATTGTCAGTCTTGAGAATGCTTAACTAAGACTGAGAACAAGAATATCATGAAGAAAGCCAAAGATGTGTGCTTTGATGACAAATGCAGTGGTCCTGTTAGCTGTCAGCCTATTTGATAAGGCGCTGTGTTGTTCATATTTATTGAAAAATTCATTTTGGGTGGATGCTTTGCTTTTCGAAAAGCAAGCTATATGTTTCATACTGGTTTTCTACTCTATAAACAGTGGAGCAGGACACCAAAACGCAAATACTCATGAACTGTAGTTACCAAGAAAAGGATAGTTAAACATTTAATGAAGCTACAAGGTGTCTATATATTTAAGTTTGAAAGTAAAATGGCTGGGCATATGTACATTCTTACACAGTTCACTTGCAGGTTTAGTAATCTGAATTCAGAAGTTTTTTATACGTGTAACTCTTGTTCTTACTTACAGGAAAATAGCAAAAAATTGAAAATGAAGTTTCCACCTAAGATTCCAAACAGAAAAACAAAAAGTAAAACAAATAAGGGAGGAATAACTCAACCAAACATAAATGACAGTTTGGAAATTACCAAACTAGACTCTTCCATCATTTCAGAAGGGAAGATTTCTACTGTTGCACCACAGATCCAGGCTTTTACGCTACAAAAAGCAGCAGCAGGTCTGTTTGAATGCTGTCCAACTTAGTAAATCTACCTTTTTATGGTTTAGTGGGGAAGAATGCTCCAGTTTTGTTTTCTGTTCTTAGCCTGCACCTATGACCTTTGTATAATTATAAAGTTTGATTGAGTTCAGTATATTCTAGTTAACTTAAAGAGAACAGGTAAAGTAGTAGTAAAAAAAAAAAAAGTGTCTATCTGTAAGCAAATCTATTCATCAGCTCTGGTCCTTACTAGGGATTAAAATATTTTCAGACAAGGCTGTTTGAAACTTATTCAAAGGAACTGTAAGTAATCAAATCATTTTCCCTCATAATTGGGTTTATGTAGTTATTCTCCCTCCTTATTTCCCATTTGTTTAAAAGCTTGTCTTTATCCAGATTGTCTAGGATTTTCTGACAAACTGTTGAATTACTCTTTTGGCTCGATAGAGTTTCTGGGCAGTAAGCAGAGGTATCCATGGATACCAGACGTGGAAACTCTGCTTCAGACCTGAAAAAATGTTTGAATTGCTGCTGTAAATGCAAAAAAATCCACTTGTCCTGAACTTCAGTTTCTCTGCTGACTTAAGAAGTTGTTGGTATCTGACTTCCATTACAAGAGTTGCTGTTCAGAATGTTATGCCTGAATTAAGAGTGTATAGGCCTGTTTAGAAACTCTTGGGAGATTTTAATAAGTAAAATCAGGAGCAGTGCCTGCCACAATTGAAGAGCTTAAGGGATTAGTAGTTTCAGCAATCCTTTTTCCATTTTTATTTATTGTATTTTTCTCCTAGAAGGTTTGATGAGCCTTCTTCGGGACATGGGGAAAGGTTATTTAGCCTTGTGTTCATACAACTGCAAAGAAGCGATAAATATTTTA
This sequence comes from Aythya marila, assembly GCF_965140915.1. Lineage (NCBI taxonomy): Eukaryota > Metazoa > Chordata > Aves > Anseriformes > Anatidae > Aythya > Aythya marila. The sequence continues at coordinate 3,520,382 of NC_139066.1, forward strand.
AGCCATTTACCATCTCACCACTACAACACTGGTTGGGTGCTGTGCCAAATTGGGAGAGCTTACTTTGAGCTGGCGGAATACATGCAGGTAGGAACTGTGTGTGGTCGGTTCTTACTCTTTTCACTTCTGTTTTGAAAGCTTTGCAGAAAACCTGCAGACTTCCTGTGAAAGCTATGGGAAGTTTACAGTTGATATAGCTGTATAAACAAGGTATGAATGGTAAAGTTATATCTAAAGTGGATTTAGATCTTGAAGCACCTGCAGCCTTCTGGAAGAGGCTGTGTGCGCTTCCTGAAGATGCTGAGAATGCTTTAGACTTACTTTAATGCTTGAGTTATTTTCTCTTGCATCCAGTCACTGGGGTCTCCCCTGCCTCTCCCTGTCTTTACCCACAGCTGTGCCGATGTAACTGTTTGTACTGCGGTGTTGTAAATAAGATCACTGAAACTATTTGGGTTCTAAAACCAGACGTCTCGCCCCCTTTTTAGTTAATGCAGATCACATCAGTGACCTAGTTTCCTTTGCAGCCTCAGAAATGACTGTATTTGTACAGCTGAGGTGATGCCAAACTGCTTCAGAAACAGAAGTGAGCAGCTAAGGGTAATCCAGCAGTAAAACTCTGCTTATCACTGTTGTCCTGATAGTTGACGTGCTCATTTCCTTAGGAGAAGCTTTTCAAACACTTCTGATATGCTGTGTGCAGGAGACAAACAGGTTTCAGAAGCAGTTTCTAGATTGTGCTAATCAGGCTGTATGTTACTGTACTACTTAATAGTTAATTTTGAAAGCTGAGGCTACAGACCTTGGTGAATTTCCTGGAATTAGTGTTCTTCCCTCATTGCTACTTTGAGTGTTACAACTTGGAAAATTGCATTTCTGAAATAGGAGTCTACATCAGAAAGACTTCATTAGTCAACTGTTCATAAGAAGTGCACCAGTTTCAAATGAAAATAAAGTGCATGTATGTGCTGTCACACTCTTACTCACACCCCATCCCTGCATCAGCCATGTTCAGTGCAGGAATTCACATGTTGCCTTTTGCCCTGTAATTAATACACACAGTGTTTGGAGGGGTATAGTTCTCAGTATGAGTGCAATACGTGCCATCTGTTAGAACAGCTAATAATCAGGACTGACAAATCTTTTGCTGATGATGTTTGCTTCTCTTGCACCGCGATATAACAGTCCTGTAATCCAAGACAGCAGCAGGGAGGGCTAGCTGGGTTTCTGCTTAGTCTACTTATGTTGAGATATAGTTATTTCCTTCACTTGGAGGTGATGTTAAAAATACAACAGGACTTGTAGCTCTGCATAATACACTTACAAAGCAAAGAGGATTCTCAATCTGGACATAGGTCAAGGTTAGAAGCCTCCTATGTGCTCTGCTTTGGTGGCTGGAATCTTGTTTTAAGTTTGACTTCTGATTTCTTTTCTCAGGCTGAGAGGATATTTTCAGAAGTAAGGAGGATTGAAAACTACAGAGTAGAAGGCATGGAGATCTATTCGACTACGCTGTGGCATCTGCAGAAAGATGTTGCGCTCTCTGTTCTTTCAAAGGATTTAACAGACATGGATAAAAACTCACCAGAGGTATAAAATGCTGTGGTGTTAAATGAGAAGAGTAACTGGCAAAATCAGTGATTTAGAACAAAACTCTAAATTCAATCTAGCTCGAGTGTATTCTCACGTGAGAACTACATGGGGAAACTGGAGAGGGACGTGGCAGGGATTGGCTTTTGAACTGATGATCCCTGAAATGGCTTCTTGGCATTAGAATATAAACTCACATGAAACAGGTTGAAACCTTTTATCTGTTAATGGTTATTTAAATTTGCATTGGCACCGTTCATCCAGGAAGATCATGGATTAGTCAGTAGTGCCTGTTAATGCCAGTATGTGAAGATAAAGAATGGCTTTTCCTGTACCACCTCTTAATTGCTCTAACTAATTCACTGACACATAAAACATATTTGCTCTAGAGCTTATTTTCCAACAGAATATTGCACACTTGTATTCTAAGGTCTATTGAACCTGCAGAGTGTACAGCAGTACAGGCATGATATGTATGCAAAAAAAGAGAAGACAGACCTCTTAATACTTGCCACACTGCAAGTAATACATATGTGTTTATAAATGTGCTCTTAACAGAGTTGAGAAAGCTGTAGAGTTTTTTCTTAGTGTTGGAGGAGAGAATCTTGTTTGTGTCTTCCTAGTAGCTTGTCTAACGGCAGAGGGGAAAAAAATAATGAAGTGGCAGGTCAGTAAGTAGTAGTAAGATATCCTGGAAAGGAGAAAATGCAGATTAAAAATAACAGATAATGACTCTAATGCAAGTAATGGAGAACAGTTAGGGAATTTGGCAGTGATGCTAGCTAGCAGTTTGGGAAAGCAAGGGACCTTGTCTATGATATTTCACTATCTTGGTGATGGCTGCTGAGCAGGAGGGGGAGAGGAGGTTGCTGCTGAAATTGTTACTCTGCAGCTTCCAGAATCCTGGAATGTGAGAAGAGTGTGTGGATGTACTCCATCATTCTTGGATATCCAAGATGTTTTATTTCTAGCCTTTCAACAGCTTCAGAAGCTTTAGTCATCAAAGTATCTAATTGGCACAGATTTGATGGCTGTCTAGATGCTTGATTTCTGTACTTCAGCTTGTCTAGCTCAAAGGGATATTTAGCCTTCTCTTTCTCAGAGGCTTAAATAACTCTTATATTATTATTATTAGGACTATTTATAATCTAGTTGGAAGTGAAAACTAAGTCAGTATTGGAAAATCTGTTCATCTCAAACTGGTTGTAAAAAGAAACTGCTAACTGTGGAATGCTGTTTTCACTAGGCGTGGTGTGCTGCAGGAAACTGTTTCAGCTTGCAACGAGAGCATGACATTGCAATCAAGTTCTTCCAGAGAGCCATTCAAGTTGATCCAAACTATGCTTATGCCTACACCCTTTTGGGACATGAATTTGTGTTGACAGAAGAACTAGACAAAGCATTAGCTTGTTTTAGGAATGCAATCAGAGTCAACCCTAGACACTATAATGCATGGTAAGTCATGCTTCAACCCTTTTGTGTTGCATGTGATGTGGAACACCTTTTTGAGAAAAATTAAACGTGCTGCCACTGGCAATGTTTTCTTAGCACTATTCTCACTAAGAAGAGAGTAAAGCTGTTCCTGCAGAAGATGTGGACCTCATTTTTGTTAAACACTTACTCTACACAGGGAGTGCAAGAAATCAGAGCTTTTCTGGCTTCTATTGATCTTTTGGGCTGTGTTATGCTGACTATTTTGTTCTGTGCAGCACTCCTTGTGCATCTAGTTATTTGTTCTTCACTTGCAGCTGGACAGATGAGATCTGTCCTCTTATACCTTAGGATGTAATCTGTTTCTTGTAGCTTTTTTTGAGGGGAAAAAAAGTAGTAGTAAAACTCAGATTTGCTAATGTAAGTCACCTAATCTTTTAAACAATTTCGTATGCTTTCTACCTTTGCTCTTCAGCTATTTTTTTTGTGTATTGGATATCAATTCTTCAACCTATGCAATCGAGAAAAGTAGCTTTAGTCATAGCTTTCTCCTATAAAGAGTCACTTCTTACCCTTGGTGGAGTGGCAAGTCTATATTAACTAACTTTTGTCAGTGATTATAGTATCAGTGTGCTCAGAATGCAGTCTTACGTAACAAAATTATTTTTTCTGTTTGCAGGTATGGGTTGGGAATGATTTATTACAAACAGGAAAAATTCAGTCTAGCAGAAATGCATTTTCAGAAAGCACTTGATATAAATCCTCAGAGCTCAGTCTTACTGTGCCACATTGGAGTAGTAAGTAGTCTGTACTCAGCTTTCTCCTTGTTAGGTTTTAATCTGCCTCTGTACTTTGCTTGCAGTAGTCCTACTAACACGTTTAGTCCTACTAAACCTGTTTTAAGCACAAAAGTAAAAGCTCAGAGTAGCTCTTACAGGATCTTAAGTGCCATATGGATCAATAGCCATGGGATTAATGTGTCAGGGAAATACACACTCCTCTCTCCTCACCCCCAGTTGTTTTTAGCCAGTAATGAAATATACTATCAGGCTGTTTATATGAATAAGCCAAGTTACTAGTGGTATGAAAGTCAAGCCCATGTGCAGTTACTCATGGGAACAGCATATTGAATTTGCAGGGCGATCTGGAAAGCTGGTTGTTTGTCCATCTGCCACTGTGGTACATAAAGCAGTACCTCAACCATAAGCCTCACTCCAGCAAATGTGATAAAGCAGTTCTCAGATGTTAGTGATGGCAACAAAAGGCTGTGCAAACATGAACAGGTAACCTGCTGGCATTCACTCACCTGTTATGCAGCAGCAAAGTTGTCAGGGTCTGTAGGAACAATAGGATTCTTACCACTTAAGCACTGAGAATGGCATTGAGCTTACTCCTAGCCGAAGGCTAGATGACTTCTATCGGCCAGTGGATGGAGGGTGTTCTGAAGTGGTGACAGGGAGAGGTGAAGCTTTCTTTCAGTAAGAAAGCTTGCTTGCTTAAGACATGGTCTGGAATTGGACTTCTTTTCTTTTTTTTTTTTTTTTTTGAAACATATTGTAAGCAAATATAGCAGCTTATCTGCCAAACAAGTCTGTTTAGCCATTTTCCCTTTTTAAGGTTTTTCATTCCTTTCTGTAATAGGTCCAGCATGCACTGAAAAAATCTGAAAAGGCTTTGGATACCCTAAACAAAGCTATTAACATTGACCCCAAGAACCCGCTATGCAAATTCCATAGAGCTTCTGTATTATTTGCAAATGAAAAGTACAAGGTAAGATTTGGTACTATGTGTACAACCTTAAATTATCTCGAAATTGCTATGAATAGGGATACACTGGTGGCTGAATGTGAACTGGTAAGCACTGGTAACATCAAGGCTTGCAGTAAGAGCAGGAAGATTGACCTACCCTGTGGAGTCTAACGTAAAGCACCTGCTTTGGCAAGTGCCACCTTTGCAATATGTTAAATTTTTTGATTGTCATAAAATCTGAAGCGAACAGGTACCGTTTTAATTAATATCTTAGTCTCCCTGTGAAAAAAAAAAGGGGATGTTATTGCAGTTGTCACCAAGATGGGGCTGTGCTATCATGAATCTCTATTAAACTACTAAAAATTGGCTCAGCAAACAGCCCCACAACAGATTATAGCAATGAGAACTAGTCATTTGAAAGGCTGTATTATCAAGTAAAAAATAGGAAGCCAAATAATTTGTCTGATCCCTTGCTGACTTGTACCCTGTTTATGAGTGGAGATGATCTTCCCACTTCCCACAGTCTGTCTTTCCAGTGACTCTTGTCCTCTGGCCTGTTTTCCTTGGCCACAGAATACAAGCTGCAGTCTGGCTTCTGAAACCTTGCTTCAGAAATGTGTGTACATATGTAAAGGGAAAACTTTACTTAGAACTTGTTTTGAAAATTCATAATGTGACCAGTTAAACATAAGTCCTTAGCCTTAATACTTCTTACTGAAGTGCTATTTGTAAATTGATTTTTTAAAAATTAAAAGCAGAGGATAAATACGGGAGCAGAAAAATATTCAATATTCTTCTAGGAGACCAAAGCCCAACAGACTTTCTCTGTTGCTATAACTGTGCTATAATATCCTACATTATTTACATGAGGAACTAATGTAAAAAGAAGCCTTAGATTCCTGTACTGTTGTTCTTGGTGGAGTATACTGTATGTAAATGCCAGGGTTCTTGTCAGCATTAAAATGCACTTTAGTGATGCTGTAACTGGTTGCAGACTGCTAGCTTGTACTTAATCTTTTTCTCTTCCTTTTCAGTCTGCTTTACAAGAACTTGAAGAACTGAAACAGATTGTTCCCAAAGAGTCTCTTGTTTACTTTTTAATAGGAAAGGTAGGCGGAACTTAACTGTGTTCGTAAGTACTTTGCTTTCCTTCATTGCAGAAATGTATGCTTAATGAGAAAATTTGATGCCTGTCACTAAGCTGCTTCCATTTGGGGCAGTATTCTAAAAATTCCCAAAGCTTTAAATAAGACTGCATATAAACTCACAGCTTTATCAGCTTTTAAATGCAGAAGACAGGAGCAGCCTCAAGGTATTTTTAAAACCAAGAAAAAATAACTGTCCCCTGTTGTTCTGAGCCTTCTTTGATTCACTACTGTCAACCTGAAAATTTGTTTTAGAAAGTGAGAAATAGATCTTTGAGATAATTCACTGGAAAAAAGATGTACTGGTTATGCATAGTTGTGTATTTTTCCTTGAAAATGGAACTCCATAAAGAGTTGATCCAGTATTATAGCAGCAATGGAAATGGTCTATCCCTCAAAATGAAGAATTTCTATCAGCCAGACACGTTGGTTTTTTGGACATGAAGCTATTAAAATATTGAATCACACTCCAGTATGTCATATCAGAAATGTTGAATTAGTATTTTTGGAGTATTTAAGTCTCCATCAGTAGTTTCAGTGTCTCATTCAGTTGATGGCTTTCCCAAAAGAATTGTAGAAAGCTATCAGCTTGGAAAGCAAGAAGCCTTTATTCAGTACAGGGCTAACACAGGAAAAGATGCTACTAGTCCATCAACTGTATTCACATTCCAACTTTTTTTGTTTAATGCCAGAGAAAAATAATCTGGTACAAGTTCTTCCTCACCAATCTCCTTTGGCTAATGTGCTTTAAGTTTTGCAATTTTTTCTTCTGTGGGTGGTCATTAGGAAGCAACAAGGCAAGTTGGTCTCTTTCACAGTACTGGGTAACTCTTAATCAACAAGACTTCTTTTGAACTAGAGAGGAGTAAAAGGATTTGTGCTGAAATTTGGTGACTGGTGTAGGAGTAGCTGGACCTCTAAATTGGTATTAGTTGCCACGTCTTGACAAACTTGAACTTTTGCTGCTTAATTTATCTGTATTAAGATTTATGTGTTTGCCTATCCTTAATGGTAAAGAGCGATTCTTTGTCATGGTAAACTTGCTCTGAAGTTAAAATATATTAAAATATATACTGGATTTGGTAACGTACTGTTGTGAAAATGTTCCCATTCAGTTTAGCAGGACAAGCTAGGTGATGCTTAATATTGGTGTCCCCCCCCCCCCCCCCAACCTCCTGTAGGGAAGAATATAAGGTCACTGTATGCGTGTGGTGATTGCTTCACCAGACTTCTCTCTGTCTCTGACAATAGAAGGCTGAGACTTTGGGTTTTTCCTGAGCAAGTAGTAGATTTGGGATTACAATGACTGTAGAAATTGGAGAAGAGGAGGGAGGCAACACAAAACACATGCTAAAAGCTCTTATACCACCTTGCTGCCAGAGTTGCAAAGCATAAATTATATCTGAAGAGCCACTTTCTTATGTTCTTGAATCTGTCAGCTGCTAATTTCTTTTAATCCTTTAATCCTTTTGGCCATTTAAGTAGGAACACTTGCACGCTCTTTCTGCACATCTTTTCTCTTTACCTTTTGGCTTGTATAATAAATCTTACGTGTACTCTCCATTGCTTTTCATAAAATCTTAGTTAACTGGCTTCATGTTTGTCCACACTTTCAAGTAGCAACTTCTTGTAAATGTAACATCTTATGCTTTTATTTTAGGTTTATAAAAAACTGGGTCAAACACATTTGGCCCTAATGAATTTCTCATGGGCGATGGACTTAGATCCCAAAGGAGCCAATAACCAGATTAAAGAGGCTATTGATAAGCGTTACCTTCCAGATGATGAGGAACCAATAACTCAAGAAGAGCAAATAAATGAATGTTATCCCTATGAATCAGGTTTGTATTTCCAACCATTTGTCATTCAATAAGGTATTCCTGCTTAGAAGTCATCTAGTGTCTGTAAGTAGGAAGAATTCCAGACTTAATAAGTAAAGCACAGTACTCAGCATTGCTGCTCAGCAGGTAAAAACTTCAGTTCTTGATTCAGAAGAAGGTATGTCTTATTTCAGATTTCCTATGAGAAAGGATTGACTTTTCTTTAGGATACGTAGATGGAATAGGACAAAAATAATGCTGTAAAGTCACACAACTCATGGTTGCTTAATACCATCTTAGGAAAGAACAAAATGTTCCTACAGCCTCCACTCTTCCCCCATAGAAGCATCAAATCATGCGATGTAAGTGAATGGTAACTAAAATTATCTATAGATGCTTTGGGAGAAATTAAATAAACTGGATGTTAGGTAAACATCTTTGATCGTCTGGAAAATATCAAAGGTAGCTTTTGAAAAAGGAAGTCAGTGAAAGAGTTTCACTTGAACCAAGAGTAAATAAAATGTTCCCAAATGAACTACTTTGGAATAATCCACAGAAAAGGATGGCCCAGATGTCTCCCTTCTTTCAAAGCTGTTGTTGTGAGCTTAAGTTCCAGTGAAGCCAGAGTAATGTTAAGTGGATAGCCATAAATATTGAACTCTCTGATACAAACTGAAATGGTGGTGAATAAATACTAATAAGCCATTTAGTTCTTTCCCTCCAAAGAAGAAGAAAAAGCAGTTCTGAAAAACAAAAAAAAAAAGCAAAACACATGTATACTATGTTCTACAATCCAAAATCTTCATCTGAAAAAGTTGTTATGGTGACTGTATATCATAATTTTTACTGATCCTGTGTACAGTGTGCTTTTTAATAATGGGAACTATCCTGCGCTGTGTTTCCTGAAGTATCAGACTTTTCTTCTCCCTGCTGTTGTAGTTGGACTAACCTAGAATGCTGGCTTACTGGGGGCTGAGTGTGTTTCTGACCAGAAGATGGAGACAGAGTACTTGAACTTCTGAGCAACACTTAAGTCACAGAGCAGTAAAAAAAAAAAAAAATAAATAAAAATTGTCCAATAAACATAACTGAAATAAAACAATGTCCATGTTTAAGCTGTGTGTAGACAGTTCAGTTTCCTTGGCTCTTCAGATAATGTAGATGAGTTTCACAGTGTCGGCTAAATAACATTTTTAGGATACGTGAGATAAATGGAGAGTTGCTTTACAACATGTTGGCTAGTATATTTTGTGCTATTAAATTCTGTAGCATGAAACTTGATGAGCCTATTGTGCAGGAAACCTGTGAAGTGTTTGCCTTAAAGCAGCAAAATCATCTGTGTTTCTCTACATGAAGCCTCTTAGTCATTTGGGAAATGATAATATGCTGAATTGTACTATAGAAAGACCCCAGTTGCACTCCTGTGTGTCAAGAACAACCATGATTAGATATTTACCTTGGTACTAATTTAAACTAGTATAGAAGTTTAAATATTTAAGGATAGCTTCTCATATATGTATTTTTCCTTTATGCTGTGCATAGCATGCTGTCTTTAGATTTCTGCTGTTTTTGAGTAGTTTTCCTGGAAGCTGTAGGCCAGCCATCATCTGAGCTTGAGTGAGCAGAGTAATTGAGTGTGAGAAACTTCTGTATGCATTTACTCAAAGCAATTTTTTCCCCGATGTTTTATGCAGTAGCTTTTGTCACGAAAGCAGAGAGCAACTAGAGACTGTCTAATGCTTCTAATTTAATGTTAATTGATTGTGAATTGAGTGGGCATGATGCACTGATGCAGTGGGTAACTAAACGTAAGCGTTTTAAGTAGTTGGTGTGATTCAAAAGAGTTGGTAGGGTTAAAATTCTAAAGCGGTAGGGTTAAAATTCTAAAGCAGTTCTGGAACCTTCCATACCCATCTCTACCTAGCCAGGCATCGGGAATTCCAGATATTTAACAGAAGGTATCTAAAAAGACATTTAATTAGGCTGTATGTTTTCATAGTGAATTATGTTAATTCCTTTCTAAATGCATTTATTTAGCCTTCATTAAGTTGACAGGGGTTGACTTATTGCAAGGAAGAAGCCATATGGCCTAAAAGCATTTTGGGGGAAGGGGACAAAGGCAGGAACTCAGCTCCACATTGTTAATGAAGTTCAAGCACGCTGCTGCTGTGTTTTTAACATGCTGGAGTTGGTTGTATAAGAATTTTTGTAGTGAAGCAGCCTAGTACTGTTTGATTACTCTGTGTTTTGTTGTTCTGTTTTTCTTCCAAAGTTGGCACAGATGAATCCCAAGAGAGCAGCATGACGGATGCAGATGACACACAGCTCCATGCAGTTGAAAGCGATGAATTTTAACCTCCAAAAGCCAGTATCTGGGCTTGAGTGTGTGACTGGTACTGTTGTGTTCTCCCCTTCCTTCGCATCCTGGGTCTTCACATCACTGAGCCAGCATTGTCATTATTCTCCACTGACACCATGAGTACACCACTCAGACTTAAACTGTACCCAGAATTAATGGCAGTGCAATATTCAGCTGCTACTGAGTCTGACTAGTTGGCTCTTACACGTTTATGAAAATGACTGAGGAGGAAATACTGTTTTTGGACTCCCCTTTGCTGGAAAAATATCGCGGAAGAAAGACTTGTGGTTTGCTGTAACGAAGCCAGTAGATGCGGGGATAGTACTAATGAAGCAGTGTCTTGTTCTTTTTCCAGAAATGTGTCTTAGTTTGGTTCTTTCTTGGTAAGCAGAGTGCTGAACTTCATTTCCAAGTTCTTCAAGGACAGTGTTGACAAATGCAGGCTGTTAAAGACTTTCTCGCATATTGTAGTGTAACTTAAATGCCAGGGAATGTATATGACCTTAAAGCTGCAGTGTTTCCCGTGAACAAATACAATGCACGTGCTCAGGACTGGGAGCGTGTCAGACTACGTACAATGCCCAGTGTCCCTACTTAGAGTGCAAACATGCAGGAGTGGAAACGTAGCAGGAGAATCACATTGCAGAATCGTAGCTTTCACAGAATGCTTTCATGTTCTAACCAAGAATTAATTTATTCACCTAGTTTCTAAAAGTCAATGTTTTACTTTGTACGTCAGAGAAACAAGTTGGCAACACATTGCTTCATTTTTTTCATCTACCCCATGACTTGTTCTTCCCAGTGTGAGAATAAAAATTAATAAAGGGCGAAATCAAAGAGCAATGTAGATACAACTCAATGTGGAAACATCAAACCCTTAACCAACAGCGCCTGTGTCTTTCTGAACAAATAAACTGGGAAGACCGTGGAAGCCTTAATATAATCAGAACCTTACAGTCAAATGCATCAAGTAATTGCTATGATAGTGTCCTTTTAAAAACTTTTCTAAAGTGTGGTCCAAGCAGTGTGCAAAAATGTGCAATTCTTTCTTTTTTAAGCTGTTCTTTAAGCCTCTTAGAGTACTTTCTCACTGTCGGAACATAGACCCCTTTCCTCTTCCACTGAGGCTGCTGCTGTGGGAAGAAAACTATGCCACAGTAACCAGTCCAAAAGGATCTTTCTCTGTAGCGTTTTGCAGCAACACTTGGTGCCCTTTATGCAGTGGCGATAGAGAAAGTGTATGATACAAACAGTTTTAAAGAGCAATTTATGCATAATAAATTGGGAGTGATACAAATTTCATAGCAACCTATTTGTCATCAATCTTAATTTTTTTTAAATATCTCTTTTAGGGGTTGTGTAGTTACCTTTAGGACTTCAGCTTTTAAAACTGCAGCCTTGTCTGACAGCAGGCCCGTGTTCTGTCACGGCTCCTCTCTGGCTGTGAGCCACCGGGACGCCTTTATCAAATGCAAAATAATCCACAAGTGCTGTGCAGAAATACTCTGATTTTTTTTTTTTTTTTGGAAGCAGGAGGACAAGCGGAGAGAAATAGGCCCGAACTCCCCTAATAGTGTGAAAATTAAACTTGAAAAAAATGAGGAATGGTAGTATATGAAAGAAGCCTTGTGCCTCGGCCATGCACTTCAGCCCGATGTGTGTCTGGATGGGGGATGAACTGAAGCCACGATGTGTTTTGGCTGACTTGAGTGTGCTGAATCCTGCACGGCTTCCTGTGGTGATCACTGTTCTGGTGCGATTCCCTTCCTTGTGTGTCCTCCCTGAGGAAAACACAGGGTTTGCATTTCCCAAGGGCTGTTCTGTGCCAACGGTGAAGCTCTCGTGGGGCTCTTGGGTTCCCCGGCTCTGTCATGACATCGTTTTTCCATCCAGATGCACTGCGCCCACAGCTTTGGCGTGCGTTCCTTGTGAGGTTTCCTCAAGGAGTCTGAGAGCACCCCACACCTCAGCAGAAGGTCTGGAGGCAGTACTTGTGTGAGTGCCACCACTTGATGTGTGAATTGCCTTCCTTTTGGTTCCCGATGTTTTCTAAGCAAAAAGCAGGAGTTTCTTCCCTCTCCCCGGGAGCTAGAAGACTCTCGGCTGAAGCCAGGGGGCCTTTTGTCTTTAGATCTAAAGAAACATTGAGTGCTTCTAGCTCCCAAAATTGCACACTTCTTTTTTTCCATCCTTTTCAGATCTGAAAAAAAAACAGGTGCTGCTCTTGTGACTTTTCCAAAAGACGTGCTGCTTGTTTAACTGGGGACCAGAGGTTTAGGCAACTAGGTGGCTTTTTCCCTTCTCTGAAAATTGTGAACAACTGTACTAAGATTTCCAACACCCTGGCAAGAGTTCCTAATTCAGCTGGGGTATTAAAAGGATACTCATTCTACCTTGAAGATTTAATACTTAAAAACTGTCCTGTTGTTTTATATGTACATCATAAATGGTTGCTTTTTTTTTTTCTCCGAGAATATCAAGTAACATTTGGACCACGCTGCTATTTTACCTTCTAAATAGATGCACAAAATTAGTATTGAATCAAAGTTTTGCTACTCTTTGAAGAGGGGCGAGGAGAAGGGCGGTGGGCACGAAGGCACTCTGGCAGCCAGGTTTGGGCAAGGGTGTTCACTGAAAAGAATTAGGAAACTGTCATTTTCTTACAACAAAAATATGGAAAAATGCAAAGTGTGGGTGTGGTGTGTACTATTTGCATTGAAACAATGTAATTTGTCTTTTTTTTTTTTTTTTTTGCTTTCCTGACTTTTTATTTCAGAAATTGTACAGTCTTAGGGGGAAAAAAAAGTCTTTTCTGTTAATATATTTGCGATTCATTAAAGGATGTGGAAAATCCAAATAAACTACTTTTAAAAGCAGGCTCAGCAGCAGGTGCTTTGGCTGGGTGTTGGGATGCAGCCTTCAGAGCGTGAGGGGGAGAGCTCTGCGGGCGCAGCGATGCAGCCGCTGGGTGCCCGGGGCTCTTTTCTGCCCCGTGCCACCTCGTGTGTCCTGGGGCTCTTCCTGCAGCCCCCTTTGCTGGAAACCTGCCATCCGGATTCACAGCTGACACCATTTTGTATTAATTACTCCAACAAGAGCTTATTCCTCTTTGGTGAAGGAAACTACAGCGCTGTACACCAGAGAAATGGTCACAGCCTTGGCTTGCCAGGAAGGTGTGCTCGTCAGTATGTGCGGAAAGCTGCAGGCTCCAGGGGAATCCCTCCTGCTGCAAGCACGGTACCCTTGGATTAAAGCTTTTAGCACTGGGTCTTGTGTCAGCCTAATCCGGTGACTTTTTGAGAGCCGGGTTTGGCTGTAAAAGTTGCACTGAAATTAACCCTCTCCTACACCTCCCTTTTTGCTTCCGTGCCTTTCCACCCGGCCTTCCATGGCTGCGCACCGGGCACGGCCACACCGGCTCCTGCAGCCGACCTCCCGCCCCGCGTTGCGCGCAGCAGCGAGAGCCGAGTCGCTCTTCCTGTGCCGCTCTTCTGGGCGAGTCAGGGTGCGTCGGGCTGCACGCTTCCTAGCGGCAAAGCGAAGCTTTGTCGATGGTTGGCTGAGCTTTAGGTGCCTCCGGAGAAAAGCAAAGCTTTTCCTTTTTTAAATGAGATTTGACTCAGCTGCGATACTGAATGGTAGCAACGCAGCGCGTGTTAGGGCTTGGAAACATCTCAGGACTTTGCAGCTTGGGAATGTTTTTGGCATTCAGTGTGTACAGCTTCGTGTGGGTATGTTGGGCTTTGCTCTGTGGTTCTTTGCTGCTGCAGCATCTCCCTGTTTCCTGCCCCTCGGTCAGCGTTAGGGACTTGATTTGAGCGAGACTTGATAGAGGAGCCCAATTTTTGGTATTTTTCATTTTGCTTGAAATTTGGTATTTTCCATATTGCTTGAAATGTGTTGTTCATTTCCTAACTGAGCTGAGCTGCTTTGAGAGGGGTTGTAAGACTCGGCTGTGCATGGTGTGAAGAACTGGGTTTCTAAGGCAGGAAGAGTTCCTGATCCTCAGAGGAGCAGGGCTTAAAATGATATTAATGCAGAGAATCAGGCTTCCTCCGCTTGCTTTCTCTATCAGCTTCTCAAAACTGTGTTTTTGCAGCCTGTGATGTCTCAGTTTGGCTCCTGCTGTTGCATGAGCTCGGGGAGCTGTTCCTTGCCTGCCGTGGCAGCCTGGGGAATGGGGACAGCGGGGGGACCCGGTCCCTTGTTTGGGGTGGCAGTGCCACCGGTGGGGTGCCCCAGACAGGGTTGGGGCACGCGGGGCTGTTGGTGCAGCACCCATGGGCCCTGCGCTGCTGGGAGCGGGCGGTGGGTTCTGTGGCGGTTCCATGGCAGTTGGCTGTGGAAGTTTCCAGTGAGCCCGGCCTGGATGGCTTGGGACGAGGAGAGTGTGGCCGGCTGGGCACGGGGAAGGCTGGGGCTGCACCCAGATGGACCCAGGAGAAGTCCCAAGCCCCCAGCCGGGGAGGGCTGGCACCTCCCAGCCCTGCAGATGCTGCCCTGCCGCAGAGTGGGACCAGATCCTGCGCCTCGCCTCGGCATCGCCCCTGCTGGAGCCCCTCCATGAAAAAGGTAAACCCGACCGTGGCCCCTGCTTCACGGGGAGACCAAAGGGTCCCCCCAAAACACACACGGGGTGACAGGCCCCCCAGTGGAAACAGCTCCAATGGAAACTGGCGATCCCTGCTTGAACCAACAGCCCCTGCACCAGCCCTGCCCGCTCGGGGACAGCTCAGCCCCGCAGCGCCGGCTGTGTTCAGCAGGGTTGGGTTGGTTTGGGGATTTTCTGTGTTTCTCAAGCACAATGCTCAGCACCCCACGCCTGCTGGTGCACAAATCACAGAATGGGGGCATCCCACCTGTGGCTCTGGCTGTGATCCTTATTGCTCCATCGGGGTCTGGGCGTCCTGGCCCCTGCTCTCGTGATGCTCTGACCCCTTCTCATATGGGACCCGCTCTCCTGGCCCAGACAGTCTTATTGGGCCTTAAAGGATGAGGAGGTTTTCAAGAACCCTAACGGTACCAGTAAGAGAGGTCTCAGAAACACCTCTCAGATCATAAAAAAAAAAAAAAAAAAAAAAAAGCAAACCAATCAAAAAATACTCAAAGGTCTATAAAATACTACCTCGGAAAGCCATGTCCAAGAAGGAGCCCCAAGTTCCCTTCTGCCAGTCTTCCTGTTCAGATGATTTATTGGTTAAAAATCTCCTTTTTAAAAAAAATCCTGTGGTTCATACATGAGGAACAACAGAAATTCCTTGTTGTTGGGACATTTGGAAAGCAACCTTAATGAGACAAGAGGCTCAGCCTGCTAATTTCTGCCTCGTTTGGTTTCTCGTGTGTGTCTACACGGATTTAGAAATGGAACCCGCTGGGGTCTGACGGCTGCTTCTCTGCCCCGAGCTGGGTGGGCACGCATCCCCTGCTCTGTTTTCTGGAAGGATGCTGGCTTTAAAATGTGGCTGCATTGCTGCTGCCCCAAACAAGCAGGAATTCTCCTCGCAGGGGACCGGAGGCTCTGCCCGTGGCTCGGCAGAGCGGTGGGGTTGTGACTGCCATCATTTGGAGCCTCCCTGTGTGGCGTAAAGCAATCTGAGAGTTATTGCACCAGGCATATAACTATGGCACCCCACTGCTGCCTGCCCCTTTTTATATCTGCATTGTGATATTCCTGAAAGGCGTCTGGCATGTGGGTATAGCAGCTTGTGTCTCCTGACAAACGGTTTGAGACCTACAGGTCCCTGAGAAGCCGTGGATGATCCAGGTGTCCTCTCGCTGCCCTAGGGATCCCCGCTCCGTCAGATAAAAGCCGAGGAGCTCCCCTCGTCCTCAGCCTGCTGGATGTGGCGTCCGTTTGGTGGGGTTAACCCCAGCCCCGCTCATGGATAAAAGCAAAAAGAAAGAGCAGAGGTGACCCAGGTGAGTTGTGCCACCTGCACGCAGTGGCCGGGCTGTCCTGGCCAGGAGGTGCAGGGGCTGCTGGTCCTGGGGGGCTGCTCGGGGTGGAGGCCCCAGTGATGTCTGCTCCACGTGGCTTTGTCACACCTTTGTGTCCCTGCTCTGTCCCTCTCTTGGCTCTTCCCTCCCTGCTTCACCCCTCCTGCATCCCCTGGGTGCAGGGCACGGGCACCGAGGGGACAGCGGCCTGGTGTCACCTGTGGGACGTGGGCCTGGTGTCACTGGTCAGGCAGGAAAAGATGTCACCTGTGGGACAGGGACCTGGTGTCACTGCTCAGCCAGGAAGCTGTGTCACCTACAGGACACGGGCCTGGTGTCACTTGTGGGACAAGGCCCTGGAGTCACTGGCCGGATAGGAAACCATGTCACCTGTGGGACAGGGGCCTGTTGTCACCTGTGGTACATCAGCCTGGTGTCACCTGTGGGATGTCAGCTTTGTGTCACCCATAGGACAAAGGCCTGGAGTCACTGTTCAGACTTCCTGACTGTGTCACCCGTGGGACATGGACCTGGTGTCACTGGTCATCTAGGAAGCGGTGTCACCAACAGGACAGGGGCCTGGTGTCACTTGTGGGACAGGGGCCTTCTGTCACCTGTGGGACATCAGCCTGGTGTCACCCGTGGGAGAAGGGCCTGGAGTCACTGTTCAGACAGGAACCGTGTCACCCGTGGGACAGGGACCTGGTGTCAGCAGTCACCTAGGAAGCCGTGTCACCGACAGGACAGGGGCCTGGTGTCACTTGTGGGATATGGGGCCATGTCACCAGTGGCACAGGGCCCTGCTGCCACCCAGGCCACCCGGCGCGGTGTCCCCCCGGGGCCTGGTGTCACCGCTCACCCAGGGCACAGGGGCCTGGCGCCCCCCCCGGGGGCTGCGGGACGGGGCTGGGGGCCGCGCGTGGCGACCCCCCCGGGCCTCCCCCTCGGCGGGGCCAGGCCGGGACCCGCTCTGCGGCCCCCCCCCCGCGCTCCCCATCCCTCGGGGGCGCGCCTCGGGGGCGCGCACGGAGCGAAGTGGGGGAGGGGGGGGCACCGGAGGAGCGTGGAGGGGAGGGGGGGGGGGCGTTAAAGGAGGGGGGGGGGTCCCGGCCCCCGCGGGCGGGGGGCGAGCGGCGGCCCCGCATCAATCACCGGCCGGGCCCCGCCCCCAAGGGGGCTGATTGACGCGGCGGCGGCCAATGGGGTGGGCGCATGCCCCGCGCTCAGCCAATGGGGGCGGGGGAGGGCGGAAGGTCCCCACTTCAAGGCTGGTTGAGCGGCGCAGGTAGGTGCGGGGCGAGGTGGTGCGGGGCGGGGGGGGGGCCGGGATGCGGGACCCCCCCACACCCCCCTCAGGGGGTCGGGCTCCTGTGAGGGGGGGGGCTCCCGGCCTCGCCCCCCCTCCCCCTGCCCCTTCTCCCCACCGGCCTCCCGCAACTTGGCTGCGGGGAGCGGGCCGGGCCGCGGCGGGGCGGGGGGGGCGCGGTACCGGGGGGGGGGCTGAGCCCCTCGGGGGGGCTCCGTGCGAGGCGGGGACCCCCCCTCAGGAACCTCCCCCCCCCTCCCCAGCCCATCCCGGGCCTCCATTTTAGCCCCGGCGCATCCCGGGCCCGGGGTGGGGTGGGGTGGAAGGAGCTGGGGGGGGGGCGGGGATCCTGGGGTGCCCCCCCCCGGTTTCACGGTTTGGGGGGGGTGGAAGTGGTGCTGCCCCCCCCCCCCCCCCCCCACTGTCTCTCACCGCAGCCTCTTCTTCCCGCAGGTCCCGGATCTTCGCCGCCTCCGGAGGAATCAGAAACTTGCGGAGCCACCGGGGCTGGGGGCGTTTGGGACCCCCCCACCCGCGCTGCTGCTCGCCCCCAGGAATTGGGGATCCCCCCCCCGCCAACGCTGCTCAGCGACCCCCTGGAATTTGGGATCCCTCCCTTGAACGCTGCTGGTCACCCCCCGGCCGCAGGTGGTGAGGATGGGGCTCGCCGGCATGGCCAGCCAGGTAGGGCCCCCCCCCAATCCCACCCGACCGCAGGAATTTCGGTCTCACCGCCTGCAAAGCGACCCGAGCTGGGTGGGCTGCGCTGGGCTTTTGGGCTCCCGTTTGGTTTCTGGTGGTGTGGGGCCCGTCTGGCCCCCCGCAGTGGTTTCCTGGTGAATGCTGAAGTTTAAGATGCGGGGGCAGGACAAAACAGGGCCGTGTTCTGTGTCTGAGGGGTGTTTCCCTCAAAAGTGGTCTGTGCCGCCTAGACCTGTGCCCCCACACGTAGGGAGGAGATGTGCAGCCTCCTCTTGGGAACCTGTCTGTGTGTCCTGGTACTGCCTGTCCGCGTGCACAGCAGCACCAGGGCACCGAGGTGGGACTTGCCTAGAAAAAGGAAAATCTTCTGCTCCTCGTACTATGTGCATACCTAAAGCCCAGGCTCACAGCTGGCAGATCCTCCTTGTTTGCTGCCATAGCCTGGTTTATCAGAGTTCTGTGTGCACCTGTCAGAGCAGTCTAAGGGATTTGGCTTTCCCCCATGAAAACTGAGGGTCTTAACTTGGCTTTTATTTTTTCCATGGACAAGTCTGATCGCCTTTCCGTGCCTCTGCAAAGTGACCGAAGAGCTTCTGGGTCTGGAGCGGAGGGCCGTGAGGACTTGCTGATGCTTGCTTTGAAAAGTCACCTGTTATCTTGCAACTCTTATTACGGGGTAAACACTTAGGTGCAGCAATCGAGTTATGTGGATCTGGGTAAAGCCTAAAGTGGAATGCTGAAGGGGAGGACGTTTTCCTCCTCACGTAAGTCTGTAAGCCAAAACAGCCTGACTTTAGCCCAGTTACGAAGGGCTGAATTTAGACAAATTCTTTTGGAATGGGAAAACCCAAAATCTTTACTCAGTCCTTTCACGCTGACATTAGACAAATCTGCTCTGGTATCTGATTTCCAGTTGGCTGACGAAACAAGCAGAGGCTCTTATTCTGTGTGTACATAATAACAGCAAATCGTTGTGTGGGCTTTAAAAAGGAAACTAAGGCTCTGATACAAGTTCTGGAGGTTATCGCTCAGTTTCCCAGAAATCGCAGTGCCTACAGCTCCTGCTGGAGCGATGGGAAGCCAGGAAGTGGCTTCTCTGGAAATCAGTCCTCACTTCTGCAGGGGTTCATCGTGTGGCTGTGGGGGCTTTGGTGCCTGCATGGCCTTGGGATGTTGTCAGCCCGGGGATTTTCGTGTCCCTGTCAGTGGGCAAGGGTCTGTGGCAGCTGGAGGTGGTGCTGATTTGTGTAATGAAATGTCAGGATCCAAACGTGAGCTCATTACCCTCATGCTCCAGCCTGGAAAAGGCGGATGGGGGGCAGCCAAGTGAAATTGAGGAGTCCTTAAGCCACGGTGAGCCCAAGAGGCAGCATCCATCTCGTGCTGGTGGCCACAAACACTGCAGGTAGCGCCCGCACCGCGCAGCCTGGACCCGTGCCCGGTGGCCCCGGGGAGAACCTCGGCTCCGGGTGCCGGAGGGGTGCAGGAGGCACCCGCTTCTTCCCGCAGAGCAGCTCGGGAGCGGGCACGCAGGAGGATAAGGTTGGATGCTCTCCACAATCTGTGGCAGGAGCCGAGGGGAAGGAGGTGTGCCCGTGGCAGGTCACGTAGGAGCCTGCTGGAGGGCGTCCCGAGGAGGGTGTGCAGCCAGCCGCTGTGTCGGGCTCTCACGTCCGCTCGGCGCTTTTGCTTGGAGGCATTCAGGAGGAGCTAGGTGGACCTTGCTTTATTTTTTTTTGAGCGCTTGAGTATGTCTTCTGTTCCTGTGCCAATAGCTTTAAACCTTTGGCTAGTGAGTATTTGAATCCTTTTGTGTCCTGCGCTCCTGATTTGGGCTCAAACCGTGGCACCTGATATTGCTGTCACAGCCTGCGTTTGTTTTTTTTATAGTCATAAGGAAAGCAGCTCCATTACAGCCCTTAAGTCTTACAAAGCTCTTTACCTGCTGCTCCTCGGAGGGGAGGGAGGATGTTTTGGAGCAGAGGAGCAGGAGCACCGTGTGTTCTGCCTTCGTGTGGTGGTGGCAGAACTGGGCGACTCGCTGCCTTGGTCTCGCAGCTGTTCCCCTGCAGTTCTGCTGTGCCTGCCTTGCTGTAGGAGGTATCCTGAACAAGGAAAGCATGTAGGGACTTGACTCTTCCCACCGATGATGTCTGGTGTTTTCCTGCATTGCTGCGGGTTTGGAGGCAGGTGGATTTGGCGGAGACTGAGGAAATTGTGTGAAGCACCAAAACCTAGGGCTTGAAGACTGGAAGACTGTTATCTCCGGAACAGAAGTGCTCAGAGCATAGCTAGGTGAGACTTGAGTATGACCAGAGCAGTAAATAGTCAATAACCAGCATATTTGGTTCTGTTTCAGTCTGGTTAAACAGCTGCAGCAGGCGTGGGTCAATAGCAAGGTGTGCTTTTCCCTGAGTCTGGCAATCTAAACAGTAATAGAAACAGAAACTGATTCTGCTGGTAAAAAGGCTGGGAAAGGTGATGTGGTGGAGGGGAAGAGGCCGAGAAATACAAATGGAGACTTCAAACTTCCCTGTCCAGCTTCCAGCAGTGTCCGTGGCTAGAGGCTGGCTTGGTTCTCTGATCAGTCGTTGACTCACAGGAGGACGTGTGAGTGCAGGGCTTGGTGCAGGACAAGGCGGTGAAGGCCTTCTGCAAGCCGTAGGTGTGGCTTGTGGATTTCCTCGCCCAGGATCAAGGGAAATACATTGAGACTTTGCAAGTGGAAGGAAGAAGGGCTGAGCTGCACAGCAGGTACAGGTCTGGCCTTCCCCTCAGCCCCAGACTTCTTGCTACGAGTTGCTGGAATTCCTAACCAGACCTCGCTGGTTCTTCTGAGCTTCTACATGAAGCCTCCCGAGTCTTTGCCCATCATCCAGTGGAGCAGAATGTTGCCCCTAGTTATGGGGACACAAATGTGAGTATTGGGATTTGCAATGTGCTGTCCCCACGCTGTTAGCCTTTGTCTCCTGGTTTGATAAGGCATGGGCTTCTCCGTGGGTAGAGCAGGATCGCATTTCCTTGTCCTTTTATTTCCTCCTTTTTCTCTCCCGTGATATAAAGTACGTGTAAACTGAAATGGAAGGGATGCAACTTGTTCGAAGTGTGCCATTGCCTTACTTACAGATAAACAGCGGAATGATATCATGAAATGCCTGGGATCGTGTGCTGCATGCTGCACAAAACATCACGATTCCCATAATGAAGCATCACCTGAACTCCTGCCATCGTTGTGCTTCTTAAATATCTGAGAAATCCGATGAGATCTGAGGGTTGTTCTTGCCCCTTTTGTGCAGTTCCACGTGCGTGTTTTGAATGGATCTAAGCCAACCTGATAATACTGTTGGTAACTTATGGGGACATAAATGATACAGGGTTACAACTAAATGTAGAACTGGCTGCTTTACCCTCTGCAAGCTGATAAAACCTGGCTATCGGACCCCAGCTGGACTGACAAATTCAGGGTGCTGTTCTGTGAGTACTCGGCCTGCTGTTCTGTGGAAGATCCTCCACTGTTATCCCCAAACTGGTAAAAATAGAGCTTCCCGTGAGGACTTTAAGAAGCGAGGCTTTTCAGTACGTTGGTCTGATGCAACAGTGTGGAGTATTTGAGCAGTTTTTGGCAGGGAGAAACCAACATCCTTGGCAGGGACTCAGAAATACAGTGGCGAAGTTAGTTTGTTACCTTCAGTAAGGAGCCGTACATTCCCAGCCTCTCCTCCTTATGGAAACCATATAAACACATTTTGCAGTTGCAACAGTAATTGATTTAAGATAGTTTCTTACCACATCACTGGCACTGAGTGCTCCTCACCTTCACAACAGGTTAAAACAACCCCCTGGCCTGGGTGATGATAGGACTGCGACCTCGAGTCGTGGTGCTTTGCAGAGCAGGCTCTCCGCTGTGGGAACAAACAGCACGCGTTGTCCTCGCAGTGAGGGGTTTCTGCATCAAATGACTCGATCCGGATCACTAACGTGGCTTTCAAACCAGGAATGTCACTTCTGTGGGTCTGCCAGCTTGTTAAGGGAGTGGTGTGTGCTTTTCTTGTTCATACCAAGCAAATTGGAATAGCCACTGACCTCTGACGAGGGTGCAGGTCCGTAGCTCGACCTTGGGGTATTTCAGCAGGACAGATACCCCCCGAGCCCCCCCAGCCTCTGCTCCATCTGCACGTGGCTCTCTTCAAGAGCTCTGCTCTCTTTCTGTCCTTTCTGGTGAGCGTTTTCAGAAGAGCCAGCCGGGGAGTGCTGTGTGTCACAGCTGAGTGCCTTTGGTGCCGTGACTGGACACTTTCTCTGATGTTACAGAAGGGTACTGGAAGTGCAGAGATCGCTGCAAAGGTCTCTTGTTGTTGTTGTTGTTGCAGCTCGTCAGGTTTGAAGCTAAATATAGATGGGTCTTGCATCTCCTGAAGCCTCAGTGGCCGCTGATGTCTGAGATCGTTAGATGTTTTAACAAAAAATGGCAAAGTTGCAAACCAGCATGTGCAAAAAATGCAGTTATATCTGGAGCAGTGTCTGTAGGGAGTCGTGTCACCATGTCCCTTGGTGGTCACTGCTTTCCCTGCTGTGATAAGATGCTTCTCAAGCTGATCTGGGGTCTTTGCATGCTCTGAAGTCTCCCTCCATGTGCCCTAGCTTATTTGTTAGTATGTTTTGTTGAATTAATAGTTGTATATGCACACCAAGCTTGTACCTGCCTTAGAAATCTAACAGTCAAAGCAAATCACGAGGATTAATAGGTAAAGGATGTGTGTGTGTGGGGGGAAATAAGGTAGCAATTGGGTACACCGGGTATGGAGCCCTGTGGCTTGTGTGTTTTGTAGGAGAGGAGGGCTTCAAAGAAAGGTTTCCAAGCTGATGCTGTAAAGGCTTTGGGTTCGGCACTGAGAGCACCTCCTGATCGTGTGGGGTGTCAGCAGGAGCAGTGAGCCTGTCTGGGGTACTCGTGGACAGGGCAGTTGGCTCTGCTGGTAGAGCAGGGATGGGGCTGTTGGCTGAGAGCCCTTTGGGGACGTTGCCAGCTGAGCTGTGACTCGAGGTGTGGGCTCGTGCCCGACGGGAGCAGCTGGGTGACAGGGAGGAGGCTGCAGTGCTCTTCTGAATGGGAAGGCTATAAAAAGGTACGTGGCAAAGGCCAGAGTCGTGTTATTTTGGACTGCACAGAAATTTTTGCTTCATCATCTCCTGCTCAGGGTGACTGGTGAAAGCCGTGGGTATGGCTGTGCTGCAAGAGAGCCCAGATCTGCAGCAGCCTGCCAGGCTGGGGTCAGCTTGTGGTTGTTCTTGCCTCAATTAGCAGAATTCGGCAGTGCAGAACGAGTAAAAGATGAAAAACCTCATTGCACAGGCTTCTTAAATTTTAAACTTCCTCTACAACTGATTGCTAAAGCCTTCCTCTCCCTCTTTTCTGGTATATAGATGCATGTGTTGCTACTGGTTTTCAGCTGAACTGAGTTCTAGGCAGACTTCTAAAAAATAAGAGAGAGTTTTGCTCTTGTAAGGGGCTGGTATCTTGGCTTCTTAAAGAGTTGCCCAAATGTGGTGGGGAGAAACAGGCCAGGAGGAAGCAAGAAGCTGCTGAGTTCACCATGTGGCAGCCTTTCAAAAATAGCACTTTGGGAACCTGTCAGAAGGGAGCTCGTTCTGCGTGCTCTGCTTCTGCACTGCCATGGGGCTGCTGCTAACACACGGTCCCCATGTCCTTCTTGGCACTGTTTCACCATTCACTTAGAGACCAGGTCGAGATCTCTGGAGTAATTTTTCAAGGTTCTGTGTGGAATTGCTGAGATAGGAGAGCTGCTCCGTTAGGACAGGGCCATTGAGGTCAGCCAGGGAGGGAGGACAGCGAGGGACGGAGCACCCACAGGAGCAGGGCGAGTTGTCTGGGCATCAAAACCAGCACTGGGCTGCGCTGTCCTACACTGGACGGTCTTCCTGAGAAACACTGAGACACGTGATAAGCTTTGCGGGTTTGTGTTGGGCAGCAGACAGCATCTGGCTGCATTTCCCCTTGTCTGGTGGTGGATTTGAAGCAAAGAGGGGGCAATAAACTTGTCTGGGTGAGCTGCTGCTTGCAGGTCTGGCTCTGGTCCAGTTGCCCACGCTGGCTGTGGATACAATATTTGCAGGTCTTACCTAATTCTGCAGTCAAAACAGTGTCACTTTGAGGTTTTATTTTATTTTTTTGTTTTAAGATGACTCCTTAGGGTGAGGACACCTCTCTGCTGGTGTACAGCAGCGTGCCCTGCTGTGGCTCGTTCCCTTTGCAGGCAGACGGCGAGGATACAAAGCACCTTTCTGCTGGCATAACTGCAATCCTACTGTAGGGGCAGCATAGCAGGAGCGAGGGGAAGGTCGTGTGTTAGCCTAAACGGCTACGGGATCAAACCCAGCGCGCAGACCCGCCTGGAGGGGGACAGTGGCCTTGTCCAGCAGCAATATTCAGCTTGGGGGCCCTCAGAGGGCGTCAGATGAGCGAGTTTTCGTTAGTTCTGGCTGTGTGGGACATGGGTCTGCGTCACCCTCGTGCTGTGGCAAAGCTGAAGGTCAAAGAGGCGTGAGGTGTGCGCAGCGCCCGGTCCGGGCTGTTTGGGCACAGCCGGGTGGGTCCCGGCAGCCGGCTGGTCCCGGGGGGACTGGGTGTGCTGGGATGAAGTGGGAGGGGAGGGATCTGTATCGTCATGTGTGGAAAATTTGTTTTGTGCTGGCTGCGGAAAGGGCTCGCCAGGCTTTCTGTCCGTGCTGAGTGTTTGTGGGGTTGGCTGTGGGGTCAGGCCCCGACCCTCGGCATCAGGGGCTGCGGGACCCCCAGTGGGGGCTGTGGGACCCCCTGTGCAGGACGGCCTGGGGAGGCCGGTGTGGCCCCCCATGAGGTGTGGGTTGATGTTTTGGGGTCAGTTGGTGCCCCTCAGGCTTTGGGGACCCTGAGGAGCAGCAGCAGGGGTGGAATTTTTGGAAATAACACCTGGTGGGTGCATGGGGGGTGGGAGTGCGGTGGGCAGAGAGGGCTGAGGAGCGGTGTTTTGGGTGAAAACGCTTAAAACGCTGAAAGTTCCTGCGGCGGGGCCGGGATGGTTCCTCCCTTCCCCCTCCCCTCCCCTCCTTCCTCCCTTCCCCTCCCCTCCGCACGTGTCGAGCCGTGAGGGGATGGGGGGGGCACCTCACGCGGACTACATTTCCCATCACCCCCCTCGCCGCCCACATGCCCTGAGCGGGAAGGGCGGAGGGGAGGAGGGAGAGTGGGGGGGGGGGGGGGGAAGGCAAACAGGCGCGCCACAGCGCATGCGCCCCGCTCCCCGCGGGCGGGGCGGGGCGGGCGCCCCCTAGCGGGCGGCGGCGGGGCGGCGGGCGGACAATAGGCGGCGGGCCCCGCCCCTTCCCTTCCCCTCCCCTCCCCCCCTCCTCCCCGCTTTGCCCCCCCCCGTTTTATTTTATTTTTTAATTTTTCCCCCCCCCCCCCCCCTCCCGCACTGCAGCTCCTCGGCACGACGGCGGCGGGAGCTCGGCGGGGCCCCCTGGCTGCGGGCGGCCGGGCGCGGTACGCACGGCGACCGGCGGGGGCGCTGCGGTGCCCC
>NC_139066.1:3546200-3714065 GCF_965140915.1 Aythya marila
CGGGGCTGGGGGGGGGGCCGTGTGTGCGTGTGTGTGCCCCCCCTCCCTCTTTATATTTTTTATATTTTTTTTCTATTTTTTCTTTTCACCCCCTTTTTTTTTTTCCTCCTCTTTTTTTTTTTTTTTTTTTTTTTTTTGGCCCCCCCCCCTCCCCGGCTCCGCGCCCACCGAAGGGGGGGAAACGCGGGGGGGGGGGGCGGAGGGGGGGGGCAGGGCAGCGGCGCCGGCTGCGGCACCGCCGCCTTCCTCCTCCTCCTCCTCCTCCTCCTCCTCCTCCGGGCCCATTTTGTGCGGGGCCTCCCCCGGCGGACCGCGCTCGCCGCCCGATCACGTGGTAGGTGCCGCTCCGCGCCTCCCCCCCCACCCCCACCCCCCCCTCCCGCCAACCCCCCCCCCCTCCCCTCCCGGTTCTTTCCCCCCCCCCCCCCCCCCTCCCCTCCCGCCGCCGCCGCTGCCCCTTTGTTAGCGCCGCCGCGCCCCGACGGGCACCGGCGGCCGCCCCCGCCCCAACTTCTCCACCCGGCGGGAGGCGGCCCCCCCCCGGTCCATTTAACCCCCCCCCCCCGGTCTATTTAACCCTCCTTTTTCCCGTTTCACCCCCTCCTTTTTCCCGTTTCGCCCCCCCCGTTCTCCGTTTCGCCCCCCTCCCTTTCTATTCCCCCCCCCCCCCCCCCCCCCCCCTCCGTTTTCCCGGTGCCGCCGCTCGGTAAAGTATTACCGGGGGGGCTGCGGTGGTGGCGGGGGAAGCGGGGAAAAGGGGGGGGGCACCGGGAATTTGGGGGGTGGGACGGGAAAACGGGGGGGGTACCGGGGAGGGGGCACCGCGTGGAGCCCCGGGAGCGGGGTGGGGGGGGGGGGTGGTTGGGGGAAGGGGGGGGGGTGGGAGCTGTTTTTAGCCCTAGGGGGGGGTTAACGGGGGGCCGAAAGGGGGTGGGGGGGGGTGGGGGACAAGCGAAGTTTTCAAAGTAAACAGAAAATAAGGTTTTTAAAAAAAAAAAAAAAAATGGGAGAAAAAAATTGCATAACCTCCAGCTTGCAACACGCGGGCACGCTCGCCCCGGCCCCGCGTGGAAAAGGAGCCCGGGGGGGGGGCTCCCAGCGCCGCCGGGGGGGCTCCGGGGCTGTCAGCGGGGCCGGGGCTGTGGCACGGGGCTCCTGCCCCCGCTCCCGGGCTGTACAATAGCGTAATTTTTCATCTGGGTTTGATCTGCTAAGCCATTTTCCTGTATTTACTTTCCGGCTGCTTCTTTCTTTTTTTATTTTTTTTCTTTCTCTCTTCTTTTTTTTTTTTTTATTTTTTTTTTTGCCCTCTCCGGAGCGGCCCCGCCAACCCAAAATGCATTTTTTTTTTTTTTTTTTTTTTCTCAAAAAGCAGAGAGCGCGGCTCTCCCGAAAGGCTCTCGGTGAGCGGCCCGGCTGTTTACTTTCATCACGGGATTAGCATCTCCCGGTGCGTGCTCACCGAGAGAAATTCCCCTCCTTTGGACCGGCGCCGAAGGTCTTGGAAAAAGGCAAAATGCGGCGGCCGAAATTCCTGAAAAACGAAGGGTATTTGCTCCAAAAATCAAGGCGACCCGAGCTGCGATCTCCCTGCTAATTAAATTTGTGTACAGGTGGATCCGAGCGCGGGCTCTCCGCCGCCTGTTATGTAAAATGCCCTCGGATGACAAAACTGTAGTTTTCCATAAAAAGCGGTCAGGCTCTGGGAGGAACTGCAGCTTTTTTTTTTTTTTTTTCCTTTTTTTTTTTTGGGTTTGTTGGGGCTGACCGGTGCGTTTTTGCGCCGCTTTGGGCCGTTTCGGTGTTAGCGGTTACATCATGTCATGTGTTGCGTGCGGTGTGATTTGTGCCTCTAAAAATAAGGCGAGGTAAAAGCCGCGCCGCCGAGGGCTCCAGGGGGGTCCCGCTGCCGGGGGGGGGGGGGGGGTCCCTGGATCTCTCCGGGGGGGTCCTCCAGGGTGTTAGGAGCTCGGCAGGGCCCGTCCCGAACGTGGGAAGCGCCTTCCCTTTAAACCACATTTGTCCTTTTTATAGCCTTTGTTTTCATGGAGGAACCTCCGCTTCTCTCCCCCTTGCTTCAGCCTCTTCCTCCTCCCCGAACGCTCGCTGGCGCGCGGGTAAGAGCGGGGCGGCGGGCTGGCTTGGAGCCGCGGTCATTTCTTTAATTAAGAAGCCTCGATTAACGAAGAGGGGGGGAGACGGAGAGGGGTCGGAGGAGGTGTGGGGAAAGCCCCGGGCGCGTGGCTCCGGCTGTCCGCTGCCGGCCACCGTCGGGCCGAGCTCGGGGCGGCGTGGTTTTGGCGCGGGAGGGCTGGGTGCCACCGCGCTGCCAGGGTGGCACGGCCCCCAGCCGGGTCCCACGACAGCACCGGGGCCGAGCCGCGGTGCTTCGGCAGCAGTCGTTCCCTCTTCAGGCATGATAAAGCAGCGGATGAGCAGGCAGATGCGGCTGGGTTGATTCCTTGTGTGGTTTTTTGTTTTTGTTGTTTTGGTTTTTTTAATTTTTTTGTACTGCCGAATTCGAGTCTCGTCTGCCCTCGGAGCTCATTCGGTAACCGGAGACGTGGTGAAATTCTGACATCACAAAAGCCAGGGGGGAAAGCTGAGCACTTATTCGACCAAAGTCACTTCCTTTTGCCCTGTTTATAACTGTTTTTTTTTTTTTTTTTTTGTGAGTGTGTGTGTGTGTGAGAGCGCAACTGCCATTATCTAATGAACGCTCCGAACAAAGAATGTCTCTGGAGTTTCAGCACTCCACCCTCCTCCTGCTCAAGCAGCGAGCGGTGCGTGTCCTCAGGAGCCTCAAAAGGCTTTTCCAGGCAGGGGAGGACTAAACCTATAGCGGGGCAAAGACACGGCCTGAGGGCAGGGGTAAAGGTTTGGGACGGGGGAGAAAGGACGAGCAGCGTGGTGCCCTCCACCCCGCCCACAAAACTTCATCTATTTTTCCCCTTCCGATGGGAGGGTCTTAATATTTCTCTGGAACTACTTTTTTTTTTTTTTTTTTTTGCGAGTGTCAGTCGGTGATATCCCTGCCTGTCCCGTTTATCAGCAGCCGATTTTGTCTTTCTCGTTCGCTTTTTACTGGGCTGTGCGGGAAGCAGGTGGGCCAGCTTAAGCAAAAATGGGAGTTTAATTCAGTGGAAGTGGCTCGGTTGGATCATGTTGTGCTGAGACCCTGTGATATGTGACTTTGCACGTGTGTTCGGAGTGGTTGTAGCTTTGTTACAAGGAGCTGCTTGGTATCGGGACAGCCGGCATGGCAGGTGACAGGAGGAGCACCGTTTCCGCTGCTGCATTTTCTAAATACCACGTCCCAGCTCCAAACTTGCAGGAATACAGTGTCTGTCGGGACTGATGAGCGGAGCCAGCTCCAGAATGCCGCTTGCTTTGAGAATCCTTCCCTGCCCTGTAAGTAGCGGTTCAGCCGCATCTTCAAGGCTGCAGCTTTCTGTAACAAATAGTTGAAGCTGGAAGAAAAAGCTTTCTGTTTCTTCTCACCAGGCACAGGGTTGTCGCAGTCAAATCTGCGAGAGTCCTGGTGCTGTGGGGTTTGGTAAACACAATTCCTTTAAACCCCATGCGTGTCCTTCCAGCCTGAGTTCAGGCTGCTGCTTTTGGAAGAGGGCTGTGGATAAGTCCTGATCAGGTTTTAAAGAAAGGCAGAAAATAAGGGAAATAAGTTGGTTCCCCCCCCCAGCCCCCATATTTTGAACTCTTGTTAGCAGATGACTGCAGCAAAATGGGATATGCTAATAGGCGTGGAGACTTAATTCCAGGGGACAGAGTTTTGAGAGCACACTGTCTGAATTTAGTGGTGGAGCTGTGCTGTTTATCTAACAGAACAAGGAAAAAGGATAACAATTGCATCTGAAGAGAGGAAATGGGAGTAGCTGTCAGCCTCAACAGGCCACATCTTCATCTGTTACTTAATCTTTGGCTGCAAACTTTTTTTTTAGTGGATAATCAAGTGTTTAAAAAAACTAGCTATTAAAAAAAAATAATAATTGAGATAATCTGGTGTGATGTGGAGAGCTTTTCTGGATTTTTGGACCTTGGAGATGTTAGCAAAAGATGGACCTTAAAGACTTCTCATTTTCAGCTCTGTCAGACCTCACGATTCTCCTCTCTGAAATCTTCATAACTTCCTGTCGAGGTCTGCAGTGACAGGATACCATGGGAAGGGTTACCAGCGAGTTGCCTTACGCTGAATGAGAAACAGCAAAAAAGTGAGTTCAGGCTGTAGTCGTGGCCCATAAAAAGAAACCTGTGCTGTGTGATCAGGCATCATCTTCCATTCAGTGAGCATCTCTGTTCTGGAGTTCGTGTCGGCTTGGCTTTAGTAGCTGCCATGGCAGTCCTGCTGGATTTGTTCTCTCTGCTGTGAGATCTGAGGAGTAATAAAAGCTGAGATCTGCAGTTAGCTGAGCATACGTATCCGGAGAGCTCTCATGAACTCCATTCAATGTAAGGTATTTAAACCCAGCGGGAGGCTGGCCTGCCAGATTGGGCAGGGATCGAGTGGTTGGGATGCTTAATTCTGCTCCTCTGGCCTGTTGCTTCGTGGTGGAGAGCAGTTAACACGACAGCAGTTAACACAAGGCTTCTAGTGACAGTCCTTGGGCAGCATTTAAAACACCAAGGATCAAGGTGGTACCGTTTACAGGGCAGGGGTTTTGAGTTTTGGTTAAAAAATAAAAAATAAAAAAAATAAAAATCCTTGTATGCTTTTGCACAGAGGTGGATATAACAGCACCTACTGAATGGAAATGTGTCTTTAAACTGAAGAGGCAATTCTGTTTTTTGTTTAACTTGCTCTCTGAGTCCTGAGTTCAGGTTTTCATATTTCCTGGGCAACTTGCCCAGATTATGCGAAAGAAAAACAAAATCTCTCTGATACTGGATGAGGGGGGAGACCTGGATTTAATAATTAAAGCTTGTTTTTTGTCTTTGTTAGTACTCTGTCAGACTGCTGCTTTCTGCAAATGTCCCACTATTGTTTTTTAAACCATGCTGCTTTATATTTGGCTGTAGAAAACAACTTTGCTCTGAAGAGTAACCTAAAAGCAAGGGGTATTTTTATCTCCAGACGCTTCGTTTACCCGGTGAAGTCATTCTTGCTTCAAATTATTTGACTTTCCATACTTTTGATTAGGGAGATGACAGTTAATTTGGCTTTGTGGATGTTTTTTTTTTTTTCGTTTTCTGACATTGTATTGATAAGAACTCTTCTACCTTAAATTATGCAAAGCATGGGGAGTTTTATTTATATCTGGTAGGAATTCAGACATAACAGAGAACTGCACTTGAAGAAGGAGACCTCAGGTTGCTGGTTTTGAAGTCGAAGGAAGACCCTGCCACTTCTGTGGACCAGCTTCTATTTTAATCTTGAGGGCTTCTGCTTGGAAACAAAGGCTATAAAATTGGAGCTTAGTAATTCCTTCTTCTTTGCTGTAGAGCAGAAGTACAATTCCCTGGGAAGTTAATGTTAAAATAGTTATTTTTCCCTGGTTGACTAGGAGCTGGTCTGTTGCGTTAATATACACAGAAGATACTTAGGGATATATTTTTAAAATCTGCAGTTCTTCAGTATGTTCTTCACCTTTTTCATTCTTTCTGTAAAAAAAGAGAAGAGGAAAAAGGGGCCCATTTCCCAAATGTAGGTCATTACAGGCACGCTGGCTGCCAAACTGCATGTGACCACTGGGTTATCGATAACTTCATCGTCCTGTACTTGCCTGTCACGTTTTCTTAAAGCTTTGAGAGTTACTTCTGTGAATCTCTCCCTAAATTCATAGACATCTGTCTGACAACCATAAAATGTTGAGGGGTGATACAAGAGGCGTGGAGGGGATCTGCTGTGCGTGTTGTGCAGTATTGTTATTAAACAGTATTTCTGGGCTCAGGGGGTTGGCTTCGTGTTGAGTGCCTGCATTTTACGTTGCTCTGTGGGGTTAGGAGCTCAGATGCCGCCTTTCGGCCGCAGAATGGGGTATGAGGGGATTTCATCCTCACAAAGTTTCTTCTCAAAGCTGGTTGTGACCCCGCAGGCTGCGGAGCTGCCTGGGCATGGAGGAGGTGAGGGGGGAAGTGGGAGCCGGCCTGGTGCTCGCTTCCCTTGGGGTCTCTTTATCTGCACGGCCTTCGGCTCGGAGGGACCCTCCCTCAGCACCCGATGTGAGGTGCTGAGCCCCCACGTGTGGCCCCCGCTGCCAGGACGTGGAGCTGAGGGGGCTGGAAGGTGGTCACGGTGCCAGGTGTGAAGAGACTTTGATGCCTGGCCCTTCGTGCACGCATTGAGCTCTGTGTGGGTTCCCATAACCTCCTCTGTCCCCATTTCTAACACAAAGAGTAGGAAAAGGGCATGTCCCGAAGTGGGTTTGGAGGAGATCTGGGGCAGCGAGGGGGCCTCGAAGCCCTCACAGAGCAGCCCCGGCCTGCTTGGGCGCGTGGTGAAAGGGGAGATGGTGACGTTCACATGCGGAATTCCCTCCTTGTGAGGGTTCAAATGGCAATTTGGGGAATTCAGACTGACAGGAGGTGGCTGTGAGCGGTGCCAGCGGGTGGCAAGGCCGCCTGTGGGGCTGGAGGTGTGTGTGGGGTGGCCAAGGCCTGGGGGCAGCCGGGTGGCAAGGCCCCTGGTGCTTGGAGCCCTCCGCTTCTTGTGAGCCTTCCTGCGAGCACAGGTGCTTGGTTTCTCCCCCCTCCCGAAACTCCCGTCGCAACTTCTCAGAGAACAAAAACTCCCCGTGTCCGTTCAGGGCTTATATCATGAGGCGTTGCACAAACCGGTGTGCTTGGAAAGCCAGTTCTCCTTTCAAGGGCCGGCTCTAAAATTGAGTTTCCAAACCTGGCGAAGTCGGCGTGCTGCAGGAAGATCGTTTTCGGGGGCGTTGCGACCCGACGGCCGCTGCGGCGGCAGCGTGACCGGCCCCCGTCCTCGTGCTTCTCCTACCCTCCTGTCGTTTCCTCGGCCTTGCCGACTCTTTTCCCTTTGCTCTGATTTTTGGGAGGCGGGTGAGGATTTGAATGCGAGCGCCGTGCACGTGGGGCTGTGGCTGGAGCCACCTGACCGAGTCGGCCCGGTGACTCGCCTCCCTCGGTGGCCTGGCTCGTGCTCCTCAGGAAGCTTGGGCGAGCTACGGTTACCCTGTTTTTAACTGCTGTGCTACAGCCTTTCATCTTTCCTCTGTTAATTAACGCTAACTGCTTTGCCAGTGCTCTAGTTTTGAAGTGAAAAATCAAGGATGTGCTTGTGGATTCGGAGCGCTGCTCTCAGGCTGGCTGTGCGTCGCCCTTCCAGAAGAAGCTCCTTTTTGGGGGGTTTTGAAGCAAAATCCAGGCCGAGGCGTGCGTGAGGGTGGTGCTGTGGCTGCTGAGGGCAGGTGTGGAGTTTGTGGTGCTCTCCAAGCCCTGTTGTGGACATTGGAGCGGGCTTCTCCTGAGGGCCATGAGCCTGCCAGCTCCGGTGCTTGGAGTCGCAGGCCCTTGGTGGAGGAATACCAAAAAATGGGACCTGTGGGCGCTGGCATTGATCTTGGTGGGTGACAGCAGCTCAGGGAGAACTTTGCAGCATGGTTTGAGTCCCAGGGGCAGGCAAGGTTCAGGCTGGTGGGGTGGGTTGTTAGAGTTACTGCCAGATCGCTCCCAGAGCCGCTCAGAGCTCCTCGGGCTGTGTCCGTGTGTCCCTGACCCCTGCTCCTCGTCCCCTCACTCACCTCCGAGGTGCCTCCTGCCCTCTCCCCCCAGTTTTGGAGGAAGGAGGTAGAGATGCTGTGATGGGGCTGTAATAACAAGCAAAACCCACGAGCAGAGCCAAGGGGGAAGCACGCTCACAGATGTTCGGAGCGCTTCTTCCCAAGGCTGCTCAGAGCAGTAGGGAGCTAAGTCAGTGTTAGGGAAACACGGTTTTTAAGGATTTAAATAAAAAGCCATGCACCCAATACTTCTGGAGGTCATCTGTAAGCTACCAGAGCAAAGCCTTACTCTGAAGGGTGTCTTCCCGGGCTTCAGAAGGGTTGAAATGTTGTGCACCCAACTCAGAGTGAAGGCGGGGGGGTTGCTCTGGCTTGGGAGGAGGCTTTTCTCTTTAAAGCGAGTTTGCTAACCTGGAGGAAGAGGCAGCATGAAAGTTTTGCTTCCCTTTTCTTACTTCTCTTAATTTAACTGAAGTTGATGACCTACAAATTTACTCCGAAATCCTTTTCAGCCCTGGTAAACTTCAACGGCTGCAGCGCGGTGCGGACGTGTCCGCAGTGAATCGCTGCCCCCTGCACCAGGCGTGGATTTTTCTGCTCTTTTGCAGTGAGGGCGTTCACAAAGCTGCTCTCATTCCCTTGTGATGTTACGGTGGCAGTCGTGGTGAAGAGCACTGATCCAGAGCCTCCCTTTGCAAGGCAGGCCAGCGTGATCCTGCTGCCTGCTTCATTCCCTCCTGGTATTCATGTCTGGTTGGAGGTCTTGGTAGGAGGCTGGAGTGGGGGAAGTCCTTTATTCCGGCACTCTTCCTCCCTCCTCTCCCAAGGGCATCTTAGCTACAAGTGGAAAGTTCCCTGCAGGTTCCTTTTTTTTTTGTTTCTGCCCCGAAGAGTCATCATCATTATTTATGGACCCAAACGATGACTTCAAAACTATTTTCAGTGCGATGTACATTAAATTTTCAGGTGTGCAGCGTACTTTCTTTTCAGTGGGGACAAAGTATAGCTGATTACAAAAGAGGTTAAGTTCTGTCAGCAGGGGACTTCTGAAGTCTGAACTCATCCCTAGTAGCTCTGTGCTTGTTTTTTAACCAGTTCCCCTACGAGTGTCTCCTTTTTCCCTATTGTCTTCCTCTGTGCCACCCTTCTGCGTGCTGGGCAAGCATGAGCAGGACTGGAGGTGGTGAGTTGTGGACCTGGCAAGAGTATCAGCGATCCGTTTGGAAAAGGTTTCATCTCTACTGGTCTTGCTCTGCTTTATTTTTGGGAAGTAGAGCCCCAACCTGCACGGGGGAGAGCTGGGGTTGCTCTCGGGTTGCTCCTGGTCTGACCTGAGCACCCTGCTCGATTCCCAGTTGGTGAAGGAGGTCGAGATGCTCATCTTGCAGTGCTTGAAGGTCCACGAGGAGGAGGGTAGAGCTCTGAGAGCAGACACGAGTGGGAATTAAACCAGAGGTTGCCTTAATTGTTTGGTCTTACACAGGGGAGCAACGTCGGTGCAGCCGAACAAGGCCCAAACCAAAGCTGCCTGCTGAATTTTGCTCGTTCAACATCTTCAAACTTGTCACAGGATAAGCGAGGACTATCTAATGGTGTATTAATTTGGTCATTGGGGTGCGTTAATGAACAGCTACAACAAGCTTATGCAAATTTATGTGAAATTAGAGGATTGGCATTATCAGGCAAGACATCAGGGCGATTCCGTGTTATTAGCTTGACATTGAAACAGCTTGTGAAGGAGCTGCACAACTTCTGCAGCGCAAGGAGGGTAAAGTAACTCGTACTGTTAGCACAGCCTGTCCTGGGGGCTCTGTGAAGGCAGTTGGAACAAAAAAAGGCATTAAAATTGCTGATGCTTAATGGTAAAGGAAGTAGGTAAATTATTAGAAACTTGATGTCTAGGGAAAAAAAAAAAGGTTGCAGTGGATATGAATGAAATGCCTTTGGTTATTTTTCTTGTTTGATCTAGTTGAGTTAAGCCAGCGGCTCACTATTATGGCCAGTGTAGAAGTGCTCCGTCATGGTGCGTGTGAGTTAATCTTTATCCATGTTTTTGAAAGAGAAATGGAAATAGCTAACGCTGGAAATCACCTGGCTTATTCGGAAATGAACTTCTGGGAAAGTAGGCTTCATACACAGCAGGGAACCGGCTTCATTGAAGTCCAGGGCTCGCTCTCAGGGAAGCGATGGGGTTCCCAGCCCCTGTGGGATTGCGGGGTTTCTTTAGCTACTGGGATTTGGAGCATATGGAGATTTCTTCCCCTCAGACCCTGTCTCTGTTGCACGTTCCAGTTCTGCGTTGTCACTTCTTACACCTGAGTTGGCAGCAGAAGTAGTGAAAAGTTTTTTATAGGCACAGCTCAAGGATTTTCAAGAGAAAGTTGGCGAGCCGGTGGCACTGAGCAGTGCGCTGAGGGTACCCAGAGCCAAACCTTTCACAAAGGCCTGGAAGGATGCGGGTGTGCTCGGTGGATGGTCTGTGAGATGAGGGCAGTCGTTAGAAGCACCAGCTCGGGAAGATCCTCGGGGCCAGCTCGCGTGTTGCTGCTTCTGTCCTAACCCTGCTGGCACCTGGGTGGCTCCGCTCGGCACGGGGCTGGTGGTGGCAGGGGGAGGATGGCGCGCCCGTTGAGTCGGTACCTCTGGTTGCTGTTGTCTTGCTTATGGCATCCGATGTAAGTGCAGTGCCTCACTGTCTCCTTCTCCTTCTCTTTTGCAGGCTGTCCTCAGGAGAGGCAGTGGGAGGCAGTGGAGCTGGCCTCGGCACCGGGAGAGGCTGGACTTCCCGTCTCTCTGTGCTGAATGGCTGCGATGGCGCCCGCTCTCACTGACGCAGCAGCTGAAGCTCACCACATCCGATTCAAGCTGGCTCCCCCGTCCTCCACCTTGTCGCCTGGCAGTGCCGAGAGCAACGGCAACGCCAACAACATCCTCCTGGCTGCCAACGGCACCAAAAGGAAAGCCATTGCTCCGGAGGATCCCAGTTTAGATTTCCGAAACAACCCCACGAAGGAAGAGCTGGGCAAGCTGCAGCCGCTAGTGGCCTCTTATCTCTGCTCGGATGTTACATCTGTTCCTTCAAAAGAGCCTCTGAAGCTGCAAGGAGTCTTCAACAAGCAGACAGTCCTTAAATCTCACTCTCTATTATCTCAGTCCTTCTTGAAAACAAGCGATCTGTTGGGGAGGCAACCGGTGTTGGAATTTACTTTGGAGAATCTAAAAACAATGAGTACTAATAGCCAGCCACCTCTCCCGCAAGCGCCTGTGAACGGCTTGGCCAAGAAATTGGCCAAAAGTACCAATTCAGACCATGAAAACTCGAGTGCTCTGAATGGTGGGAAGTGTGCTCCTCCTGCCGCTGCCCTCCAGGGCGTTGACTATAACGCAGGGGGTTCCGAATCAGGGGATTTGAAGACCGGGTTGACCAATTGCACTCTTCCACACCGAAGCCTTGATGCCGAGCACACGACTCCGTTTAGCAATAATAGCACTGCAAACAAATCTTCCCTTAATTCCATGGAGCAGCAGCGGGTGCTCGAGGGTGGCAGTGGGGAGAGCAGGTTGCCCGGTGCTGCTGGCCACTCAGACTTCGGGAGCGGTAAGTCGGAGGAGCAGAAACCTTCTCTGCTGGCCGGTTACCACAGTGCTCTCGACTCCGAGATGAGGACGAGGGCATTGCTGCGACGGCAGGCAGACATCGAGAACCGGGCTCGCAGGCTGCAGAAGCGCTTGCAAGTGGTGCAGGCGAAGCAGGTGGAGAGGCACATCCAGCAGCAGTTGGGTGGCTTCTTGGAGAAAACTCTGAGCAAGCTCCCGACCTTGGACCCCCTCAGGCATCGGAGCCAGTTGATGTTGACCAGAAAGGCAGAAGCAGCTTTGAGGAAAGCTGCGAGCGAGACAGTTACTTCAGAAGGCCTAAGCAGCTTCTTGAAGAGCGACTCGATATCGGAAGAACTGGAGAGATTCACGGCCAGTGGTATGGCCAACTTGAGATCCAGCGAACAAGCGTTTGACTCGGATGTCACTGACAGCAGCTCGGGAGGAGAGTCTGACGTTGAAGAGGAGGAACTGACCAAAGCAGACCCAGAACAACCCCACGTACCGCTGTAAGTAGCAGTCGTGCTTTGCCTTACCGCTGGCAGGGGGGAGAGCAAGGGGAAAGGTGGCAGATGGAGAATCTGGATTTTGTAGGAACACCTTTCTCTTCTAATGGGCTTAGATCAAAGAAATAATTGTTAAAATCAGTGTGGTGTGATCTGTGGCACACTTCTAGCTCAGGCAGCGCATGGTGCGCTAAAGTTAAAATCCTCCATGCGTCCTGCAGCCCTTGGTGTTCCTTCAGAGCAGCAAGTCCTGGAAAGAGGCTGGCTGGAGCAGCTCAGGCATGCTGCAGGTACAAACCTGAAATACTATGAGCAGTTCTCTCTGCTCTCTTGCTTATGTGTTGGCCCTGTCCCCAAAATGAAATATTTGTCTTTTTACAATGGGGACCTTTGTTGTAAACCAGTTATGTAAAGTAAGGCCAGCCTGAATCTTCACTGACTGCAGACTGGTGATGGTTTTTTATTTATTTCTTATATTTTTTGGTTAAACTGCCTGGGGGTAAAAAAAAAATCTTAAAGGATTTGGGCTGAGTGGCAGTAGAAGTGTAAAGTGAGTGTGTCGTCTTCCTTAACCTCTGGGAAGTCACTGTTGGGAATTTTCTTATTATTTGTGATGAGTTGCATTAGATGATGACAGCGGCTAATAGGTTGCTAACTGGATCCTGTTTGCCAAAGTCTTAGCTGTCAACCTGTGTGTGGAGGAGGAAAACCCGCATCAAGGAAAACGGTCTTGAGACAGGTCAAGGAACAAGGGAAACTTTTCTCCCAAAGAAAAGCATCTGTCCTGGGATTGCTTATCAGGGTAGTTTTGAACAAATCTCTTAAAAGGCCGCGTTGTGTGTTTGGGCTGTGTGAAATGTTGCTTGCCTCAGCAGATCGGTTCCATCCCGGTTGACCCTCGGGCTGAAGCACAGACAGAAAGCTCTGCACGGCCACAGTGCTCCTCCCTGGCTGGGGACGCTGTTGGTATACCCGCGCTGTTCTGGGTTTGTGCAGGTAGCTGTGGAGAACTGGCTGAATGTATTTTGATTCCTGTTGTCCAAAGTCACGTTTATGGCCGGTCAAGTGCCGTGACATAAATCTCACTGAAGTAGGCAGGTGGACACGGACAGCGTGCGTACTTGGTACCTTGGAGCGTCCCACAGAAAACACGCTCGCGTGATAAGAGCTAATAAACATGTATATTGCGGCTCTCAGGCATTAAATTCCAGCTGAATTTCACATTGTTTTTGGGATGTTAGCATTAGGTGAATTTCTGTATGTGAAGTCTTTAACTCTAGATGAGTTCAGCGCGGAGCTAGCAGCTGGGCATGTGATCTGTGCTGGTTGGGCACAGGCTTTTGGCCCTGGTGCTGGTAGCAAAGAGTTGGGTAACTTCATTCCCGTTGTATAACATCCCCAAACTTACTGTGTTGGGCTTAGTAGTGAAGTTGAATTCAGAAGCGTTGTAGCTCTTATTGGAGGTGGCACTCGACACTATTGTCTGTCCAAAGCAATATTAAATTTTCCACGTTGCGGGTTTCGTAGGTTCCCGTGTCGTCGAGCAAAGTGAAGTCCCTGTGCCGCTCGTCGCAATCCCCAGAGGAAGTGCAGTATTCAGAGACACGACGCGTGAAATTCTTTGCTGACTTTTCTGCCCTTTCTGTTAGTCATGCCTTGCCATTCCCCGGCCTCCCGAGTACTCGTTAAAAGCCAAAGATTTGTAAAGCCAATAAAAAGAATGATCCTTCTGTTGTCTGCTGTTTCAGAAGCCGCTGTGTACGCACAGTGGCATCTAGGCCAGGCCCACCAAGCCTAGTTTAAAGTTTACGCCTCTGGGGATTTACTAATTGCTCTTTCCAGCATCGACCGTCCTGTTGGTGCGAGCGCTTTGACGTTGGGTCTCATGAGCTCTGGTGCTGCTGAGGCTGAATGCGCGTTTGTGCTCCTTACCCAAACTCCTGGAGTCGAGCTCGGGAGCTGGTGCACGCGGCTGAACGTCCGCGAGCAGCGCGGTGGCAGGAGGGGGAAGAGCTGCCTTGGGCCAGCTGCTTGTACAGAGGCGTTGTTTGGGGTTTGTGTGAGCGCAGAGGGGCAGAGGCTTGTCGCAGGCTTGCTCAAGTACAGCTGGGTTTTGCAGCTTGAAGAATTTATTTATTATTGGGAAGACTTTTATTGTATTCATAATTTTAGCAGGGAGACAGAGTATGGTAATGGGTGCGAAAACTTTGCCTGATCCCCCAGCCGGGTTCCCGTGGTTGGGTATTGTTTCTGGCTGCTCCTTCCTTCCCCCAAGGACTCGCTTGCTGCCTTCTCGCTCCCTAGCGAGAGTGACTCTTCAAATCCTGACTCTTCAAATCCTGCGTCTGGCTGGCAGCGAGCGGCCGAGTCGCTGCCCGCCTCTGGGACCGAAGTAGAAGCATGCAAAAGAAACAAAGACCTGTTTACATCATGCTGAGATAAGAGCTGACCTTTGAGTTTTTCTGGCACGGTGGCATTCCAGAATCACTATCTGGTCAAGGACAGACTTGAAGCATTCGCGCTGCTCAGGCCTGGTCTTGGCTGTAGAGGCAGCGTCTCGGCGGGGATCGCAGCTCCCCGTAGCAGTAGGCGCGCACCAGGACTCGCTGGGTCCTCCTAAAGCTGCCTGGGAAGGCGCTGCCATTGGAGCAGATAACCAGGCCAGCGTGTAATGCATAAACAAAGCAGGGAGGTATTCGTTACACCTTCTTTTTTGGGAAGCCCTGCCAGCTATGGGCTTGGTTTAATGAGCTGCTCTTGGCTCCCATGCGGCTAACGCGGAACCAAGTGCGTGCGGGCTGGGCCGGCTCTTGGTGCACAGCTGCAGACGTCCCTGGCTCAAGGACCCCCCCGCTGCCTTCATTTGCCCTCAGATTAACCATAAGCAGCGATTTGCTTCACAGCTAAGAGCCTCAGAGGTGTTGCTTCAGAAGCGTGCTTGGTGGCGGGGATGGGAGCAGCAGGCACAGTGCCTCGCTTCGTGGTGGCACAGCCAGGTTGGAGCCTCCCCTGTCAACAACTGCTCTGATTTTTGACCGTAGGCAGCAGCCTCCTGCCTCTTTGAAACCTGTGGGGCTTTGAAAGGGCCCAAACTGCTGTCAGAGCGATAGGATCGGGGGCTGCTGATTGTGAAAGGTGCCTTGGAGCCAGGCGCACGGATTCCCCCCGGCGCTGGAGGGCTGCTGGTGGTGGGGGCTCTGGCTTGTGCAATTGAGCGAGGGTTTAGCGAGTTACCCAAGCCCTGGTATTTCTGCCGCCCTGTGCTCGTGGCTGTAAGAGTGGGAAATGTTTCACGTGCACGTGTATCCGTAGGAGCTGCCTTCCTCGGTCTGGCTGGTTTCTTTGACTGCCTTGCGTTTGGCTGTGGGGTGGTTTCCCCAGGAGCCGACAGCTATTTCTGGCTGATGAGTTACCTGCGCCGAGCACAATGCGGTCATCAGCCGGGAAGCGATGTGGGAGGCAGCCTCTGCTCCCCAAATTCGGCCTGAGAATCACAGGAACATTCTGAAAAGGTACTGGAAACAAATATTCAATGGCAACTTGGCTTTTTTTTTTTTAGTTTGGATTTCTTACCTGGAGTGTCTGCTGGGAGGGAGGCCAAGTTTTAGGGACTGGCTTCTCAACGCCACCTCCTCCAGGGGCCAGGCAGTGCCGTGCCTTGGGTCGGGGCTGTTCCGACGCCTCTGGCCGCGATGCCGTAGCACGCTTTGTAATTATCCCCTGTGCTGGTGGGAAATCCAAGCACCTTCTGCACTGCAGTGTTGCAGTGAATCATTCCCCAGCCTGGGAGCTTATGTGCTGGCTCCTCCCTCGTGCTGTGTCGCGTCACCCTGCCTGCAGCTCGGGATTGCTGGACCCGGAGTAGTGCTGAAGGTTTTTCGCTAATAAATGCTTTTTGTCAGCACCGATTTCAAAGCCCTGTGTTGGAGAGGAATGCCTGTGGTGCTTGCATTAGGGGTCGTTGGAGGGGCAGGTGCAGTCGGTGCATCAGTGGGCTGAGGAATTAGAATTTAGAAATGCAGATTTTTCTCCCTTGGTTTTATTTTTCAAGTGAGAGCGTGAGAAGGTAGCCTCGAGGGCTATTAAAGAACGTTTCTCATGGCGGTGACTTCACGGAGCAGCAATTTGGGTGGCAGATCCCCCTCTGCAGAGACCAAGGACACTTTTCCTGCTGGTCTCCAGGATGTTTCACTTGCTCTGATCTATGCAGAGCAATCATAAAACTCTCTCTACTCTCTATGATTTATTTTTTTTTCAGTTACCTGCTCATGTTTTTGTGGTGTTTTTCTTGTTCTTGACCTCGTTGTGTTCGTAGGTACGGACTGCAGCACAGTTCCTGACCTTCTGGTTCTCAGCAGTGTATGAACATCTGTACATATCACACCCAAATTGCTTGTGACCCGCCTGCTGCTGGCCAAGGGTGATGCCCCTCAAACGTCTTTTGCTTGGGAAGGGAGCGAAAGAGCAAATCCTGAGCACGTGCTCGCTCTGCGTGTGAAAGCAGAATAGCAGGGAGCAGTTCATTGTTCAAAACTGCTTAATCAGGTATCCCCAGTAAGTAGGACACTGTGCGAGTCCCTCTTGCTTTTAAGAAAAGAGGGCAAATGAGAACGCTGCTTGAAAAAGATCTTAAGGAAAGGGAGTGCTGCTGCTGCTGCTGGAAACACGGTCAGAGCACACTGTGCCGAGGTGCAGGGGATGCCCAGCGAGCTGCTCCAGGCTTTTTGTTCCAGCCTGGTCCCCACGCAGACCTCCCTGGAGTACGCACGGGAGCTTGGGTGTCCTACCAGGTCCTCCTGTTGCCATCTGCAGAGCTTCGTTAAGGTCGTGTGGGTTTTCACCCTGCAATGGGTTTGTTTCACTCCATCTCCCTGGGCTGAAGTCGCGGCTGTGTCAGAGGGGACCCAAACAGGAGGGTATCGGTGCTGGGTCACAGTCAGGGTGCTGTGCTGCAGGAAAACCTTCCCATCCAGGTGGCTGAGCGCCGACAGAGCTGCTTCCTCCAGGGCTGGTGCTGCCGCCTGCCCTACAAACCCTCCCCTGCCTCTCCCATGGGTGCCTGCCCTGGGTGCTGCTGGGTGGCTGCGCGGAGCAGCAGCACGTGGGTGTGCATCACCCGTCTGCTACATCACCCATCTCCTTCAGCTCTTTTCCCCTTGCTGGGTCACATTTCTGCTGGATTTTAGGCTGTGGGGCTGTGCTGGGCTCGTGTTTGAAGGGTAACGTGGAGGGCTGGGGATGATTTGGGGTTGCCTGGAAGTCACACCTTGTCCTTACAGCCCTGCCCCAGGGGGGCAGCCAGGAGGAACGAATGGGCTCTCGCTCAGGTATTTCAGGACTTGTGGGTGATGCTTTGGATAGGTTTGGATAAACATTCACTTTACTTTGCGTTGGGAAAAGTTTGTCACAGCATCCGAATAGCAGCAAAACGTCTGTGGACGTGGGTTGGCATTTCGGGACGGGTGCGGTGGCTTGCCTGCTGCCCCGCAGCCTCACACCCAATTGCAGTTAGCGTTTTAGCAAGGAAAGGGGCCCTGCTTAGAGCTGATCCCTGATACTGAAGCCTTACGCACCGGTCTGGGGGATGGGAAAAAGGTTCCTATGTTGTTACCCCGGCATCTGGAAGCGGCTCAGAGCCGCGTTTTTGTTCTGCCGCTGCCGATACAAGCTGCAAAGTGACTCTGCCTGACACAAGAAGTGGAGGAGCAGCGAACGTGGGCTTCCTTACAGAGCCTGGAAAGGTGCGCCTCGCAGATGTGCTTCTCTTCCTGCAGGATTTTGGTTTTCATTATGCTGTAACGTTGCCTTTTTTTTTTTTTTCCCCCTCCTTTGTTCTCCGTTCCAGCAGATACGTTCTGGTTGCGCTCGCTCGGCAGCAGTGCTGCGCTCGGCTTCCAGCTGGGGGAAAAATG
Source organism: Aythya marila (assembly GCF_965140915.1). NCBI lineage: Eukaryota > Metazoa > Chordata > Aves > Anseriformes > Anatidae > Aythya > Aythya marila. Next base: position 3,563,913 of record NC_139066.1, read on the forward strand.
TTTTCCTTGCTGCACTGGCACTACCCCAACAGCTTTTTCCACAGAGCGTGTTTTGGGCACACCCTGGCCGTGGTGCGTTTTGCAAGTGTCTCGTTTCAAAGGCTCGGAGAACTGGATGGCTTTGCTGGGCCATCCGCGGGAGAAACCCCTGGAGGCGAAAGGGAACTTAACAAAAAAAAATAATAATAAAAAAAAAAAATGACTTAGGTATTAGCTGCTGAATGAAAGAAAGGACTTAAAAATACAAATGGATGAAGGCACCTGCACTGACCTGGAATTCAGCCGGGAAGCAGAAGCAATCTTGAATTGCAGTCGAGTGCTGGAGTTGCCCTTTCCGTCCCCAGAGCCAGGTGGGTCCTGAGCTGGAGCTGGGTCACTGCTGAGCCCAGAGCTGTCCCCAACGGCCTCTGCTCACAGCTTTGGGTGTTTGGAAGACTTGCTGATGCGCTGGGCGCTGATGAAATCAAATGGTTTGCTCGAGTCACATCCAGCTCCTTTTTCCCCCGACCTTCCCTGTGGCGAGGCTGCTTTTTGGACCGCCCGCTCCAGCTCTGCCCCTGCGCTGAACAAGCTCCTTCTGGGCAGGGTACCTGGCACGGCCACGCAGAGCCGAGGGTTTTGGTGCCTGGGATGTGTTTGCAGAGCATGCACAGCACCTCAGGAGCAGCAGAGGGGATGCCCTGCTGGAAAAAACACTTGAAAAGGAGCTGCTGAAAACCTATGTTGCTGAGAGCTTAGATTGCCCCTCAGCTTCCCCAAAAAAAGAGGCATCAACCTCTGCTGCAAGCGGGTCCTGCTGCAGGTGCCTACAGCCCGTAGCCCCCCAGCTTTGTGCCAAACCCCTCATGCCCCTGGGAGGGTGCAGGCTGGTAGCTGTGATCCTGCTGAAGGATAGCTGCTGAAGAGGAGCAGCTCGGCAGCAGGCTCTTTCCCCCTGTACTGGTGCAGCTTTAGCTGCAGGGCGAGCTGTTCCTGGCTCGTGGTGGCAGAGCGGGGCTGGGAACACCTCGTGATGCTTCTGCTGGCGGCACGGAGTAATTCGTGCTGCCCTGCGAAGGAGGCAATTGGTATCACAGCTGAAAAAAGGTAAAACCAGCTCAGGCCTACGCACATCCAGGGGAATCCGAAGACTTTGTGCTGTCAGGCCAGTAAAAATCTTGTGTCTTCTAACCAGTATAATCATACTTCCAGAGATATGTGTCCAGTTATGCTTCCCTTATTGATTTGAACACCCTCCTCCAGTAAAGGATGGAAACTGAATGGTGCCAGAATTTCTGATCATACAAAATCGGATCAAATTTACCAGCAAGTTTGGAACAGGAGAATAACTGGTGTTAAATCCAAGTCTTATTCTTGATTTGACACAATTATCAGTAATAGTTACTTCTGAGCAAGCATATATGGAATGTAAAGAGAAATATATATGAACAAAACCCCAGACTTCTGTATGCTGTCACTACTAGTGACATGGCAGTGTAACTACAGGGTTTGTGTCACCCCTCGCTGACACGGAGGGGCAGGCAGGGAGCAGCCCTTGACACCTCGCTGCGGTCGGCCCTGTGGCTCCAGGTGTCCCTGTCCAGTTCTCAGATGCTTTTGGGACTCGATGAACTTAAAAAGTGCCCCCAGCAGACGCCGGGGGTGACCTGTGAAACGTCACATCACTCGGCTGCCTGCTTAATGAAATATTCACTAACTGAAAGTGGTGCAAAAGCAGCAGCACCCGTCGGTGCTCCGATGGTGGCTTTTAAACGAGGCTCGAAACATTCGGTCCTCGACTTCGCAAAGGGGGAGGTGAGGAGGAGCAAGGTATTCCTCATGCAGCAGGGATTTGGGCTCGGATTTGTGACATTTTCGCAGTTGCCATAGTAACACATAATGATGTTGTGAGGAGTGTTGCAGGGTTTTTATTTCTATAAGGCAGGACTGTAAAATATTAATGGGAGGCGGCGTGAATCGGAGGGAAGTCGGGTGGTGTTTTCTGGTGGGAGCAGGAAAAACGAGGCTAGGTGGGAGACGGTGGTTTAACTTACGGTCCTGAGCCATCAGCCTTGTGTAGATCAAACTTTCCCGGGCTAGAGAACAGAAAATAAGAGCTTCGGTTTTCTTGGGAGCGTTTGCCATGAAGTCCTTCCTCTCTGGTACCGGAGGTGAAGCTCTGGAGGTGTTCTGCTATCAATCATTTTCCAAGCCCGGGCAAAAACTATCTTATCTCACGAGTAGTTCTGAACCCAGCCCGTGTGCGGTTGGAACTCGTTTTCTTTTTATGATACTTGGTTAAATATTGGGAGCTGTTGGCCCCTTTGTGTGCCCGGATTTTTCTTTGAGCTCGGTTGGGTTAAAAATGGGACGGCTCCGTTTGGAAGCCTTTGTGGCAGGGGAGCTGATGTGGCTTTCCAGGCAATCTTCATTTAGCAAATTCCCCGGTGGCTCCCACTTAATGACCGATATTGAGCTTTTGCTGCTTCAGGGCTGCTGCTGTTACACTGCATTTTCAAATCCAATCCACTCTCGGGTAAGAAGTGCTGCTTTTTTATGTAGATTTAATAGATAGAAGTCACAAAAATGGAAAAAAAATGGTTTTTGGAGGAAAAAGGGTTCAGAGAGGGGTGTCTGTGCACACGTTTGAGGGGCTGTGGATGCGAGCTGTGCGTTGCAGCCCCCGCAGCCGTCCCAGCCCAGCGTTTCTGCCCACTTTTTGGCAAGCAGCAGCAGCGGAGGGCAGCCAAAGGCGCTGCGGTTCAGGTGACCTTGCAGTGAAATCACCTGTAGGAACCCAGCAAGAAGCAATTCCTGCCGTCCGGGTCGGCTGAAACACCAGCGCGCAACCGTCTCACTTCCATGTATCTTATCTGTGGCTTTCTGTTATCGGGTTAGATATTGAACCTTTCCATTAAGTTAGGCATTAAGTCTTCCAGCCTCTGGCCTCGCTCAGGGTGCTCGTGTGTTGGATGTCTGAGGGGATGGATTATGTGCCCGCTGGCTTCCAGCTCTGCTAGAGGCTCACATCCTGCATCCAGGGGGAGAATATTTGTTCATTTTTAGCAGCCCTTCCCATTTCCAGGCTGGGATGGCAGCGTAAATAAAAACGGCAGCAGCGAAGTCTGCCTATTTTTGTGTGAATTGGAGCCCTGCTCCATGTGACTTCTGCTATTCCAGCGCTGGCTATTTCAGAAAAAGGAAAAAAAAAAAAAAGAAAAAAAAAGAAAAAAGAGACAATTAGCCTTCTGTGGGTGTGCATTTTGAATGCAGAACACTTGCGGGGCTCTTGCTCCATGTATGCAACATTTTGTGGCGTTGGCTCTTGACTGTGTCAGACGAAAACAAGAAAAGAATTCTCCCCGCTCCTGCTCTGCTGTGGGCAGCTCCTCTGCCATTTGCAGGGTTTGCTGAATGTCAGAGGGAAGATGCTGCTTCTCCTGACACAGCAGAAAATAATTTGAAGAAACTACAGCATCGTTAGGAAGTCTTTCGAGGCGTTGGCTGCTTTTTCTATTTCAGGGCAGATAAACCCAATACAGGGTAATTTTTGAGTATTATGCCAGTGCACGCACGTGACTGTCGTCTTTTTGATTTTTTCCAGAGGTTTGTCATTCAGGCGTCGGTCAAAGCCCTGCCTTTTAAATGAAATAACTCAATCTGTTTGAGTTGTAGCCAGCCACTTAAAGAAAATCCTTCGGTGTGATGATTCATATTGAGCCTGAGGACAGCTTTCCATATCCAGCCCTCCAGCTCGCTCCCCTGCACCACCCCCCTCTCCCTGCCTCTGGAAATGGGCAGGGAGCCCAAACCAACTTAACTCCTTGTTACTTAAACCTATTTTCATTGAGTGATTCTTGTCGAAAATCTTACCTGAAAGCCTTGACTGACACCGCCTTGTGTGTTGGATCTTAAACTGGCTTACCAGGTATGTCACTCCACTTTCTTTCAAGCTGCTTTTTTTTTTTTGTGAACATTCCCACTTCTCCCACCCCTTACGGGCTGCAGGGAGATGTCTCCAGCTGCAGCACTGAGGTACGTGGCTGCACTTCTGGGGGAATATCTGACTTGCCAAACGCGCCCTCGTGGCTCTTCTCTCTCTCCTGAGCGAGCTGTCCTCTTGCATTACCATCCAGCTCCCCGAGGTAAAGGCCTTCTGGTTATCCGTGCAGGTAATCCTCCGGTGGCGTGGCTGCCGAAGCAGCATCGCTTTTCAGAATCGTGACCTCTGCGGGGGGAAAGGAAAGCTTTCGTAACCCACCCGAGTTGTCATGGCACAGACCTGCCGTATTTTTCCCCGCTGTTCCCAGCTGTGCTCTGGTTATGTTAAATGTCTGAAACCGAACGCCAGGCTGGGAACAGGTAAGCCCCGAGCAGATTAAGCTGCTCTGCAAATGGACTCGCTTACTCTGCCTGCCTTCGTGTGCTAGAGCGAGTGAGCTGTGCGCTAGGGCTGCGGCACTCTCGGGTGATGAATTCAAAGAAAAGGGCTTGGTTAAACCTTCCGGTGGCTGTATGAAAAACCATTGAAAGTGCTCAGTTGCTCTTGCTGGCACACCGAATGTCTCTGGCCTTCTTTCCCTCTCCCTGTGGGCAGCAGCTGCGTGTTTGCTGCCTCCTCCTCTTCACCCTTGGGTAGCCCCTGCAGCCGCTTCATCGGGGCTGGTGTCCCCCCTGCAGGAGCTGGTGGCCGAGTGATGGAAGCCGCACAGCCCTCGGGGTTCCCTCCTCTTCCCATAGCTGGGAGCGATGGGATCCGACAACTCCTCAGCGACCCAGCTCCTAGAGATGATAAAATGCGTGCAAGACTTGAGTTTCTTGAGTGCTGCCGTGCGTGCAAAGGCTCCGGTATAAATTCCCTGAAGCTTTTAGTGGTGATGGGCGCGTCGAGGAACGGCTGCAAGGCTTCAGCACCGGGAAGGTCACCTCTGCAGTCGTGTAGCACCAGATCTCAAATCTCATAGCACCAACAAAGTGCTCCCAGTAATGAGTGCGCTGCTGCCCAGCTACTCGGTGAATCCACCCCAGGAATCCTCTCATTGCTGCCTTGCTCTGATGTTGCAGCATTCCTCAAAATCACTTTCATCTCGTTCTTGTCTGCTCGTTTCCAGCCTTCTGCACCCAGAGCACTTGGCTGTGTTAAATGCTTGCCTTATATAACTGAAACTTTTTGCCCCCCTCCCTTTGGAGCTTTCTAGGAGGAGTTTTTCCTGCTCTGATGTAGGTGTTTGACTCTCTCAACTTGTCAAACTGGCGTATAAGGGAATTTTCCCATTCTGGAGCTTGCTTGCTGGAAAAATATTTGTTTTTGCTGAAGTTTATTAGGCTTGGGAGGAAATTGTCTAATCTCCCTCCCCTTTTGAGAGACTGAAAATAAAAAATTTCTAAGAATATCCAACCCTGGTGGAGCCTTCCTTCCCATAAGCTTTATTTTATTAATTATTATTTTTTTTTTTGGCGGTGTAAGAGATTGCCCGGAGCCGTAAAGTGAGTTTGCTGCTTATTGTCTGGAGATTGGGGATTTTGGTCGGACGGGAAATACGGGGACGTGCCCGTGCCTGTGCGGGCTGCCCTTGAGAAGTGCTGACCGGGTACAAACGGGAGCGCTCCCTGCAGTAACAGAGCTCCCGTGCCTCTCGCTTCAGTTCGGAGCATAACTCGCCCCAAAGCACCTCGCTCTGCTTCTCCGGCTGATGCCCGCCTAGATAAAGGAGGTTCTGAGAATTGGCGATTATCGACTTAGCAGGGCTTACGCTGGTGTTGTTATTTTCCCCGGTGCAGTGGAGCAAGCGGGCAGCACCCCTCCTCTGCCACCGCGAACAGCAGCAGCTGCCTGATTTCCTCCAGGATTAGCGTCTCTGTCGTACCTGCGATTGGTTTTTGACACGCATGGGGACAGAGAGCTGTGCAGAGAAGGGTCTCCTCTCTCCTCCCAAAAACGTCTTAGAGAATGTAAGAAAACCAAGTAACGATCTCACTTTGATTAAAAAAAAAGGAGCACATCTTGTAGCTGCCTGTGAGCTTAGCGCTGGCTGGGACCAGTTTTAAACTCCTTACACTTAAGGCAGGAGATCAGATGACAATTTCAGAGGGAAAATGTCCCTTTGTGCCCAGATCTGGCTCTTTTTAGGTTAAAACACCCCGCTGCCGCTAGCGTTTGCTGTAGCACCGCAGCCCTTGACCGGGGCGCTGGAGCACAGCGGCTGCACGGCCGCTCTGGGTCCTGCTCCGGTCTGCTCCAGATACAGCCACAATAAAGCATCATCCTGTGTCCTCCAGAGCCGGGAGTCCTCGAGGTCCGGGGAGGGGAAAACGTGTAATAGTTTGGGTAATAGTTTGGCTTTCAGACCCTTTGGACCCTTGGAGGCTGTGTAGTCATCTTGCAGCCATCGCTCTTTGTTTCTGACACAATTCGTTTTGTCTTGGCTTTTGTTGGGAAATGCTTGGCTTCGGGCTTCTTGAATGCGTTTGAAAAAGGACCATGTGTGTCAGGCTTCCTTCTGACACGTCCAAACAACGCTGACGTGAGGCAGGGGAGCGGGGTCCTGGAGCAGCGAGGCTCAGGTTCGGCCCCGTAACTCGCCCTGATGGCCAACGAGAGCCTCTTGGGCACCGGGCCTGGGACTGAATTTGCCGTCAGCATTGTTTGCAGCAGATTTTGGAAGCCTCAGTAGAAGGAGAGTCTGTATTCTCTTCTGTTTTGTGTGAACCTCTTTAGATTTTTGTCTAGCGTTAAGGTCTGGAGGATGACAGTAATGCAAACTATTTTCATGTGCTGCCTTTGCTCGTAGATTGCTCGGCTGAATGTTGCCGCAGCTTAATTTTTTGGCTCCTGTCCTGGCTTCCAGGCATGTGAGTGTGACATGCTTTGCTTTTGCTTGGAAAGAAATTAAAAAGCATTGAGCTTTCGCTCTTACTGAAAAGTGCAACTCGTGTAAGGTCGCCTCTGTAAGGTACGTAGGGCTCCATTCGCTCCTTCTTCCCCAAAAGCCTGGAAAAAGCCCTCCTGACCCAAACACTTCCAAACTCTTCTGACAGATGGGTCTGGCTTTTTTTTTTATTTATTAACTGGGGAGGGTCGGGGTAATGATGGGAGCTCTGCCTCTCGTACGAGGTGTTTCAGTGCTGCCAATCACAACATCGTCTAAAAATATCCCGTCTTCGAGAAGAATCTCCTCTTGCAAATCGGAGCCCGATATTAAATAACGTTGTGTTGATTGCAGGGCATCCACGTTAAAGCAACAGGCCAGTGCTCAGGGCTAACGTAGGTGCGTGTGAATGCACGGCTTGCTTTTACTCCTAACTATTAAATCGCTGGGTATTTCCTACAGCCTTTACACAGGATACAAATAAAATCAGTCTGAACTTGAGATCCTTCAAAAAACTCAGCAAGGACTTGGACTGCAAGCTCGGGCTGCAGGGGGGTTCACTCAGGAGGTGGAACCAGACTTTTTCTGTGCCAAAACGTTTGCTTGGTGCCTGGTGTTTTGGCATGGACTAAACATTATCTCGTCTTTTTTCTAGAGTCCCAAAGTAGGGAGTGTGTCTTGGCTGAACCTGGTTGAAAGGGTTGGGCACGAGCTATCCAAGCAAAACAAATTTCTGGTGGAGCTGCCAACGGCGTGTGTGACTTCAACCACTTTTTGGGGAGGGAGAATGACAGGGGGTGGAAATACGTTGTGCCCGTAGCCGCTCATTTCCCAGGGTGGCTCCGAGCAACGTGGGTGGAATGGCAGGATAACAGCCTCTTGTCTTTGAACCGTTACAGATAAGGAAGGACTGAATTATTTTAGGCCAGAAGCTGGGCCTCGGCGTGTTTTGTCCTCCCTAGGTTTGGTGCCGTGGCCGCAGCTCCCTGCCCTCCTCCGGGCTGCCCTCGCTCCGGCGCTGGAGGCAGGGCCTCCCCTGTTTGCATTAACAACAGGGAGCAGCAGCAAACCTGCCACGTCTGCGGGATAGCGACCCGCATTGTCCTTGACGAGGGAGGATCCTTCCAGCCGTTCACCTTGCCAGCAAGAAAGCAGTTTTCTTTTTTTCTTTTTTTTTTTTTTTTAGGAGCAGCTGAGTTGTTTGAAAGCAGCGCACAGTTCAGTGACGCCAGAGGAGAATGCACTTTGCGGATGGGAAGTGCTGCTTAATTGCTTAAGATGGCAATTTATTCTTTCAGGCTGTGGAATTTGTCTACTTGAAAACCAGAGATGTGGCTGGGAACTCATTATTTCGGGCTCTTTCTGGCTGCCTGGATGCAGTGGGAAGCATCTTGCGTTTGCCGAGCGAAACGCTGAATCTTTGTGTCTAAATGAGAAGAAATTAATACTTCTGTGTATCTTTTTACGTAGTACCAGAAGCCTTCTGCCTTTTTGCAGGATTGTGTTAATCGTTAGCAGCTTAATGAGTTGAAGTGCTGTAGCCACACGGAGATGTGTAAACAGACCCACAAAGAGGATTCAGGTAGCGCTGGGGTCAGGAATGGGCTGCAGGAACCCGGAGCTGCAGGAAAAAATGCACCTGGCAGTAAGTTTACCGAGCTGCAGTTGAGTCGGACTGCTGGAAAGTAAAAATAGTCCTGTTTTCCCCTGCACGTGTTTACATACAATCCTTTTTTTAGCTGTGTTGTTTTTTTTCAACTATAGGGAATTCTGAACGACTTGTATGGGATTTATAGGGACCTATGAAAGCCTTGAAAGACGTCTAAGCATCTTACTGTGTGTATGCACTCAGTGCGTGTGGTATAGCAGAAAGGTTTTACAAAAGTTTCTGTGTTTACTGTTATCCCAGCAGTTTCCTCTTGAGGCCCTTGCCCCGATCTCCTTACCTACAGAAATGGTTCAGTGGCAGAAAGGAGGGGATCCGAAGTCCCTTCTAATTCCAGGAGAATATAACCTCATTAACGCAGCTTTGGGGAAGGGCAGGAAGCGAGGTGTTTGTAATAGGTGAAAGCAGGAGTATTTTGAGGATTTGAGCACCAAATCTTTGTGTGCATGGATACTTCCTCATAGTACAGCCACAAAAACATCTCCTGTTTTATTCCTTCACATCCCCAATCTGGTCTTGTTCTTTCTCTTCGTGTCCATTGCTCAGAGGAGGGGGTTATGTTGGACTGTGGCCGTGTTCCTGTAGCCTTGCTTGTGCTTTAAAAGACCAGAGGAAAGCTGATGAGGAAGCTGTGCTCTTCGTGGTAGGTTTCATTCCTGTTTCTTAGGGGCTGGTTTAAATTTTCAAACTGGAGGTTTCACATCTCGGCTCAAACTTGTTAGAACTTTGTGGGTAAGAGTAAGCAAAACACGTAAATGTGGCTGACTTCTCGGTTTGTTTGGGAGCCTGCTGGAGGAGTTAGGTTGTCTCTTGTGAAGTTCTGGCAAGCGTTCCTTATTTGTAACTCGCAGCTTTCAGAAATTTAGAGGTTTTCCTTCGCCGTCACTTCTGGTAAGTGCTGCTGTCAGATCCGGCGCGGTGCAAAGCGCAGCCCTGCCGTAGCTCGGTCTGTTGGCATCTCACCTGAGCCTCCTTCCCCTTCACCTCACCTCTAACTGGAGTCGAAGACAGACCTGAGAGCCCCCACCCCTCAAAATAGGGGAAAAAAAACAAAACACAAAAAACCATGCAGCATAACTTGCCTAGCAAGCGGTGCATCTGTGTGAATTTGGTTTTTGCAGCATTTTGCACACAGGCCTAGAGATCGTTTGCCCGGGTCTGAGAAATGTTTGGGAACTTGCAATCTTCTCCAGGAAGATTTGAAATCTGAAGCTCCTCAATAAGCAGAGGACAGCCTATCAGCTCCGCTTCGAGTGGAATTAAGGGGTTGCAGATTCTTATTAAACCAAACTGCCTGCAGTTAGCAGCTTGTCGAGGACTTCATTTATAACACAGAACACTTCTTGCAGCTCCTTAGTGAATTCTGGTTGTATCTCGAGGGACGTAAATCACGAGTTCTTTGTCTTCTTGTGAAGGTCAAAGAAGTCTGGAGCACTCTGTATCAGTCTGGCTGGCTCGGAGGGGAAAGCTTTTCTCAAAGCCTCCAACTACTGCTTTTTCCCCATATTGTGGGCCTTATTCTTTATTTTTTCCCCACCTCCTCCCCTCCAGATTGGAGCCTGAAGTATTTGGGGGTGTACATCGAAACAGAAGAGGGTCCATAGCCTGTGTGTCTCCAGCTGCAGCTGTAACAAGCGTGCCAGTTGCCCAAGCTCCTCCAGGGTGAGGCTTTTGCAGCCAATTAGCAGGAATAGTTGGCGTGGTAAAGTAAAATAAGTAAAATAAGTATTGAGAACTCCTGACCAAAGCCCAAATAGGCTTTGCAGTGTTTTATTCGTTCCATGGAGAAATAAAGGGAAAATGCTGCCCTGGGAGGTGGGCTTCACCTACAAAACGTAGCTGAATACCCCCTTGTAGCTCGTCCCCGGCGAACACGGAGCATCTCTGCTGGTTGTGTACCTGTGCTTATAGCAGGTGAGAAAGCAGCGAGCGTGGTGGCCTCTGGAGCATCAGTCACGGTGTTGTCACCTTCCTTTGGCCTCGTGATGCTGGGTGAGGCTCGCGTGGCCACCTCTGCTGCCCTCGGTGCCAGTTCCTCCGGTCGTAGCAGGTGTCTCCAAAAATACGTGCCAGTGTTTTCCGTCCTCTGGTGAGGAGCAGTGTTCCTTCGGTGCTCTTTGGAGAAGGGAGGCCAGCCAAATTGAGTCCTGCTACACGGCACCACATCCCTCCTTGCTCAGAAGCTGTGTACGCTTTAAAACAGCTCACCCAAACTGCAGCTCTGAGCTTTTTTATTGCGATCACCGAGCTGCGTGCCACTCAGTAACGTGTCCTGCTAAAATTGTCTGCTTTCTGAATCCCTTTTCTATCACTGCTCTGATGCTTGAGATGGAGCTAGGTGTCTTTGTTTGTTTTCTGTGTCCTTTTGGGAGTCATACCAATCAAAAAATGATGCGGTCATCGCTCTTCTCAGTCTCAGGTGCCACCTCTGCCAAATATCCGTGCCCAAACTTCGGGGAAAAAGGCGCTTGGAGACCGGACCTTTCCTAAATTCCCAGGAGACCAAAGCGAAGATGTCAACGAGAATAAATGTTCCTTGTCAAAATGGGAGTTAATAAAACTGCTGCACGGCTGGTGTTTTCTGGAAGGTTGATGATTTACCCATTGCTGTGCCTGGGAATCACCGAATCTGCTGCAGTCGGTGGTTGCGAAAGCGCAGGGTGTGCTGCGCGTGGGAAGCTGTGGGAGGAGGCTGGCAGCGGAGCATTTCGTGAAGTTTTTATTACAGGTCCTTGGAGACAGAATTCCTGGAAGGTGTAACAAAACACCCGGTCCCTCCGCAGCAGTTGGGTTTCCATGGGGGGGTTTGTGCATGTGGATCCTCCCCAGCTCCCTTCTTCACAGCGGGAGTTTCCCACGCAGCTGGGAAGCGTGCGGTGCGCTGGGCTGCTGCATTTCAGTGGCAATGCCTTTAGTTTCAACAGCCCCGTCCCCAAAACCCAAACCTCCAAAGAATTCACAGCATGGAGTAGGCTCCTTGATGCCAGTGGTTGTCTCTGGTTTCTCTCTTGAAGAAGAAAGACGGGGAGGTCGCTACAGCTGAGGATGCTCGGTCCAAACACATTCTTGCTGCCAGCTCCTCACACAGCTGAGCATGCAGCTTTCCCGTTGTGCTTTCAGGTGACACCTTTTGCATTCATTTACCACCTTGCAGTCCAAATTCTTGGACTGTTTGGTCATTGAAACAACTTGGGTACACGTATGAAATCTTTGTCAAATTTTAGCTGCTTTTACCCTTCCTTTCCCATCGTGATGGGTTTCTTGTGTGCTGCGCAGGGCACAGCTGAACGGACCAAAAGACATTTCTTGGAGCCAGTGTCGGAAAGGAAAGCCTGTGGATGAGGGGGGGTGTGTGGGGTTAATGCTGGGGTTGATCAGACGTGAGTTTCCTCCCCGAATTTGGGGCTGGAGGCCCTCGGAGCCCAATTACATGCAAAGAGCAGGGAATTGTAGAGCAGCAGCGAGCCTGTCCCGGTGCTCCTCCTCTCCTCTGGTGCTCGTGCTGCTTTCTGAGAGTGTCGTGAACTCCGTGGTTTGCGCTCTTGTAGGAAAATCTCTCGAGTGAGTCTTAAATCAAGCGTACGTGGCTAATTTAAAACACCCCTTAAACTTGTAGCGTGTGATTTCTGGGGGGGAAGAGCGTGCTCGGGCATACGGCGTGAATTTGTCTTCTGCAGGAAGCGCAGAGCACGTGATTTGGACGCTGCCATTGGGAAGATGATTTCATATGGCTGAAAGTGCTTGTGATCATTCTTAAAATTGCTTTTTATTTCCTGCTTGCGCCTTGCCAAAATCCCCTAAAGCGATGCGTTCGCTTTCTGCAGCGGGACTGGGACCTGTTGGGCAGAGCCAGCCCCCTGCTCGTTCTGCCGTGGTTACTCCGTGCGCACGGGGGCTTCCAAAAGCGGAGTAAATAGATTTTAAAAACAAAACAAATCAAAACAACAACTCAGCAACTCGGGGGAAAGAGGCTGCCAGCGTGCGGTGGAAGGAAAACGTTCGTGGGAGTCTTTTCATTCCCTTATTAGACCTCTGAGAACCTCGGTGGGGAAGAGACTCGATGATATCTGTGTTGGTCCCGTTGGGAAAAGACTTGGCTTCACAGCTTCTCCTCTCTAAACCAGCAGTCTCCTGAAGCTGTTTTGTAGGGAATTGTTCTTGACCAGCCTTGTGAGCACCTGGATTAAGCCTGCTTTTTGTAGTGAAGGACGTATGGAAACGTATACAAGCTGTTGTGTTTTTTACTAGTGCGCGCCCTTTCCTCCTTTCCAGGAAAATTGGTGTTAGTGTCTCGGTAACAATTGCAGCTGTGGTTTATAGCCTCAGAGCCTCCTTATTTTTGTTGTAATTGTAAATATTTGAGCATCTTCTTGTTCTCATTAGGCTAAGGATGACTCCCTCTGTCAGTAGTAAAGGCTTGAATTACGGGCTTGGGATTCAGACGTGAAACGTTCGTGATCTGATTTATCTCACCCCGAGCTTGCAGCCTGCCAGCCGCTCTGCAGTAGCCGTGCGTGTTTGTGCCCTGGTGCGTTTTTGATTTCGGGATGAAGTTTATTAACTCTCTGCTTTGGGATGGGAGAGGGCAGGAGGCAGGCACCGTGCGTCAGGGAACGCCGTTCGTGCTCTGCCCTGCTCGATCTGTGCTGACTTGTTGGAGGGTGTGAGCTGTCCTGGCTCCAGCCCGTGCCACGGGATTTCAGACTTTCAAGTCGAGGTGGTGATGTGCAGGTACTGCTGTTTTCTTCTGTTAAATATAATCCTTCTTTTGAACGGATTAATAAATAAAGGCATTGGGCAATCGCACACATCTGCCTCTTGTCTTCCTGGCACAGATAAATCCTGCTGGTGGATTTTGTCCTCTGCTGTTCCGAGAAAGCTCAGCTTCTGCTCGGGAGGTGCCTGCGGTGCACGATTCCTCCTTTTGCAGTGCGAGGGCTGGAAGGGCTCCGAGCTGCCTTCCTGGGCGCTGTCTGAGAACTGGGTGTACGCTCGGAGGTTCTGTAACCAGCAAAATGCTTGTCAGCTAAAATCAGGCTTATGTCTTCTGTGCTAGGGTGTTTTAAGCTGAAACTTCAGGGACTGTTGTGTTGGGAATGTCGATGCGCACCAGCAAAGCTAGCAGACCTTGTTCTAGTATATATAATGTACATTATAATGTGGTGTGAGAGCTGAAGGGAGGCCGCTGGACAGTGTCCCCTCGTGTTGCAGTACTTAAACTGAAGGCGCGCTCTGACGGATGGACTGCAGAAATTTTCCCTCTGGGGTCACGTTCCTCTGCTCCAGGTTTCCATCCGACAAGGATGCAGGATTTCCTTGGCCTGTTTTAGAGTGTCGCTCTTAGGATTCGTGCTCTGACTGCTGTACTGGTAGACTGAGGTGAGTTATAGGGTGGCCGGTGCCATCTGGTATTCGGGGAGCTCTGTAGCCACCGTGCGTGTTGCAGGCTGTGCTCAGCCCCCCACGGTGCTTGCTGCCTTCTCCACCTGCACCCGGGGTAGCACTGGCATTGCTCCCTGCCACGAAACGTGCAGGAGGAGGGCAGGGAGGTGTCTCTGCACAAGTGGCCTGTGCTCCATGACCCCGAGGTGCTCAGAGCAGTGCATCAGAGTCTGGAGACCAAGAAACAGCAGCAGGAGGGACAAGAGGTGTAACCCAGGCACGTGCTTTGCGTTAAGAGGAAGAAGAACGTGAAGTCCTAGGAGCTTTGTCTTCACTTCTGCCATGGGGTTACCACATGATGTGCTACGAGAGCTGAAAGAAAATATTCTTTTGATTAAAAGAGTAAACTCAATTCCAGAAATTCCCTAAAAGCTTTTTCAGGTACAGGGAGGGAGACCTGGGCTCAGATGTCCCATTAAAGAAAACCTCTTTACTGTAGCTCTCCATCAGGCTGCAGTGCTGTTTGGCCAAGCTTGGAAATTCCTTGTCTGAATCTCATTTTAAAACTTGTTACACGTATAAATATTTATATAAATATTAAATATTTATATATTATATTCCTGCTTAAACCTTCTAGAGCTTTTCCAGTCTTCTATAGGGCATTTTTTTTCCCCTGAAGTTTCTCATGGTTGGTGTGTGGTGTCTGAGCGTGGAGGTCAGAGAAACTTCATAGGCCGTGAAGTTGAGGCTCTTCGAGATTTACAGGTATCCTACAGGAAGAAATGGCCTTTCAGGATGGTTTCCTGCCATTCAAGAATATTTTGGGTGTTACTTATCTAGTTTAAGGGTTGGAACTTGGCTTTCTGGATTCCTGTACCACGTCTACAAAAAGCAGATATCCGTGTAGCCGTGTACCAGCGAGCAGAGAGGCAAATTCAGAATGATCTCTAGCAGTGAAGCCTTAAACTTCCTCCTAGCTAGAGTTTGCTGAGGTTTGAGGGCAGGCTCCTGGCCGGCTGTAGCGTTACGTCGACTGCGAGCAAGTTAAAGGGGCTGCCGAGGGGGGCCAAAAATCCCAGTTGAGGGTTTGATGGTTCTGGGTAGTGTAGGAGAACTTGAGACGCTTTTGGCTCTGACCCGCGTTACTGATGCGAGCAGAAACCCAGCGACCACATCGCAGCCTCGTTTCGGGGGAGCACCAAATTGGTTCATCTGGAAAGTCTCCGCATCTTCACCTGGGTGGTAAGCAAAATAAACACATAATTACCCCAAAAGCAGCTCTGGGGAGAGCTCCGGGGGCTGCCCCGCTCCTCTGTGCGTGGGGAAGGGGACGGTGTCAGGACGCTTCCCCGGGGAGGGAGGACCCGACGCGGGTGCAAGTCCTTGAAACATTCCTGGCTCTCTCGGCATTGCAGCAGAGCTTGAAAAACCTTCGTCTTTGTGCTTTTGCGAGCGGGTTATTGTTGCTTCCTTTCGTTCTCGTAGCAGAACAGGTGGCCTTATTCTTCGGTGTCTTGGCAGATTTCCTCTGAAGCCTTATTTCAGGGAGTTGAAAGAGGAAGAGGGCACGGGGCGCTTTTTGAAGCCTCATTCACCGCGGACCCTATTCCCACCAGCATCGTGAAGCCTGGAATAGTTCCTCCAGGATTCTTGGCTGCTTTGAAGCAATTATGGTTCCTCGATCTTGAAGCGGGGGACGTTGGCCTACAAAAGAAGAATGCGGCGAGGAGAAGCATTGAAACGGAGAAAGGAGGATCGGGGGCTTTATTCGCTGCCCCGGGATTTGCCCACTTTGTCTCAAGACACGCAGAGGTTTTGCAGGAGCTTGTGAAGGCCTGGAAGGATGAAAATAACCAGGGTCAGCACTCTCCATCTCGGAGTAGTAGGTGGCTGAGCAGAACCACTGCATAATTAAGTTTGACAGTTGTTAACCCTCTCTTTCCCCCCCCACCTTCCTTTTTGTCCTCCTTTTTCTGTACCTTTGAGCCAAGCCTGGCCCGAGGTGCCTGGGGAGCGGATGCAGGGAGGTTCGCTGCCGAAACAGATAACGCTTTTTCTGGTTTTCTGTGTTTTCTGTAACAACAGCTGAAAATGGGCGCAGCCTGTTCTTTTCCTGTTCTGTGAAATAATGAGAGGTGCTTAATTTTAGTGTTTTTTTAAAGGAAAAAGCTCCCTGTTGGGAGGGGAAGGGGAAAGCAAAGGGGCAGGAGGGAGCGGGGGCCGTTCCCAGCTGGTGCTCGTCCCTCGCTGCCCGTCTCGGCTCAGCCCCAGGCAGGATGCGAGCGACCTCTGCCTCGGGTACTTGTTGTTTGTTCTGCTTTCCAAAATCATCTTGGGTTATGTTTCCAGCCTGTTTACTTGTGTCTTAAAGTTCAAACCGTGTCATCTCCTTCCTCTCCTGGGGGATATCCTGTGGAAGCTGGGACTGCCTCGAGAAGCTCTTCCCAGCGAAGCTGTCCCCCGAAAGCCGACTCCCAGGAGGAGGCAGTGGATTTCTGCTCTTGGCTGATTTCTTCAGCCTGGGGTGAGGGATCTGCGTGGTGCTGGTGGTGGCTGCTGCGTGTTCATGGGTCCAGCTGGGTGTAGGAAGCGAGCAGCAGCCGCCCTCGGGCACACTGCGGCCGTCCTGCCTCTAACCACGGACACGGAGGAATCAGATCCTCTGGTGAGTCAGGGCTGGGACACTTTTTCAGTTGTTTGCTCCTTCTTTTGGTTTATGATTCATTTAGTTTTGACTGCAACTTGGGGAGGATGCCTGCTACTCTGGGGCAGCACTGGGATTGTTTGTTCGAAGCGGCTGCAGGAGGAAATGCTTCTCCACCTCTGCGCCTCCCAATTCTCTGGCTGCATGGTGAAATCTCCCTGCTGAGACCACCTGGAGCAGTTCGGATACCCCCAGGTTATGTGCCCTCGGTCTCCTAAGAGATGTTTCCAGGAAGATCTTGTTAAGCAATCAGCTGCTGCAGGGCTGTTTGCTCCTGACCATCTCTTGCTTAGAGTGGTTATTTCAGTAGCAGCCAGATGCATGCATGGTGACTGCCGAGCTGCGCTCTGCACCTTTGGGGGCAGAATTTAATGGAAACTAGAACAAAATCCTTGGATTAAAGCCTCCACGACAAAGATGATTCCATGAAATGATCCAAACACTTGGCTCGCTCTCCCAGGAATACCACATCAAAGCGAGAGCGGCCAAATGTTTTAATACTTCTTGTACTTGCTGGGACACACTGCTAGGACTGAAAATACTTTCAGTTTGGCTGCTCCTTCTGTGAGCACACAGTATGGACAGCGCTGCTTGATATTCCAGTGACCGGTCTGAAAAGGCAGAGCAGCGCCGTGTCCCGGGAGCAGACGAGGCTGAGACGAACGCAGCGGTGCCGTGCGTCGGGACAGGAGCTGCTGCAGGGAGACAAAAGGATTGAGAGAGAGCAGTGGTATAGGAAAGCAAGCTCAGCGAAACGATGTCATAAACGTGTTTTTTAGTATTATTTAGTATTTTCTCCCTGTATACTTGAACTTCAAGGCCCAATGGGATCGCTCACATCACATCGGGAAGGAAGGAATCGTTGTAGGAGTGGGGACCTACTCGTGTCTCCTGGCTTGATCTTGCTTGGGTTGATCTCTTGGCCATCGGTTCTTGTTTCCTTCCCTGCCTGTTGGGTCGGGAAGCCTCATGGCAAGCCGAAGTGCTCGTGGATGGGATCTTGTCCTGTGCCCTCTGAGCAGAGCTGAGAGTTGTAATCAAGATGCGGTGGCTTTTGACAGTTTCTGTTACCACCAAGACTCGACTCGCTCTTGCTCGTGGGTGGATGGCTGGTTATTTCTTTTAACAGAGCGGTCTTCATCCTGAATGATGAGAAACTCTTTCAAAAGCGTGTTTTTCCCCTTGTTTAAAAAAAACACATTTCTGTAATTCTGGTTTATGTTCCTTTGTTTCTGCTAAATCAGGACAGGAGCGCTAAGCGTGCTCAGCCGTCCCCCGCTGCTGGTGCAGTAAGCCATCTTCTGTCAGCGCCGCGTCCTACCCCTTTTTGTTCCTTCAATCAAGGTTTATTTAGATTCGTGTTTCTGCAGAAATTACTCAAAATGCCTCCTGTTCTCAGTCTTCCCTTTCAGTTGCTAATCAGCCGGGATGTGGTTTGTCTCCTGTGTGTACGAACCCTTCTGATAGCTTAGCAAGAGTTACCTTTAAACAATTAAACATTTAAAAAGAGATCTATATTTTTTTACATACACGCAGCTTTAGACTTGTAAAAACAACTCTTTACAGAAGAACAAAAGAGCTAAATTACTGAAACGGTGTCGCAGTTGTGCCACGCTCAGCGCCGCGGTGGCACAGGGATAGATTTGGATTAGGGCAGAAGATGAGATTAAGCGCCGAGGCCTCCCTCCCTGACAGAGAGCTGAAGACGCTGCCCTCCTAATTTCCCTCCTAATTTCCTGCGGCGCACGCAGGTCGCAGTTGGCTCGTGAAGTTTGCACAAAGGTGGTATTGACACCGGCGGGATTCTGCTGGAGATGGAGGGTGGCGTGCCCTAAATCCACGCCGTCCTTTAGTCCGTAATTACGAGCACGCTTTGGCTCCGTTCCCGGGAAGACGTTGACACCTCCGAGGTTGAGATTCTGGGAGGTGAACAGTGCCTTGTGCTCAGAGATGCAGTTTTCTTTTTTTTTCCTGTCCCCACCCGAAGCATAAAGTCAAATGGGCTTCCTGCTCCATCTCCACTACTTGTCAGCTCCCGAGCACGGGGCTGTGAAACCGAACAGGGATTTCATTGAAGAATTCTTCGGTTGCTTCTCTCTTGGCTGTGGTGCTGTTGCCCTCTTCCTCCTGCCTCCCCTTTCGCGGTGCCATCTGTCTTTCATTTGCTTTCCCGTTTCTCTGACCTATTTCTGAAACGCGTTTGCACAACCTCTCCATGCGATGGCTGCGCACGAGTGTTTGAATTGCGCCCAGACTCATTTCCTCTGCCTTTTTTGCCTGCTTTGCCAGGCCTGGCAACTGCCCTTGAGGATCGCCGGGGCTCTTGGATCTGGTATAAAGCTCTGAATTTGCAAGGATTTGGTTAAACCAGGGCCGTACGGAGAATTTCCCAGCAGCAACAAGATGGGATCTGAGGGCAGCAGAGGCGCTGGAGCTTGGGTTTGTCCCTCTGAGTCCTGGGGTGGGGTTGGGGCTGTGGCTGGAGCTGAACTTTCACAAAGAGGAACTTGATTTACGCAGCGGCGGACAAGGGACTTCATTGTCCCAGAAGTGCCCGGCATGAAGGGGAGCATTGAGGCGCTGTCACCAGGCCAGGTTCCCGAATCCACACCTGTCGGCCGGCCGCAGCAGCCAGCCCCGTGCCGCCGGGCTCTCGCCTTTCTCACGTCGGGATTAGGGCTTGCATCTGCCGCAGTTGGCCTCGAGCTCAGCAGAAACCCAGCAGCAGCCTCCAGGAGCAGTAAGCCTCGAGCACACGACAGTGCCACCATCGTCTTGTATCCAATAAATGGTAAATAGCCCTAAATTCCCCAAATTTCCCTACAAGTGTGAAGGAGGGAGCTTGGCACAGGCGGTGTGCTCTGGTACAGGACCGTAGGTCCCAGCGAGCATCCCATCCAGCAGGGAGAGAGTGCTGCTGAGCTGAAATAATCCCATGCCTTGTCTGAATCGTTGGAAAGTGCTCAATGCAATCAGGGCCGGACGGTGACGTGCACATAGGGGAAAAATGCAGCGTGGTTGGATTTGTTCAGGAAAGCACGTGCTGTCTTACACGCTTTCCTCCTTGGGGTAGAAAAGGAAAAAGAGAAAAAAAAAAAAGAAGAGGGAGGAGGGCTCAGAGCTTCAAGCATCCTGTCTGCAGTGGGGAAGAGATATGCCCTGCACGTGATCTGGGGTTCAGGATCTCCATTTCCTTCCTTCCAAATTGTGTCATTTCGCTTAGTTTTCCCCATAATTGAATGTTACGCGGGCAGAGGTTGGCTGGGAAGGGATGGCAGGGTTTTGAGAACTTCCCCGGCTTCCTTGCCCCGCTGCCTGGGGGCTTTCTCAGTAAACGCATCCATGAAATGCTGCCACTTCCTCTGACCCTAATTGCCGGCCAGTCTCTGATGCAGGCGCTGGCAAGGTCGCTGTGGAATGAGAGCTCTGGGGGAAGGGAGAGTTGTATTTAAAAAAAAAAAAAGGCAAAAAAGGCTGGGTGTAGGCTGCTGGAGGTCGAATCGTACATTTCCTCTTGTACAGCATTAGTGCTAATAAATATATCCAAGATTACTAAAGGAGACGGATAGTTTTGTAGCTTTTTTCTTTTCTTTTTTTTTTTTTTTTTGAGACATTGAGGAAAGAAAATGGAGCGCAAGGAGACAAAAAAACAGCTGAAGAAAGTGTGTCCATGGGTTCCTTCTCCCCACCTCCTCGGTCGGGATTCTGTGGTGGGACACCTGTAGTGTCCTGCTCCGTAAGGAACAGCTTTCCTGTGGGAAATGGTAAAAGCTTCAAATAGAAGGCCCCCATAATACAGGGACCCTCATAATTCACCGTGGACCTACAGCTGCACGCGCAGCAGCCAGCTTCTCGCCCTGATTTTGTGCTTTTATTCCTGGTCAGATGTGGATCTGTTCCTGCCTGGAGTTAATTCTGGGTCTCTCCTCACTGTTTTCTCCCTAAACCTTCTGGGCTGGTGCCTTTTGGCTCTGCAGAGCGGCCGCACCGTTGTGACTTCACGTAGCTGGGCTCCGCGCTACACCAACTTCACCCTGCGAAGCCCGTCCCATTCGAAGCACTGCCCCAAATCCGGGCATTGCTGGGACCTGATAACCATTCAGCATAAAAAAATGTGCTTTAGAGATGTAAATAGGTCGCAGATGGAGGGGAAGAGGCAGCAAGGGATTTGTACTCGGTGGTGTAAGCGGAGTAGTGGGTCGTGGTCTGAGCAGCCAGGGCAGGGAGAGGGGAGGGTGGCAGCGTCTTGCCCGGCACAGGAGGAGCTGCGAAGGAGGTGGCAGCACAAATCCAGCTGGCATTTAGCGGGACACAGTGGGATGTTGATGCCTTACCAGAAAATCTATGGAGGAAACGCAGGAGTTGCTTCTCCAGCTGGAGAAGTTCTCAATGAAATCACTTCACTCATTCCTGCACCGTTCAGAGCAGTCCAGAATGAAATAAGGCAAAGATTTGTTACGTGCAGAGCAGGATGTGTGCGAGCTGCTGAAATAAAAAACGTTATAAACTTTTGTTATGTACTAAACTAAAACCTCTATAGGCTTTTTTTTGGCAGCGTTGTCTTAGGAAAAGCTGTAGCAGGGTTAGGAGAAACGTACGGGGACTCTGCTGTTGTATTTGGGGTTGAGATGTGCTGGTGGTCTGCTTCAGTCTGGCTGCGTGACCCTGTGGACGGTCTGAACGGGAGGACAGAGGGAATTTCTGTGCTAGTTGTCCATCTGAAGCTGGGGTTCCTTTGGCTGAACTTCGGGGCTGAAGCTGAGCGGATTTTCTGAGCCCTGAGACAGGAAAGTTCGGGGAGGCAGCAGGCGGTGGCACACCTGTATGAGCCTGCCTAGTGCCCACGTCCCGCTTGGGGACACTCGGAGTGGACTTGGACACCTGGGAACTAGTGCAGCCAGTTCTTTATCAGCTTTGCAGAGTGCTTGTTGCTGTTTTGAAGATGGAAACAGGCTGTAAAGGCTGATTGCAGGAATGCCGCAGTTAAGGATTTATTGCGCTCAGGAGAAGCTCTGGTGTCGGGAACTTGCTGTGAGCAGAGGAGCGCCCACCAGGTCGGCCCTTAGAGGGACACCCAAAGGAAATTTCACATCTGGAACCTTAAAGGAAGACACACCTCGGGGGGAAATCTGCCGGCAAGCAGAAACGGGAACCTCGTGATGTGCAAACTGCCCGTCCTCGGGCGGCTTTCATCTGGATGTTACTTTTGAAGCTCGTTATCGCAGCAATCTAAATAGCAACCTGGTTAAAGAGCAACCCGGGCTCGCTGGGCTGCCCTGCCACGGCCGTGCCCACTGCTCCCTCGTGGCTGCGGGCGCTCAGCACACCCCAATTCTGCCCCTTTCATTTGGGGGACCCGATGGTGGCCGCCAGCAGCACACCGGCGAGCTGCCACCACCGGAGCCCGTGCCACCGAGCCCTGGGGAAGGCGGCACCGTGGAGCCGTGACAGGGCTCCAGCCTGCGGCTCTCCAGGCTCTTGGTGCGAGCCCTGGCCTCGCTGGGCACAGAGGGATTTGCAGTTTGGACGGCGTGCATGGGAATTCCAGCGTTTGTTAGCATCGCCAGCTCTCAGCGCCGCAGAAAAAGAGTTCTGCGGGATCATTCAGCTCCCGCTTCCTTCCCCCTCCAAGGCATGCACGCTCTCCCAGGGTTTGAATTACCCCGTACTCTTTTCAGGAAAATAAATAGGGTATCTGTAAGTTTAAACATTAAGGCCTTTGTCAGCCCGCAGCGAGGAGCAGAGGCCTCCTGTGGATAGAACTATGTTTGGGGGGAGGAACTCGTTTTACAGTGCATTGAGTCCTGTTGAAGGACGGAGCCCTGACAGCCCCGAGACTGAAGTCCTCTGTCCAGGGGACAGGTGGAGCACAGGCACCGAGTCTTCCCCTCACCCTTTTCCCTCCAAACCCCTTGTGCCAAGCGTGTTTTGTCCTTGTACCAAAGGGCAGCGCGTACGGCAGGGGTGGAGGAGACGATGTTGGCCTTCAGGTCGCTCGCCAAGTGGAGCATTCAGCCCTTTTTGTCTCAGTTCCTTCCTAGCAGCTCACGCAGGCTTTTTCAGCTGCATCCATCACCGCTGAGCCTCGCTGCTCCCCAAGGACGGGCAGGAGGAGGGCTCCGATCCCCTGCTCCGGGCTGCAGGCAGCGCCGTACCCGCTCTCGCTGCTGCCTGGCCGAGCGAGGACATCCCAAACGCCTTCACAGGCCAAAATCGAGGCTGCCCCAGCACAGAGCACAGACATTACTGCATAGCTTGTCCTCCTGGACTCACCAACTTCCACTGAAGCCGGTGATGAATCTGTTTTGTAGGTGTTACGGGGAAAAGGCCGGTCACAGCTCAGCGGTGACGCCTCGTCCCCGGGTAGGGCGCCCGGCATGGGAGGCGCAGGACAGCTCCAGGGAGCTCCTGATTTTGGGTCCAGCACAGGGCAGATTTTTGTGCTGTGCTTCGTGGGACCGTGCAGGGTGACTTGCAGCTTCGTTAAGTGAGCTCTTGGGTGGAAAAACTGCAAAAAAAAGAGCCAGGAGTGCCTGAGAAATGCAGAGGTGTTGGCAGACGTCTGCTGGTGTGAAAAGGGGGACGAGTGCTAGCGGAGGGAACTGGCGTGATGTGTCGGTCTGTGTGGAGCTGAGCTGGGAAGTTCCCCGAAAACCCTTCATTAGTGATCTTCGTTAGTGGCCAGTTGCCATTCTGGAAGGTTCTTGGACCTGGTTGGAGCTCAGTCCTTCCTTGGGAAGCGGAGATGCTCTTTGTGTCCCCCGCCCGATGTGCGAATCCTGTTCCTTCGGCTCTTTGTACGCAGCAGCATCTGCTACAAAAGGCGTTTAACATGGTCGAACAATGCAGGCTGTGCCTTTCTTCTCCTGATGGGAATAAAACGCGATTTTCACAGCCTGGGCGTGCTGCAGTTTGGCCGTCCCCAGTTACCCCGGGCCAGGCGGCCCTGCACAAAGCTCCCCGTCCCCAGTCCCTGCCCCAGCACCTGCCCCCGCGTCATCGCTCTCGGATTTGATCCGGTGCCTCAAAACCTCTCTGTGGGCCATAATTGCTAATTCCTTAATTCATAATTCCTTAATTCATGCCTCCTGATGTTCCTTTTCTAGTGCTGGTTGCCACGGGGCCGAGGCCAGCAGCAGCCCCCCTGCCCCTACCCCTAAATGCTCGGTGCCACCTCTCCCTGTGGCTCAGGCCAAACCCAACGCAGCATCATTCACATCAGCCTCCCCTCCTTCCCTCTCTTTTTTCTCTTTCCATTTCTCTCTGGACTTTTTCATGCCCCCGTACTGTACAATAAACCTTCAGCCAGGATTTTTTTACTCTGTTCCTAAGGTAAAGGAGGGGGGGGCCAGAAGCGTTGTGTTATTCCCGCGTTAACGCAGAGGGGTTGAGGGAGGAAACTTCTCTTGGTTTTGTGCCCGAAATAGCACGTCTGCCCCTTCCCTGGGCTAAACGACCTTCAGATTTGACATTGACGTGTGGCTGTCCCCTTGCTCTGTTTTACACCAGAGGCTGTCTTGGTGCTGGGGGCCTCCTCTGGCCGTGTCTGTGTTGGTTGGGGCAGAGCGCAGCCGCTACCGCGGGGTGCCAGGAGCTGCGGTCGGTGGGTGTCCCCTGCTCCTACCAGGCCTGCTGTTTCTCTTGCTGTAGAGGGACGACCTTTCTGAGCTTTGAGCCAGAAACACGTATTTTGAGTCTTGTTGCTTAGGTTGAAGGCCTGGAAATCAGGGCAAGCCCCCGAGTGAGCGGGCACGAGCTGCGGGTGCTGAGCAGATTGCCTCGTGCATCGCCCCTGGTGAAAGTGGGGGGCCTGGGGACTGCACCCCACGTGTGAATTCACCCCATGAGGCTGTTACACAGCGGGGCTGCCTCTGTTCGCTGCTCCCACGTGGCCCCAAACCTCCCGGTTTGCTGTTGGTCCCTGCCCAGCCGCCCCGTGGCTCACGGCAGCTGCTTTGGCTGGAAATCCTTCTCGGCTTCTACCTGTATTGTTCTAATGTCGCTGCCTGCTCCAAACAAACCCTTTCTAGATTGCTGCTGCTGAATTTCAAAGCCTGCTTGCTTTAATGGGCAACGAGGAAGGACCGGGAAAGCGTCTTAAAAACAGGCTGTTGGGAAAAGGGTTTGGGGCTTTTGTGCTTCAGGTACAGAGCAGAGCTTGCTTCTGTGATGCTCGGAGACGGGTTTGTGAACTCAGGCTTCACGTTCGGCTTCTGCATTTTGAGACTTGCTTGCCAAGCCCTCTCCTTTTCCTCCTGCTCATCCCGGGAGTGCAGGAGTTTCCCAGGCTGGCAGCAGAGGCCGGCATTTATTTCTAAGTCCTGTTTTGATCTCGGGCCACAACCTGCGGAGCTGAACAAAGACACCCCCCTCCCCTCAACCCATGACAAAACACCCTTTGACCTTTGGTCCTACAGCTGCATAATAAAAAGGGAAGAGCTGGAAGCGGTGTGCACTCCTACATGGGTTCCCTTCCCTCCATCACTCTCTGTTTTTTGCAAAGTGCCGTGGATGGGGGACAGGAGGAGAAGAGGAAGACCTGGTGCCGTCTGCTGGCTCTGCCAAGAGGAAAACACAAACACGTTTCGGTTGGACTGCTCCCAACAGTCATTTTTAGAAGGGTAGGGATCAGAAAATGCTTCCTTGGAAAGATAAGGATCAGAAGTTGCTTCCTTGGAAGCAGTTTGGGCAGGTGGCTGCGGCCGGTGCTGGGGCATCCTTTGTGGCCGCTGCTGGAGGAGCCGTCCCCTCGTCTTGCAAGGAGAGCTGGGGTGTGGGCGTCCAGGGAGCTCCCACATCAAGATTAGAGTTCTTCCTCGGTGCCTTATTGCAAAATAGTCGTGCTGGTGCTGCCCGACTGGAAGGCTTTGCAACCCCGAGGTGACTGCAGGCAGCGCCACGTGCTCGGATGGAGTTGTGTCTGCCCGTGCTGTTCTCACCGCGATGCGCTGGAAGGGTTGAGCATCCTGGAGATCAATTCCGTCACTTCTGCCTTGAGTAAACTCTTCTCATCAATGAAAAGCATGTCCCAGATAAGTCCTGGTTTGACAGAGCGTTGCATTAATGCTGTTCACCAACTGGAGCTCGGAGCTGCCGGCCTCGCACTGGCAATCATTTAACATAGTTTCTGTATTATGGAATATTGATTTACTGTAGAGCATAAAAATGTGCAGTACTCAGCAGAAGGGCCTCACCAATTGTTATGCTCCAGGAACACTGCTGCTCAGGAATGTGAAATAAATTTTCCCTTTTAACAATAGCTCCTGATTTGCATAGTCTCTATTCTCCTTTCCCCAGGGATTGTGCCACTAATGGTCTATCGCGAGCGCTCCCCCACTTTGACACCAAACTCCTCTATTTGCACACACACAAAGGGCTGTGCTGTTGAACAAGTGTAATAACTTTTCAAACGCTTTACTCCGGGCTGCAATTGTCTCCTCTCTGTTGTGCGCTTACTCTCATTCGGAGAATTTCAGGTGCTGAGCACCCCCTTCCTTCTCTTCGGAGTTGTAACTGTGTTAATTTATAGGAAGTTTAGCTGACAGCGGTCCGAAAAGTCAGATCCATCCTGTGCAGCTTTCATTTCTTCACCGGTTTTGTCCAGGGATGTGTTGGGGATGCTCGGCTTGTGCTCTTTGCCGGTCCATCTGCCTGCGCGTGCTGCGCTGCTGCTCCTCGGCAGCGAGCAGTTTTAGGCTGGAACTGCAATCCTTGCAGGTGGCCGAGCAGTTCAGGACCTCTTACTTCAAAGCAACCTAACCGTTCTCTTGAATTTTTGCACTTGTTGCTTGTTGTGCTCTTGATACATCAGCAAAGGTGGTAAAAGTGCTTCTGGTATCCCTTACGGTATCCTCTGCTCCAGGAGCAGGAGCTGCCGGTCCCTCCGAAAAAGCAGGTTGGGAATCTCGGAGTGAAACCCCACTCTGAGCCTGAAGGAGGAAAAACAAGGGCCAGATTTGCTTGAGGACAGAGCTTTTGTCACTCTGCTTTCTAATGGAAGAAATATAACTAAAATACGGGTCTAAAAAGGTAACGATTGTGCTTTCCTGCGCGGCCCAGACCTGCTGGGAAGCTGCTGTAAGCAAAATGAGAGCGCTGATAAAGGGCCACGCTTACCAAAACGGAGCACACGTTCCTGGAAGAAGCACGTTGGGAGCTTGCTCATCCTGTTACGTTAGGTATTTATGCATCGTGGTGCTTAGTCGGTATGACTGGGAACGGCGTATTAATTAGAGCTAAAGGGGAAAATTACCGATGAACTTCGCAGCGCGCTGCAGTCGGAGGAAACTTCTCCAGTTATTAAAAAAAGAAACCAACCCAAACTGCCACGCGTGGTCTGTTCTTACCTCCTCGTTCCTGGCTTTAGCCGCCGGGGGTAACGAACTGCCTTGCGTTTTCTGCTGCGAGGATGATCAGGCAAATTCTGGGCTGCCTGTTCTGTTCTGCTGGCCGCTGTGCCTGCGGAGCTGCCCGTGAGCGTGGGGAGAGCTACATTGGAAAAGCGCTCCAATAAATTCTCCTATAAACGTGGTATTTTCCAGCTGGCTGCTCTGCTGTGCAGCTGGAGAGGCGGTTTTTGCTGGTGAGCCCAGCCAGCTCTTCACGTCCACGCTTTTCTGGCTGCCCCCCCCGTCCCCTACCACCTTCCCCTTCTCCCCCCCTCGTCTTGCCCTGTAGCGATAAGGAGCCGAAGCAGCTTTCAGCCAGGAGCCCAAGTCCTTGCATTGGCCTAGACGAATAAACTGGGAATTTGAGGCTATTGTCACAGAACAATTGTTGCTACTAAGGGCTGAAGAGCAGCTAAAGCTTGCAGTGGATGTTTTTCAGACAGTCAGCTGAACAAATGCTTGGGGCATTACATAAATGTCAGAGCGTAAAGATCTGGGGCGCTCGGATTGGAAATATCGCCGAAGTTCAAACCCAGCCCTGGCAACCGGCGTGAGGAATTCCAGCAAAGATCTTCAAGCATTCGGGAGACTGAGACAGAGCAAAAAAAAAATCTGAACTCCGCTTCTGAGTCTAAGCAGAGCCTTCTGCTGGGCCGTGCTGTTTCCCTGCTGATCGGCGCGCTGCCAAACTGGTGCCTCGGTCGTGAACCCGACGGAAAATAAAATCATGAAGGTTGTTTTGTTGAAATCTTTTTATAGTTTACCCAATATGCTACGTCAGAGCCCTTTATGATTAGGGGCCTTACTGGGATTTTCTTAACTGAGCATTAGGGCATTATTTCTAATTTTAAGCAGGTGACAGCTTGAGGCAGCTGAAGAAGTTGAGCAAGCTGCGGGGTGATGGAGCAGAAGGAGCTTCAGAGGAACCAGAAGGAGCTTGTTGGGGTCACACCTGTGTGTGCAGTGGTTTGGGGGGTCAAGGACTTTGGGAAGATGCTCTCTGCGGTGATCTTTGGGAAGGGACGAGGTAGGGGTGCTAAGAGGAGCACCGGCACCAGGCTCCCGTGTCTGTGTTTGGGAGGTGTCCTCCTTGGGGCACCCCGTCGTGTGCTGGTCACGCTGCAGGGATGGCATGGGGGGGACAGGGCTGTTGTAATATTTCTTGCCTTGGGACCCGGTCCATTCTCTTACCCACCAGTGCCCGGCCGTGGTTTGGTTCCTGTTGGCTCGGCTGTAGGTGAGCTGGGCACGATGGAGCTGCTGTGGTGTCACCAAAATGTGTTGACACCACGCACGGACCCACCTCGGGAGCTGGCATCTGGAATCCCACAGATCCTTCTGCCAGCGTGGCTTTAGCGACCCTAAAATTAGGGCCACCACCCAAACAGAAGAGTTTATTGCATCCTTCCAGCTCTTCACACCAAGCCCTGCTGAGGGATGCGCTCTGCCCTTTGGAGGCACCCAGGCTTCAGCAAAAACCTCCGTGTGCTCCCCGCTGGGTTCGTGCTTCCCGTCGGGATTGTTCATGGGGCCAAGAGAGGGGCTCACGCAGACGTGGCAGCGATTTGGCACCACCAACCCTGCGCCCTGTCACCGTGCTGGCCTCGGATCCAGGATGCTGTGGGCTCCACGTGAGGCTGAGACGAGCAGCAGCACACGAGGTGATGTCCCCGCGATGCCAGGAGCAGCGATGTCCTTGGGCTGTGATGGCTTCAGGTGTTCACTGCGTTTCCTGCGGCACAGGTGTGCGTGAGCTGAAATGAAAATCTCACCAGCCAGCAGCATTGCTCTGACCAGGAGGTAAAAAAGTGATGATTTTCAGGTTCTTGGAGAGAAACTGAGTGCGGTGTTCGTTCCGTGTGCGTGCATCTCCATCGAATTTGCTGGCTCGTTCCCTGCCCGCTCGCTGGGATGGCTCCTACACGGTGTGCTCTTTCCTCAAAGACTTACTTTTAAGGGAAAGATAGTTCAATAGCTGCTTTTTTTGCTTCTTTTTTTGAAGCCATTTGCACTTCAGAGGTATAAAACTTGTTAAGGTAAGCGTGATACTGAGGAATGCAGACGGTTACGATGTTCGGCAAGATAAATAATCCCGTGACTTTTTATGTTAGGGAAAACTTAACTCCTGAAGAGTGGATTTGAGCGTATTTCTGCTCCACGGCTTCTAAAGCAGTTAAAATTGTCCTGAATCTCAGTAAAACCTGCTAGCAGGCAGCAGGAAGGGCTGGGAGGGTTGTCCTCCCCCCACCCGGCAGCTGCTTCACTCTGGTATTTTTAATTTCCCTCCTTTGTTCTCCCCTCTGCAGAGCTGGCAGTGGATTGAGTTTTGTGCCGTCCGAGGGTTTTCTGAGATCCGCGGGCTGCACCCTTCTGCTAGGGAGGGATCTGGGGGAGACAAAGCGCCAGGAGAGAGTGGCCTGGGGCAAGGCTTGGGCTTGCAACTCCAGCACGGGGCACCAGCTCCAGCCCGGTGCTGCCGGAGACCTCAAGCAGGGTGTTGAAATCCAGATTCTGCTGTGCTTGTCCCGCTGTAACTCCTATGCAGGAGTTCAGGCATCCTTTAATGCATGGCCTGGGCCAGTTTTTGTTTTTTTTTTTCCCTCCTCTTTTTCATAGAACCGGACCAGAGATGCCAAACCAAACCTTTCATATCCTGCCCGGAGTGCTGGTTGCCCTGCAGACCAAGCCTCGCATGCTGCGGCCGCTGGGGCGCTTCGCATGGTTCCTCGGCACCAGAAAGCGGGGCGCTGGGAGCGGCTGTGCTCAAATGCAAATAATGCACGGCCCCGGGATGCTGGCGGCCGCCCAGGGCTGCCCTCTCCCTGGGGGAGCAGCCTGGTATCCCTGCGCAAAATGCCGTAGGATTTGCACTCGCCAACGTCCTCCGAGCAGCGGGGTTTTTTTCGGGGAGGACTGGTGGAATTTTATAACTCTTTGCTCCCAGCCTCTCGGGTTTTTCAGAGTCCAGGGCTGAATGAAGCGGGCCGAGGGTTGAGCTGGATTTAGCTGTGAACAGAGGAGCCCTTCACAAGCCCGCTGTCCGCGGGGTGGGGGCGGGCGCTGGGCTGAACAAATGGGGCGCTTTGGCTCCTTCGAGGGCAGAGACGTTGGGGTGGGCTCAGGAGGTTGTTGGGATTGCCGGGGGGGGTTTCTCTTCCTCCCCTTATCCCTTGCTCCACCCGTAGACCTCATTTCGTGTCAGTCTAGGAAGGTGTAAAAGCCTGGTGGTCTGTTAGGGGGATGGAGTGGACGTGGGGAGTATATGGGGATGGGAACAAGCTGGAAAACAGCTCCTGAGTTGGGTGTGAATCTCTTCCCTTCAGTGAGGCACAAATAAAGAGCAGCAGAGCACGTGAAGAAGTTGTTTACAGTGCTTGGAGGACGGTGCTTGGATGGCTGCTGGCTGCAACGTCTGTGAGCAGAGCGCTGGCCTTTTTGCCTGGCCTTGTCCTGTCGTTTGATGCCAGTAACGGTGTCCGCAGCACAGAGCCCTACCACAAATGTCCCCATATTTTACTTCCAGTCAGTACTGGCAGCTGAGCCTCTCAAAAAAAGGAAAAAAAAGCGGATGATAAAATACTGTTCTTAACCAGATTGCGATGCTGTGAAGCAAGGAGCTGATGGAACCACGAGGTTTCTGGAGCTGACGTTGCACCAGGACGGACACGAG
This sequence comes from Aythya marila, assembly GCF_965140915.1. Taxonomy (NCBI): domain Eukaryota; kingdom Metazoa; phylum Chordata; class Aves; order Anseriformes; family Anatidae; genus Aythya; species Aythya marila. Next base: position 3,594,571 of record NC_139066.1, read on the forward strand.
GCCGAGTCCTGCCCCGGGGCTGCTGCCTCGTGGCAGGTAACGCAGGGAAAGCACGCGGGATTAACGTGGATAATTTGCCCTTTAACAGAGCTGACAGCTGAGTGTCTTCAGCTGCCATAGCTGAAGCTGTTTTTTGTGGTCTGCTGGCAGGGTTTGGCCTCGCCGACGAGCCCAGGTGGAAATAGGAGCGTGGTCCTGGTGCGTGCCCTGCCTCCGTGCCGTCGTCGTGGCTGGCAGCAGGGCCCGGCCTCGGTTAGGAGCAGGGAATTGCATCAGCTGCCGGTGCTCGGGGAGGCACCGAGAGCTCCTTGGAGCATTTTGGCAGCGGGATGTGGGCAAGGGCAGTGCCAGGGCACCTTCAGGGCAGGCAGAGCGGGGCCCCCAGCGTGGGTCTGGCAAATGTCTCACAAAGGTCTCGATTCCTGGCACCGAGGCCTCATCGGTGGGCAGATATTGCACCGTCTCAGTCAGGAAATGCTCGTCCTATGAGCATTTGTGAAAGCAGCTCACACCTCTGCCACTGTGTGCTAGGAAAAGGAGGAGGAGGAAGAGGAGGAGGAAGAGGCTGCGCCGGTGTGGGGAGAAGGCCTCGGACTCCGGGGCTCTGCCCTCGGCCTCATCTTGGGCGATTTTTTTCCACCAAAAGCTGCGTGGGAAGGGGGAGAGCAAATACAGCGTGGCCTCCACTTTGGGAACAACTGCAGCTCGGGACAGAAAACCACTGGGGGGTTGCCAGGGGAAGTGGAGGAGGGGAGCAGCCGCACGGGGAGCTGCAGGGGGGGCCGGCACGGCACGGCACGGCACGGCATGGCACAACCTGACCCAACCCACCACATGCCCACGGCACAGGCCTGGTGCCTGCTGGCAGAAAGCTCTCCCCAGTCTGCCCTCAGTCCCACCAGGGCTGGTTCACCCCCCCCGGGCTGTGTAAAGGGTTTTTCAGCGTTTCCACAGGTCCCATTTCTCTCTCCTGGTGGTGTCTTCTTGCTTCCATCGTTACCTGTTGCTCCTCACAATGCCCTGGGATGATCTAGGCTCGAGGTGAAGGAAACTTTTCCATCCCAAATCCTTTCACTTCATTTTTTTGTGTCATTACCAGGACGGTTTAGCAGCAGCTGGCGGCTCTGCTCAGGTCACTTCGCAGCCGGGCCTTTCGCAGGGCATCTCCTGGTGAAGAAAATTCTGCTCATCCCCAATTCCTGAGCTTTGCAGGGCTTTTTCCCTACGCTCCAGTGGCATTTGGCAGTGTGGGTCCGTCCAAAGGAGAGCCGGACTGGTGGACGGCTGGGGGCTGGGAGCAGCACAGCTTCTCCTGGGTCTAGGAGGAGCCGAGCAAACACGGTTCAATAGACCTGTGGGGAACCAGGGAGCTCTCACGGGGCTTTAATTTCCTCTTAGGCAGTGGGCAAAGCCTCCTGCTTGGGGAAAGAGGGCATGGGTGTGCCTTCTGTCGGGGAGATCCCTGTGCCAATTCACCCAGAACTGCCTCGTGCACGGCTGCGGCTCGGTTTGTGTGGCTTCACTTGGTTTTAGCCCTACAGAGGCTGCGCTCCGCGGCGCTTATCTCCACGGGGCTCGTCCGGCTCTTACGGCACCGCAGCTGCTGAGACAACTGAACCTAGCACAGGTCGTACCGACGGCAGCGCCTTGACCTAGGTGTGGGCTGTGTTTGTTGGCAGGGCTGTATTTATCCTGCCTGTTTTATAACCAAACAGAGCAGGGCGCACGCCCCGGGCTGAAATGCCCAAAACCCCGTGCAGCAGCGAGCGGGGCTGGCCGTGAGCACCGTGGTCTGCGTCTGGGGACCCTAATCCAGGGCAGCAGCACCTGCCCCAGGGGTGTTGGGGGGGTGTTTGCTTTCGGGAGCTTTTCTTTTGCTGTTCAGGACACTGAATCGAACCCACAGCTACCTGTCGTGTGCCTGGGGAAGAACTGGAGCCTGTCCCAAGGACTTGCGCTGATGTAACACGGGATTTTTTTTCCCCCTGCCTTTCTTCAGTCATGTTTAACTGCTGTGTTGTTTTTTTTTGATGAAATGTTTGCCTCCCTCCATCTCTCAGCTGCTCCCCGTGCTTTAATCAGAGCAACCTGAGGACTCGGCACGTTGATGAAGTTGCTTCCTGCAGCTTTCCAACATGTTTCTGCAGGGAAGGCAGAGGCTGTGCCCATCCCTGCACATCCACCAGCACGGTGCCAGCCAGGAGGGGGCTGCTGCCACCTCGTCAAGGCTTTAACTCGATATTACCCCAGGACTGGAGGCCTTTTTCCATGGGTGAAGGCCCCCAGCCTCCCATGGACACGGCGTTGCATTGCTGAGCATTTCTCTAGCTTGGCTCTGCTGCTCTTCCTCCTCCTCCACCGCTCTTCCTCATCCTCTGCCATTCTTCCTCCTCCTCCTCTGCTCCTCCTCCTCCACCACTTCTCCTCCTCCTCCTCTGTTTTTCCTCCTCCTCCACCTCTTCCTGCACCACCCGGGCCCGTGTCAGCTCCCGGCTGCCAGCTCGGTGCGCGATTTACCGGCGGCGCCATCTGCTCGGGCTCACCGCGCGCTGTCCTTGTCGCTCAAGCTGAGTGCCACGCCAGCTGCGTGCGCGCCGCCCGACGCCTGCAGCCCCGCACACGTCACCGCCTCCACCAGGGGATCGAGCCTACCTGGGAGTGCATTTATTTTTAAAGAGTCGAGCCCCTAAATCAGTTTTCTGTCCTGTGGCCGTGTCCTGAGCTGGAGAGGCTGCACGGCTGTCCTGTGTTGTCCTCCACAGCCTGCTTTGTGTGTGCTCTTGCCCAAAGCGGTGCCCGTGCAGCAGCACGAGGAGGAGTTTGTCCTGGAGGATGGATGCAGGAGCTGCTCACGGCGCTGCCCGTGCCACCTTCACCGGCACCGTCTGCCCGTGGGACGAGCCACGCGGCACGGTCACAGCCATCTGCCTCTCCCCACCCTTCATTTCCAGCTTCAATCAGCCCCGTTTTGGGGCAGGTGGAGCGAACCGGTCTACGAATCATCATTTCCAAGCCCCCGATGTTTAGAAAGAAAGGAAGTGGGTCCCTGCCCCCAGCAGCTGGGTGTCCGCCTGAGGTTGGGGGTGCCCGTGACTTCTTCCAGCTCTCTGTTTTGTGCTCGGTTGCCACTTTCTAGTGAAAATACTGCTTTGCAAGGTGGTCGTGTAGAGATTAAAACTAAAGAAGCTCCGCACCGAGTGTCCAAAAGCTGATCTACGGGAGGAAAAGCTCTACACTGCAGCAGAGGGGGGGAATGGAGCCGGCTCTGAAAAGCCTCGGCTCTAAATATAGAGGGAGCGCGCTGCGCCCGGCGCTGTTTTGGAAAGTGTGGCTGAGCCATCGCTGCCTGTCCTCCCCTCCTCCCCCTGTGCTGCGGGGGGGCAGAGGATGAAGCAGACGTTCCCGCGTTTCGCTTTCTCGGTTTATTTTGGGTTTAAATCCAGTGGGTTTTTCCGGGGCAGGATGTGCCCTGATTTTAAGGTGAAACAAGGAATGGCTGTGCCGCCGCTCACACCGCCGTGCTGCCTCAGAATCGAAATGGGCGTTGGGTGTTTTTTTTTACCCTTAATCTTGATTTCTGTGTAATGGAAATAAGAGTGAGGCTTCACGGGGCAGGACAACGTTGTTCCAGCAGGCACGGGGGCTTTGGAGCATTGTACAGGTGCTTTATGGCCTTGCAGAGGAAAGCCAGGGGAGGAAGCAGTTCCGAGGTGCTCTCAGCAGCTTTCGACCTTTCTTCTACCTGATTTTTTTAAAAACATTCCCAAGGTGGATCCCCAGCAAACCAGCACAGTCCTGCAGAGATCTGGCTTAGAATCCCAAACTCTGGGGATGTTCCCAAAGTCGGGATTACCTGCAGATGCTGAGGGTGCCTTTTGTAAAAAAAAAAAGCGCTCTTCTCCACTGAAACTGTCCTCTGCTTCTGAAATGAGAGTGTGGTAGAACTTCACTGAAACATCGCTGGTGGAGAAGTAACGTGCTCTGGAAAGCCTTGTGGGAAACGATGCTCCAAAAATGCCATCGGTCTTGTGGGTGACGGAGTCGGAGCAGCGCTGCCTTCCCAGAGATGCTCAGAGAAAGCTCCCGGCAGGAGGAGGGAGAAGGTCTGGTGCCCGGCCACTCCTTTCCTGCGGTGTTATCCCTCGTGGAACAGAATAAAGCCTGGCTGGGATGGAGATCTGGATTCGAGCTCCGTGATGGGGTGATGCCAGCAACTACTGAGCCCCCCGCATGCTCCACCAGCCCGGCACGAGCATGCAGAACGCGTCTCGCTCTGAATTTGTGGGTTTCGCTTGCAGGTCGAAGGAGCCAACTCCTTAGTTTCAGGGTATTTTGCTTAGCTGATGTGAAACCCGTAGTCACCCCGGTGCTTTTCTTAGGGCCACGTTTGGCAGCAGGAGGCCTGAACGAGGGCAGATGCGTCAGAGGTGCAGATTTTTCTAAGAACTTGCTTATTGCTGTGGCGCGCAGTCTCTGCAGTGCTTCGGTAATAAATCTCATGTACCACGTATTGCTTTCGCTCTCGTGGCTGGTTTCAGCTTCCAGCCGGGTCAATCTCAGCAGCAGGGGACTTGGGGTAGTTGGGGAAGAAAAACCTGGACCTCGCTGGGGCTCCTCTGCCTGGCGGGAGGGCGGTGGGGTGGCTGTGCTCCAGCCTAAACAAGGTGCTCGGTGCCAAAAATGCTGTAGGAGGAAGGGATGGGGGAAAGAGGGAATTATTTTGTCACTAATTCCTTATTCTCAGACATCCAGATGTGGCAAAGGCGTTGTGCAGCGACACTGGATTCGTGCGTGCGCTTCTGTGTGCCTTGTTTCTGCATCATGTTGTGCTTTTCTTTCTTTCTGGGTAGTTTCAGTATTTACCCACCGGAATCAGGATCCTTGTGATCCATTCCCATGGTGTTACAGCTTCTAACGTAGGAGAGCGGAGCCGTGGATTTGTGTGTCCCTTACCTCTTTGTGTTTATTCCTGCCTGGAGCTCGGTGGCAGGGAGCAGGGCGTTTTTGTAGCAGTTGGCTCTAAAATGCGACGCTGTTGTCCACGTGCTAGCAAAAGCGTATTTATGCTCCTGCTGAACTGTATTTTGTGGTCGCAGCAGAGATAAAGAAGGTGGGAAATCAGCCAAGGGTTGCAAAGCATGTGGGTTCCCCCATGCAGCCGTGAGATCGGGGGGTGCAGCTCGTTTGGTAATTTCTGCTCTTTTTTCCTGGCTTTCTTTGCTCGGTCGAGACATCAGAGGCAGAAATCGAGTTTGCCGTTGCCCCCTTTCCTTTGCAACACCTCCGTGCAGGGCAGCAGCTTGTGCAGGGCGCTGTCAGCTCTGCTGCTCGCCTCCGAACAGTAGATGCTCTCTGAAAACCCAACGATGATGCGTTGTGAGAGTGGCCACAGCGCCTTAATTGTGGGCGTGTGGTTTGTGCTGGTGTTCGAGCCTATTCTGTGAAGGATGCCAGAGGTGCTTTGAAAAGGGGATAAGCTGAGGGAGGGCGGGCAGGTGGGTGTTATTTCTTCGAGACTCGGCGAAGTGGCTCCGGCTGATGCGGCCAGGTAGGACTGGAGCTGCTGGTTCAGCTAAGCGTGGAGTAAAACCTTGACGCTTGCATAGGCAGAACTTCAATCACTGGGTACCAAAAGTTGGTTTAATATCGCTCTGCGGAGGCATGGCTTTTCCAGCACGCCTGCAGTTGGGCCGATAATTATTGGTGGTGGCTAGATGGTATCAGTCGTGCCATTCAGCTTGGAGCTTTTGATCTGGCTGTCAGTTCTGCCGGGTTTTCCGTGGGCTGTGTAATTAAAATCTCACTCAAAATCATCCCCCCTTCCCCTGTCTGTTTTTGCAGGAGACGAAGGGCAGAGTGGAGATGGGCAGCAGACCGTGCAGCCATCGTCAGTCGCTGGAATTGGCTCCAAGCCCACGTCTCGGACCTGGAATACCGAATCCGGCAGCAAACGGATATTTACAAGCAGATTAGAGCCAACAAGGTGAGGACTGTTTGGCTACGTGGGGTTTTTGCCCTGCCTCCTAATGGCTCTCTCCCTTCCGCTGCAGCGGGGAGTGTGTGTGCAGAGCGTGATGCAGTTTTTCCCCCCTGCATCTCAGAAAGCACATTGCACGGCGCTGACTAATGGTGATGCAATTTGGCATGGGCTGAGTGCAATTCTTTTCCCTGCTTCAATACGGTAACGAGAAGAGAGCAATCCCTCACCTAGAAGCCAGTCTTTGGGTGCCAAACAAAACTACTGCTTTTGCACGCGTGTTGCACTCGCCCACCACTCCAGGCTTGTTTTTTTATTTGATTTGTTTAACCTTTCTTTCTCTTTGGGAGTATCTGAAGTCGGGGATAAGGAACAGCTCGACCAGAGGCTTGCTGGGGAAGGGAGGGGACTCTGGAGGAAGTTAGCTTCAGATGCTATCACAGAGCACAGGCTTAAAATTGAGTCAAAAAAAAAAAAAAGAAAAAACTGTAGGTGCTGACCTTTCTTTGTGGAAGGAATTTATTTTTTTTCAGACTTGCTCTCAGATGGCAGGAGAACGGGGGAGAGCGGAGAAGGATGAGGAAGGAATCGTTATCGAGACTTGTCCAGGCGTGCACGTCTAAATGTCAGGCCTTGCAGGGAGGAATGTCTGGAGTTTGTGCAAGAAGGATCTTGGGATTGCATCAACTTAGAAATCCTCAGGAATTCAGTGTCCAGTGAACTCTTTTTCCCAAGATTTACAGTGGAATGGGGATGGCCGGGAGGGAGACTTCCAGAGGGGTAGAGAGGCACGGGCAGGAGAGGAAGACTGTGGTCTTTTATGCAGCTATGCAGAAGAACAGGCTGATGGGGTGAGGGAGGGCTGGAAATGAGTAGGTGGAGGAGCCCGGCTGGCTGAAAGGGAATAAATACATCAGGGAGAGGAGAGGAACCCTTATCCCTTCTGCCTTAATAAAGCAGATCTTGCAAGGTGGTTTTGAAGTATCAAATAGAAAATGGCTAAACATTTATGAGCTAATAAAGGAAGGAGATGGGGAAGCTCATCTCATGAAGTAGAAGATGCGGTGTTTTCCCCAGGTTCTGACAACTTGTCAGACTCGTGAAGTGGCCTCATAATGGCTACAAGCATCCCATGTGTTTGCATCTAAGGCTGCAGTCTCTGGGTCTGAAAGGAGAACATCACAGCATTGTGTCAGAGTTGAAAAGTACATCTGAGGGTTTGGGAAACAGCTTGTCACCTTTTTTTTCGTTTGCTCAAACAAAAACTCCTCAACTGCGGTAACCTGATGGGTGAATTCAAGATGAAGCCTGCCAGTTACCGTGGCAAAAGAGTTGGGATACTCGGGATCTGAGGGTGGCTGCACAGGAAAGCAGCAGTCACAGCCCCTGTCCTTCTGACGGATTCATGGAGGTCACCGCTTGCACCCAGCTGTCATGTCGGTGTCATGGAGCTCACGGATGCCTTGGCAAATGTGTTTGGGTTTTGTCAACGAGGAGCTCGGAGAAAGACTTCTAAATCAACTTGCAGCAAGCAGAGAAGGCGAGGAAATAAACACACATAACGCAGGAGACTTCGAATGGGCTTGACTTCAAACTGTACAAGGGCAGGAGTTAAAGAATTTGGAGACACCGTCTTTTTTTTGGTCAGCATAACATAACTCTGGCTTTTTTTGGCCTAAAACATAAGGAGGTTAAGGTGCTCTGGAGGCATTCACAGTCACTATTCCTTTATATTTTTATTCCTTTTCTGGTTTTATTGCACTTGTACGTTAAAATGTCCATCCTGGCGTACCCTTGCAAGCAGGGCGCGTTGCTTTGTCAAAGCAAATGAAGGGAAGGACAGGGCAGGGGAAAACAACCTTAGGCTTTGAGGGTACATCGCTGCCCGGCGTCTGGGCTCTAATTGTGTTTTCAGCACATTGGGAGCGCTTTGGTCGGAGCCTGGCAAGATGTGGAGGAAAACAAGAAATCAGAGGCATGTGTGCACAGCTCGGCGTCAACTGCTGAGTTTCTGGCTGTCAGGCTTCGATTTTGTGTTGGTTTTGAAGCCTGCGTGCGGTTGATTGAAGGGACTGGATGTCCATGAAGGTAACGGGGTGTTTTTGTCTCCTTTCACTGCTCTGCTTCCTTGGGCTGTTTTTAGAGGGGGTGCAGGATGATGCCAGTTCCCCCCATCGAGTCTGCGCACCTCCCTGCGTGTGGGTGGCAAGTGCTCGCTGTTGGAGGAGGAACGGAGAGCAATTTCCCTCTCCCGTGTCTCTTTTCTCCTGAGTTTCCCCCGTAGATGAGGTAAATGAAGATGAAGGGCTCTTGGGGGAGTTTTGTGTAGCGGTGACTTGGCTGGAATACGATGGCCAGGACACATCGGTGCGGTGGTGTTGGGCTCAGAGCACGATGAGCAACACCGCTGGGGACTCCCCATCTCTTCCAAAGGCTCCTGCTGCGTTCAGCCCCTTCCTTCCCCCTGGTCCCTTGGCAGAAGCTGCCAGCCTCAGCTGAACCTGTGTCCGAGAGCTGTGCGAAGGAGTTCATCATTCCTGTTTATTTTGGAGGATGCTGGTAAAAAGCAAGCGTTGCATGAGCTCAGAATAACTCGCCAAGCACCGTGGCTTTCCCTGGCCTGGAAGGGAGTTGAAAGGGTGATGTTGCCCTTCTGACTCCTGTCTGTTATTCAGATGGGTGCAAATAACGGAGATTAAATATCTTCAAAGCGGAGAGCCCGTCCAGCCTGCGGATGGGCTGGATGGGGAGCAGAGCTGTGCACACCGCAGGCATCGCGCAGGAGAGTGCAGCCAGATCCCCAGCACAGGGACGTGCCTCTCAACATCCACCTGGATTATCCTGAGCCACCGGGCGCCTCGCTTCGTCCTCTTGCCTTCAGCTGAAGGCAGAAGTCCCCGCTGGCTGTTCCTGTTCCCGATGCGCACGCTTCCCCATCTCATTCTCTCTCTGAGCAAACACAGCCCGAGCACTTTCCGGAGCGTCAAAGGGAAGCGGTTCCCTCGCTGCCAAGTTTGCATTTAGTCCCGGTTCCTCCCCTTTTTGTGTCCCTTGTCTCCTACACTGGACACGCGGGGACGAGCGACCTCCTCTGCAGCACGCCCGGGGATGGTTCGAGAAGCGGCAGCAGAACATGATGGGTGCTTCCGAGAGGGATTTTTCCAGGAATACAAGAACAGCACAGCAGCATTTAATTGATTTTAGGCTTCCAGCCTCTCTCATCTGCTAAACAGCCTTCTGGGATCTCAGAAAACTATAGAAAATTGTCGTCGTGTTTATCTAGAAGCTGGCTGCTTCCTGATTGCTGAGGCCATGTAGAGTTGTATTTAGTTTATGAATGAGCTATTTTTAAATAAGTGATCCCTGAACAACGAGCTACCACTGCTTCTCTGGAAAGCCACAGCCGTGTTGTACAGAAGATGGTGTCAAGGTGTAGGATCAACCTTACGAGAGATTTGAGTGGCCATGTGCCATGGCTTCGGTCAGTGACACTGTTACGTGTGAAATCTGGTTTTGAGGACTTTGAGGGATGCCTGGCGGCTCTTTCCTCTCCAGATAATGCGTCCGGGTCCGCTCTCAGGCTGACTGCCCTGGGACACACGGAGCAAACTCTGAAGTTGTTCCCAAATGACCTCTCCATCCAACTTGCTCCGGCATGGCTTATCCCAGCCGTATTCATGGCCTTTAGGTTCTGGCTGTCATCCCTCGCACATTTTAGCCTGCTTTGGTGTGGTATAGCTGGGAATAGGCATAAAAGTAATGATTTTATTTTACTTTGTGCCATGGAGTGAGCAAGCAGTCGTGCTGGAGTGAGCTTCGCTTGGAGAGAAACACCAACAGGACAGCGCATGCGACGGCTGATAAAACAGCGCTGAGCCACCGCGCTTGGTCCCACCAGCTTTACGGCAGGGACTCGTTTATCAGTGTTGTTCTTGCCTTATTGAATTTTGTGAATATCACTTCTTTGAAAAAATCTGCTCAGAGTTAGGAGTCTGACTGCAGATTTCTGGCACCCGCTCGAGATGGTTTGCTCGGCTGCACTCGGTGCTGTTAAAGCAGCCGCTTCCTGCTCTGCGCTGCAGCCAGCGAGCGTGCAGGAGGAGGGGAAGGGCGAAAAGGGAGCTCAGTGTCTGCTCCCAAAGGGCTGGAGGTGTGTGGTCTGTCCTCTGCCACCATCCTTCCCCATCCAAGTCCAGCTCCAATGTCAGGAAAATCCAGCGGGGGACTCGGTTTGGCATCATGTCTGGAAAATGGGGGGATGCAAGCCTCGTTTTGCAGTGGGTTCAGGTTATGGGGTTTTTATTTGAGGACGAAGGATGTGCGGTTTCCCTGCTGAACCCGAAGGATCCGTGGTTAATTCCTGTTCCCTTCCCTCTTTTTCAGGGGCTGATAGTTCTCGGTGAAGCAGCACCCCCTGATCCTGCGGTAGATGATGCGTCCCGTGCCGTCAGCGCTGAGGGGAAGCTGGAGCCCGGGGCTGAGCGGCTGGTGAGTGCCAGCAGCAGGGTGATGCTGGGGGCCTGGTGCTCCGTGATCCTGGAGCCGGGAGGGATGCTCAAACCACAGGGCTCTGCAGGAGTCCCTGCAGGGCTTCACGTGGCCATGGCCCCGCTGTTGGTCCTGCCCCCTCCCGGGTTATTTTGGGGTTAATGAACGATACGATTTTAACACCTTTTAGCCCAGAGTTCCTTGGGTACCTGTGCAATATGCCATTAGCATGTTATGAAGCTTAAAAATCCTAACTAATCCTTTCCCTCTAGCAACAGTACCTCAAACTGAGAGCAGCACAATTAGCAAAGGCTTCTGAAGATGTGACTATTAATAATCTGCCGGAGCTTTACCCCTCAGAAAGGGAACTAATGATTTCAGGGAGATGCACTGGAAACTATGTGGAGTGCCAGGTATTTATTATTTAATGCAGAAATGTAGGCCACAGAGTAAAGGCTTGATCGTACCGCTCGCTCTGGCTGTGATTACTTTTGATCCTGCGGGACGCATCGGCGTATTAAAACGGAGGGTTTTGAAGTCGTGGTGTAGTACGAGGAGAAGGGTGGTCCCTGCCTGGCTCCAGCTCCTGCTGCCAGGCTGCAGAGCTGCCGCTTCCCTGTCCTGATGGGGAGAAGCAAAACTTCACTGCAGAGGGAGTGCTTGGGTTTCGCAGCCCAATATTCAATGTGGTTGATAGAGAGAAAAAAATTAACGGAAAGCGACCGTAAAATTGTACTTCAACTATTTCCTCCTGTCAGTGGTGAGACTTTGTCGGGGTTGTTCTGATAGTGAGCGATAGCACGAAATGCTGTGAAATTTTTGATTAACAGCGCACCGCGAGGGGTTCTGACAAGGGACTGTAATGAAATGTCCCCTTGCTTAACGTTGCCTTTCAGCTGTGTGTTTGGAATTTAAGGCTTTAATTAGCAGATTAGCTCAGCCCCAAAACTCCGCGGTGTAATTGGTGCAGCGAGCAGGTTGTGCTCAGGACCGATGGCGCTTCAGATGGAAACGGAGCCGCGCCGCAAGAGCAACAGGAGGCTGCAGAGCGGCGATGGCAGGGCCGCCACAGATCATGATTGAAGCAGAAGCATTACGCAGCGTCTGGTTTTGAACAGTGATGTCCGTCTGTCATCCCCCCCCACCCCGTCCACGCTTTAACCCAAAAAGCACTCAGGGAATAATAAACAAAGGCTGGGACAGCGTGCTCCGGTTCTCCTCGGAAATAGCAGGCTCCTGCGCTGCTGGATTGGCTGCTGGTTGGGAGCTGACCTGTAAATAGGCTGATAACAGAGACAAATAATCAAATTTAACAATGATAAGAAAATTTTCTTTCTTATCTGTCTAAATCAGGATGTTTATCCAATGATACGGGTATATTTTCAACCTGGAATCTGTAGATGGAAGCACTGTGTCCCTTCTGACTTTGTCCCTACAGGTTCAAGACATTGTCCGTATACTTAAAATCACCACGCTGCCCTTTTTCAGGTTGTCTTAAGCATCTCTATATGGATAGAATAGAAAATGTCCAGAGATGTACATCTCTGTGTGTACAGAATAGAAAACATCCACAGATTTAGTACAGAGGAAAGAAAATGCTTGCTCAGGCAGCACTTCTGGTGCTCACAGCCACCTCACTGTTGCCATTCACTCAGTCCCTGCTTTGTCCCCTTTCTCATCCCTTTCCCTGGGACAGAAGCTCTTCAGACAGGGATTTTTATTGCTGGAGCAGTAGCACTACGGAGATCTGATCTCCTGCAGATCTTGGAGGTAGCAGTGACACGAGGAACAGGTACCAAGAGCAGCGCAGAACATCTGCGTGAAGCAGGCTTAGTTACGACGAAGTAAAGCAGTAGTAGCTAACGCCTGGCACCTTCTTGCAGCAACTTCTGCAGACGTCCTTGCTCCTCGGAGGATGCCTGCTCCTGAAATGGACTCTTCCTCCCCCTGCACACGTGGCTGCTGGTGGGTGTGCGTGGCACCCGGCTGCCCGCTTCTCCAGCGGGGCTGGAGGCGTCAGCCAGCAGAAAGGCTGCCTGCAGGCACCCAGCTTTTACGCCCTCCTGCAGGAGGGTTTGTGCCTAATGAGACTTGCTCATAAGGGTGGGGTGTTGAGTCACAGCCTTGATCTGCTCAGAGCCAGCGATTAGCCCAGAGACCATTCCTGGTGCATGAGGACACTCACTGGAAGGGTAGCTCAGGCCTCTGCTGGAGAGCTGCTTATCGTTTTGGCACTCCTCGGGCTGCTTACAGTTCGATTTTTCTTTTGTTCAGGCTCGGAGAGCGGAAGAGGTCTGCAGTGCAGGGTTAGGGGAGGGAATACCTCCCATCTCATGCCCAGCTCTTCACCTTTGGGTCTCATCCACCCCTGGGACCTCCTTCGGCCAACCTGAATCCAGGATGTGTGTCCTTGGGCATCAGCTCGATCTGTAGGACGTGGCTGATAATCCCTAGAGGAATTAATCATAGCAACAGTGAGGGAAAGGCTTTACAGAGCAGGCTTGGAAAGGTCCGTTGCCAACTTCCACTTTAGAACTGGAAGCCCAGGGTCATTAAATATTTTTGCCTGAAGATGGGAATAACGTGAAGCCCTGAAGAAATAACTCAGCGTTGATACCTGTTCATTGCTGGACTTGCTAGCAAGAGGACGCAGTTGAAATTTTAATAATACATGAGAGAAGATACTGATGGATGACTTGCTAGGACTTTGCCGTGCCCTGGGGGCTGTGTCTAGTAATGGGTGAGGGTCTGAACTTGTGTTTTTGGGGATGCGAGGGACATTTCTGGTCCTGGGTCATGGCTACCCCCCTCCCAGCACATGCTCATGGAGTGGATCCTGTGCTGCTGGGAGAGGTGCTCTGCAGGCTCCTGGTTTCACATGCAGCCAGCAGCAGCATAAAGCTGTATCTGACCATCCTAAAAGCTCCAGGCATCCCCAGGACCTGGACTTCCAGCTCCAGAACCTGGAGAAGAGCTCAGTGTGGAGCATCGCCGTGGTCCTGCTGCGAAGATCCCAGCCTGGCTGCCCTACAGAAGCACGCGGCACGGGGAGGTGCGGCCAGGGATAGCTGGGGACAGAGTCTGAAGGCTGGAGATCTCCGTGCTTGGAGCTGGTCGTGCAAGAGCCCGGTTAGGGAACGCCCATGTCCAGTGCGATAGGGAGAGCCTGCGGTGTGACTGATAAAAGGGACTTTGCCCTGACACTTTGCAGCTCCTCTGCAGGAGGCGGCTCGCCCCGTATTCCTATCTCAAATAACCAAGCCAGAGACCGCTCTGGAGAAGAGCTTCCTCCTTTAAGGCCCTTCCTGGAGGAGAAAATAAATAGCCCTGTTTCAAAAGAGCTCATGAGTCATGTGCACCCGCCCTCCCGCGCGCCGGCCCTGCCTCCGGCGGAGGTGTCGGGTGATGGCACGGGCTGGCCAAGGCTCTGCGAGCCGAGGGGAACGGCTCTCGCCCCGCTTCACCTCCTCGCTTCACCTCCTCGGGGTGCAGCCTTCAGCTTGCGTAAAGCTCCCAGCCCCGTCCGCCCCGTGCCTGGGGCAACCGAATAGCAGACGAGCCCATCAGCCCGGACAGGAGAAATGTGGTGTGTGTTTTTTTAGCAGAAGTGCAGAAAAGCCAGCCAAGTTCCTCAAATAGGCAGCGGGCAGAAGTTCTGTGCCTCGTCAGAAATGGCTCTGCCCCGGCTGAGCCAGGTCTCTGCTGGGCTCCACGTGGCCCAGCGCCGCTGTAACCCGATGGGGGTTGTTGGAGGGGTTGAGGAGTGATTGCAGGGAAGGTTTATTGAATCGAGGCCGGTACCAATGCTTCTGAGAAGGAGCATGGGATGGGCAGGGTGGCTGCCTGGACACCCGGATAGATAAATCAGCCCTTTGTCTTTTGTCTTTTTTATTAGTGCTTGAAATGCACCACCGCCCTTGGGTGCACAGAGGGGGAAGCCCAGCTAGAGAGACATTGGCAGCGAGTTTGGGAAGTGCTGCACAAGGGAAGAAAGCGGGGTTAACCCCAGGAAAGAGGAGGAGCGTGGCTGAAAGTAAAAGACAGGGCTGCGAGGATGGGTTTGGGGGAGCCTCGTGGCAGGGCAAGGATGTGCCAGGCCTCACCGGCACCGATGGAGAGCGGGGATGCTACGGCAGGAGGCACAAAGCCAGCGTGTGCAGGGAGGTGACAGCGACAGCCCCCCCTCTTTTGCCACTTTTAGGCCAGCACGAGCTTTGCCATATTCGATATTTCCGTGCTGGAGCCATGCAGTAGCTGCAGCTCGTTGTAGCTTGAGAGGGTTTGTCTGCTTCTCACACCCAAGGCAGGAGGGAGAGGAGGTCTTCAGCTTAGCCCGTACTTGCTTTCCTCTCCACAGAGGTGTTTCCAGCTTTGTGTGTATCCGGCACTTTGAAAGAGTTGGCCCGCTTACACCCCAAAACCACAGCCTGGGTGCATTTTAATTTAAAAGATCTTGCAGAGTGCTCTTTGGACCGTGCTGGCACAGGTATTGAGTTAAAATGCAAATTGACTTGTCCGAGTCCGCTCTCTTTGCTGCCCGTTTTCCCCCAAAATGCTGAGGCAGGCACTTGCAGCTCCGTGGCTTGCAGCACGCCGTCCGACGCGAGAAGCAGCCTGCGAGCTGTGCAGGTGGTTAGGAACTTCTCTGCACCTCGACACAAAATGCTAAAATCTCCTGAAAAACCTCAGCCCAAGTCTTCCATGCTCTATAGCGGTCGCCCGAGGGGAATTTGGAGCCTTTGCTTCTCACCTGGAAAGCGCCGTTGTGGATCCATCCTCTTGCCAGAGCTGCTCCCCACTGAGTCCTTACAGCCCTGGTCTCCTGTTCACACTGACTCCTAAATCCCTGGTTTGAAGTCCTGCTCAGAAGCCCGTAGCTACAGTGCAGAAACCTCAGCTCGAAACTAGCAATAAGAGCTGTAGCTACTTAAGAATATTTCTAAACATTAATTTATCATTTTTTTTCTCATCCTTCTGTAGAGTGTTTCTGGATCCCAGCCACTGGAGAACTTGGGGATTTCTGCTTCAAGTACTCCTGAATCCCATCCCGCCAAGCCCTGTGGAGCACCGAGACCCGTCAATGGAGTTATTAACACGTAAGCTGCCCGTGTGTTACGGATGGAGTCTGATTTTTATGATTGCAAAGCAGCCTGTAACGTGCTGGTTGGTAGTAATTGGGTGGGTAATGGTATGAATGGTTTCTTTTTGGAAAAAAAAAAATGTTTGGTACTAGATCGTGCTCGGAAACAGCGTTGGAGGAGATCTCTTGCTTGAGGTTTTATGCTGCATTGTTTTTCTGAAAATGGTATTGAACTGAGCTGTGTTTACATGAGCAAGCCCTGCAGGCAACTGTGCAATGAGCATGTTCAAAACTGTTCCTTTATGGGTATTTTTAATACACTTGCAAATAGGGTGATTCAAAGATACTCGAGGCCTGCTTGCAATTAGCTTGCAGAAATCTGTAAACCATTGGCCTGCTTTTCTGAAGATGCAGAGGAACCCAAATCCCATTGATTTCCTTGGGAATGGGATTCTCTAAATCCTTTGTTTCTCCAGGTTGTTTTTGTTAAGAAAATCTTTTAAGTGCATAAATGCAAACAAGCGACAGAAGTTCTCCTGTGCTACAGGATGATTTCAGGGTTGAACCCTAAGTTCTGTAGTGGCTAGAGAAGCGCTGCCAGCACCTTTGCCCTTGCTTAGTACCTTGGGCAGGATGCTGCAGCGTGAGCCAGCGCAGAAATACTGATTGACCAACTCATCACTACAGCTGAAACGCTGCAGGCTACGACAGGGCCCTTTATATGCCCGTAGCC
Source organism: Aythya marila (assembly GCF_965140915.1). NCBI lineage: Eukaryota > Metazoa > Chordata > Aves > Anseriformes > Anatidae > Aythya > Aythya marila. The sequence continues at coordinate 3,610,849 of NC_139066.1, forward strand.
TTTGAACTACAGAGCATTAGACTGCAGGGCTTTCATGTTTTGCATTTTTAGAAATGAAGCACTTGTGAAATACACATGAAAAGCTGGGGAGCTGCTCTGGTATTTCGTGCATGGCGTGGTGTATTGATGCCACGGCAGGGTAGGGTTACTGCACGCGGACAGGAAACTCCTTTGTGTGTGAAACAGAAAGGTGAGGAGCAGCACAGCAGTGACACCAGAAAGGTGCAGAGAGTTGTTAGAGGTACAGTTCCCGAGTACGCATCGGAATCAAGTTTACATCTATGCTTATTATTTTTACTAGAAAATTGCAAGGTCTCTGCCTTGCGCTCTCTAGCACCTAAACTCACTAGGACCTCTAGGTTTAAGATACCCTGAACTGTAATTCTGGGGCAGGGTGAATTCTAGGATTAAAGCTGTTTGTGGCGAGAGTGGCTTTTGGGGAGCTTGTTCCATGCCTGGCTTTAAGAACTGCTTTTTGTTCAGAACTTCCAAAGCTTTTTGGTCAAAGGTTGAGAGGTGGGAGAGAATGTGGAAAGTGACCAAAGCAAAAGCAGAAATTTGAGCTGGCTTAATAAAACTACTGCCTTGTGAAACTGCAGTGCTTTTAACCCTGCTAAGGTCTGAATCTCGGCCCTGTCTGGTACTGCTGGGTCATGGGGGATGGCTGAATGAATAACGCTCGTCTTTCTTCCTCTCCTCTCTTCTTGGGCAGTCTTCAGCCTGGCCTGGCAGAACACGCTCAGGGAGATGGCCAGGAAGCTGAGGAGCTCTTGCATAAAAAGCAACGACTGAACATGGTTTCTTCATCTGATGGAACGTGTGTAGCAGCTCGCACTCGCCCAGTACTGAGCTGTAAGAAGCGGCGGCTTGTTCGACCTAGCAGCATTATGCCCCTTTCCAAAAAGGTTAGTACTGTCCTTTTTTTCTTTTTCTCTTTTGCTGCATGTAGAACAGGGTCCTGGTAAGCTCCTGATGTGTTGGCCCACTGCTTTTTATTTACACAAAGAGGAGAAGCTCTTAATTGATGGAGACTTCTGTTAGCTGTCACTGTGGAGGGGAGATGCTGAATTCTGACATGAGGCCTTCTTTTCTAAAACCAACCAGCCTAAGGTAAACTTCGGGCTGGGTAGTTTAATGTGGTAAAGCCTCAGCAGTGAAGTGAACCTTTGGAAAGTCAGGTATCAGGAAACCTTCACCCTGAGCACAGGAATTAACACAGACCAAGAACTTGCTGCTGCTTGCTTCGAGGAAAACTGCAGCTGTCTGCCCAGGTGTACGGGGGATGTCTTGCAAAAGGCCTGCAGAAGTGACCCTGCTCCCTTCTGCTACTTACCTTTGGAAATCACTGAATGTTGTGATTCTGTTCCTTTCCTTTTTTTTTTTTTTTTTAATTTTGTACTCTTCTCTGCATAGTCCTCCCTTGCCCATATGCAGGATTCAGTTCAGTGGAAATACAGTTTATTCCCTGAGCACCCTGTGTGAGGAAAGGCCAAGCTTCATTCATTTTTGACCTCCCCTAGGAATGCCATAAACTGTCAGTTGGAGGATAGATGGTAAGAAATTGAGGGAATAAGGACATTTTTCTGTGCATTTGTGCTCTTATGATTGCAGAACCATAGATGGCTCAAATTCACTTACCTTTGAGTCAGTGTTTCAAGTCAAACTTCATTACCACGAGGTTTCAGGGGGTTTCACTCTGCAGGAGCTAGAGTTTAAAAGAGAAAGCCCAAAAAGCATCCTTCTGCTGAGCAAAACAGTTTCTTGGCCAGCTGAGTTAGCTTAAAACAGCAAAAGATTAACCAGTTAACCTGGGGTATTTCTGGTGGACCTCTGCAGTGACTGCTTGTGAGATTTTCAGTGTTTTGAAGCTGACAAGCTATCTACCATCCCATAGGTAGTGCTGACTGTGCACTTGCTGTTCAAGGAAGGTCTGTTAATTCTGAGTTAGCTCTTGACCGCATTCATCTACTACATTTGATAATCAGAGCTAGTTCAGAAAAGCAACTCCAGGGAGTGGAAGAAGTGCTAGGTAGCAAAGGATTTGTGTGGGCTCTTCCAGATATTCAAGAGAAGATATTCTTCAAGTGAGGAGATGGCTTGTAGAAAAGAGAAGCTTAAAGGGGAGAGGCTCGGTAGCCTGCATGGATTGGGAACGGGATCGGTCTTGTGGAACAGGACTGAATAAAGATATTACCAGTAGTCCAAGTCCTGGCGTAAACTGGTCAGCTCCACGCCTCGTTCCAGCAGTTTTCCTGATAGTTTGCAAATTATTGTGGTAATTCTTAATGTTGTCATCTGTGCACTACACAAACCCAGGCCACTCTGTTCCTCCACATAGGACGTGGCTCTTGGATCTTTTTGTCTTTTTGTTGTTGTTTTTCTTCTGGTTTCCCTCCATTTGGTGCATGCATTTCGTGAAATGTGCACCCAGAACTGGGCGCAGCCCTCCAGCTCGCCCATGAGTAACGCCGAGCAGAGGCAGGATTACCTCACTCGCAGAGCCATCCTGTTTGTAAAGCCCCGTGGGGTGTTAATTCTCAGTAATGGTACGACACTGCTGATTCATGCTCGTTTTCTGATCCATAACCACCACGAGCTCCTCTGGGCAGAGCTGCTGCTCACTTGGCTCTTCTTCCTCGTCACGGGTCGCTGCAGTGCCTGCCTGGTGCTTTTGCCCGTAGTGAGTTGGGTTTGATTTATTTGAGATCACTTCTCTAATTTGTAACCGTGCCTGGGATTGCAGCTCTTTCCTTCAAGGTGCTCGCAGCCCTTCTGAGCCTTCAGGATATTCTCTCTCCCATCATTCAAGTCATTAGTGGAAATTATTTGAATAATGCTAGGCTCAGACCGGGCTTTTACAGGATCCAATTTGAAGCATCCTCACATTCTGACAGGGACTCATTGGTTACTGTCTCTGTATGGGTTTTACATCCAGTTGTGCATCCGTGCCACGGTGGTTTCATGTAAAGGAAGTCTGAGGTCTATAAATCTGAATTGGAAGTCTGTCCTGGTTAAAAAACAAGAGGAAAAACTCTTCACTCTGTACAGACATCCCTGTAGGTGCCAGCTCTTGGCGTAACGATGGCTCTCTGACTTGTCTGAACTAGAAAAAGGCGTTTTTCCTCTCTGACAATGAAATTGTGCTGCCTCATGGTTTTCTAAATGAGTTCTTCAACATAGATAAACTCTTTTAGTCAAACCTACTAGATGTTCAGCTGTGCAGGAGAGTTGCAGTTCTCAGGTTTGTTGACATGAGGTGAAAGGGTCCATCCGAGTCTGCGCTAAGCCGGTGGGTTTTCTGCAGGCTGTTACAAAAAACCTGAGCCTTGAGGACTTTTTTCATGAGCTGTCAAAGGGGAACTTGTGAACAGAAACATGACCTCTGAATTGCTGAATTCCCTGTCCCCTTCCCAGGTCCACCGTAACAGCCTGGTGCGATGTAGCTGCGACGTGAACCCCTCGTGCGCTCTGTGCGGCACCCGGAGCTCGACGACTCTGGAAATCCAGTACGATGCCCCTCTGCTGGAGCGCCTCTCCCAGCTGGACTCCTGCATCCATCCTGTTCTATCATTCCCAGATGGTAAGCACGGCACCCACAGGACAACCGGGGCCCGAAATGGGAGACGTGGGACGTGCAGGGCTTCACCCCGAGGAATTGCAGAGCTGCTGGGCACTGTTGTTAAGACCGAGCTCCTTCGTCTGCAAGTGGTTTTAGGAGCAGAGCGCTTACTGGAGCCTGCGAGTCCACACTGGGACCTGGCCCTCAGGCTGGTGTCATTACAAACCAGTTGAGAAATATTGGCTTCTGCAGAATTTATTCATCTGTGTAAAATTACTTGGGGATTGGTTGAAGTCACAGAAAACTTCTTTGACCTTGTATGGAATTGTAAATGAGCTGAGCTGGGTCAGAGGGTACAAGAAGGGATGTTCCCATTAGGATGCTCATTTCCCTGCGTTCTGGTTTCAAGGTTAGTCATCGTTAAGAGGAGTAATTCACCACCCCTGGCTGTGGGGCATTCACACTCGGTGCGCAGGGACTTCTCCCAGCGCTGTGGTAGTTGTAGTTTCCAGGGTCTTCTGCTTCCTAAGCTCCCGACTTAAAAACAAGCTGCTGCTTTGACCAAAAACAACTGCCCTGCAGGAAATTGGTGTCCTCCTGTCATCTTTTCCCTCTGATCCCAGAATACAGGGCTGCAAACTGGCACTTCTATCAGGAGAGCCAGGAATTAAACATAACAGCAGTTGCTTTGCTTGCTAGGAGAGGCTTGGGGTATAAGACACCGCTGGCACCGCACGGAGGGAGCTGCACGCTCCTGCTGCTGGTGATGAGAAGTGCTTGGTCTGGGTTAAGACATGGGGCTGGTGTGCGCAGAGCTAAATTCCAGCTTTGTGCAAACTTTGTGCAACAGTAGGAAATGCATGGCATGTCTGGGAACAATTAATCTGGCATCTTTCAGGAGCCCTGTGTTTAAAGCAGACTTAAAAAAACAAATTTGGGCTATTTTTAAAAACTAAAACCCCACCCATCCCTAAGAAACATCCCTGTGTTAAGGAATGCTACAGGAATTGAATGTGCTGACCTCCTGCGGCGCAGCACCGGTAATCCTCTGCCTGGAGTGCTGGATGTGACACCCCGCGGGGCGGCGAGCAGCCCTGTTACAAACCATTGCATCACGGCCACCAGCAGAGCCTCATCCATTTTATTAGGGTCAGCCGCAGCCAGCTCACATGATGAAAGATCTCTTCTGGCTGCAGAAGATTAAAAACTTTGTGTTTAAAACAAGGGTGTTTAAAGCTTAAAGGGTCTGCACAGAAGCACCTCCTCTGCCTCCCTCCCGGAGCCGGGGACGGAGTCACTTGGATTATTCCCTAGTGCCTCGTAGAGTTTTGCTAGGGTTGCTTTTTGGGGCTGGGGGTACCTTCCCAGCAAGGCATTACAGCAAGGCAGGGGAAGCGCTCAGCCTGAAGTTGTCTCCCCGCCGAGTGGCAGCGCCGTTTGCTGCCGGCGCTCCCGCCTGCAGATTTTGGGGGCTCACCCGGAGAGCAATCGGTCCGACGAGCCGGGAGCATGTGCTGCCTTTCGCTTTGAGCCCCCGTCCCTGGGGCTCCTCCAGCAGCCGGGGCTCTCCGGTGCAGTTTGCCAAGGGCAAAACCTCCGGGAGCACTGCAGGAGGAAAAAGCTCCTTTCATTCTCCTGGCGGGCAGGCGGGTGGGGAGGCTCGGTGCCTTTTAACCCACTCTGCGAGCGCTTTTTCCCCTTCCCTTTGCTTTTTTTTTTTTTTTCTCTCTGCTTCGGCTGATTTCTAGCTGGGAATTTTCAGATGATGTAATAACCTTGGTGGGAAGGATGGGAGCCGCGGTGCGCGGGCTCGGCGCGGTTGCCATCTGCCGGTCCTTGGGCAGGCTGCAGCGCGCTGCAGGAGGAGCGGCGCCAGCACTGCGCGGGCTCCGCTGCAACCAGTGCTGGCTGCAGGGCAGAGAAAAAAACACAGCACATTACTCGTTTTTCTGCTCGCCACGGTTTGCCTTCCTTTTTCTCCTCCCTCCCAACCTGACCCGTCCTGCCGCAGACTCGTGAGCTGCTGTGGAGGGAGTGAATTTCCAGGAGAAAGCAAAAGGTTGGCAAAGAGGCCATTTTCCCAGAGGCTGCAGCATCCTGCTCTTGAACCTCTCTGGCTGCATAATCAGAGGGTTTGAGCCCTCTCTTCTCTTCGGGACGTGTCTCTGCACACAGCAGTGGTGGCCAAAGAGCTGCCGTCGCACCGTGATCACCTCTCTTTCCCAAACAGATGGGGCCAAACCAGAGCTTTAGCTGTCAAAGCCTGTTAAACGCAGCTGTCCTGGCTTTTTCCTGAGGGTCAGGTTCCCCCTATTAATAACAGCGGGCTCCAGCCCGAGCTCTGCCAGCTCCCGCTGTCCTGTTTGCCTGTCCCAGCTCTGCTGGGGCTTTCCAGTCCCTGGACCTATTGGGAAATCGTGAAGGGGTTCAAATATCAGCCATCGAGCCTATCGGCAGGGCTTCAATCCCTTCAGGTTGCCCTCTGAGGTTATCGAGATGGAGTTCCCAAATCACAGGGCAGCTCCGTGTCCCCTCTGCAGGCCTCGCTGGGAGCTTTATTCCTGCTGCGGGGCCTGGGAAGGTTCATCTCTGAGCAAGGTCGCTTCAAAATCCCTGTGAAAATGTCGTGTGAGACCTAGGGGAGGGATGTTTGTACTGCTCGTGCTCATTTTCGTGCTTCTCGCTCCTGGTTTCAGCAGCCGGAGCCAGCACTGAGCTGTCAGGACAGCTCGGAAGGAGAGTGATGGGTGGGATGCCAAACCTCGTGCTGATATACAGAGATCTTAGGGGTGGTTGGAGAAGATAAGAGAACTACCGAGATGTGAATTTGTTAACCTGCAAGGTTTTAATGCTTTTCCAGGCTGGGATTTTGACCCCTGGGCTCTCAGAAGAGAGCTGGGGCTCGGCAGAGGGATGCACAGCACCAGCGTTTGGTGATCAGATGGGGGGTTTGAAGCTCTGGGTGTGAAAGGAAGGTTTATTTGTGGCACTCCTGAGGCTGAGGGAGCCTCCTGGTCCACCTAGTGGTGTTTGTAGACTACCGTACGGCTCAGGCTATCCGCCCAAGCACAGCACTGAATAATCTCATCAGCTCCCATCCTTCAGCTAAGGTCAGCGGCGCACATGTGCGTGGGATCGGGGTGAAACGAAGCCTGAGAAATGTGGGCAGAAGCAGCGTCTGCCGGCTGCACAGCACGTGCTGGCTGTGAGCAGGCAGGATGACGTGGGGCCAGGTGCTCGGGGTGCTGGGGAAGAGGATTAGGGGCAAAGAGGGGGCCGTGGGGGTGTGCTGAGGAGGAGTGGAGCCTGCTGTGCTCGTGGGTGGCTGAGTGACCCAGCCCCTGCCTGGGGAGAGCCCTGGCATAGCTGCCTTCACCCGGAGCCTCCGGAGTGTCCTGGCGTAGCGCAGCCTTCGTTAGGTGGTTCAGATGCCCCATCAGGCAGATTAACTTCACACAGCGCTCGGTTGGCTTTGGGGCTGACCTGAAATGGAGGATTTCAGCTGAATTTCTCTCTTCCAGCCTGTACCTCTCTAGATTTGATGTGCTGAGATAACTGGGCTTCTTGGAAGTCAGATCTGAGATAGCAGAACAAAACGTGGGCACACGAGGTGCCTGCTAGTGGTGGAGACACGTGGCTTTCCTGACAAAGGTCTCGTTCCCCTGCCAGGATGTACTTGGGCTGTGAAGGCTGCAATAACGTGCTTCTCTCCAAGAGCTGCAGGTTGGAAGAGCTGGGTCCTAACGTTGCAGGTCCTCCGTGAGCACGAGGAAGGCAGACCCGGGCCGTGCAGCGAAAGCTGCTGTGTTTGTTGGGGACTGGGGGGCAGTCGTGGTGTTTCTGGGGCATCGTTTGGCTAACGTGAGCGCCGTGTTTTGTGTTTCGTGTCCTCCTGCAGACGTGCCGACGAGCCTGCACTTCCAGAGCATGTTGAAATCCCAGTGGCAGAACAAACCCTACGAGAAAATCAAAGCTCCCAAAAAGCTCTCGCTCAAGCACAGAGCCCCCATGCCTACCAGCAGCCTGTCCGACCCTATTCGCAAGGATCGCCACAAGCTGGTGAACTCCTTCTTCACTGCAGCCAGTAAGTGGCCCCCTCCTGGTCCCCGCCGCGTGCACAAACACCGCCCCGGTCTCGTACCCAAAAGCAGTGCAGTTTGGGAGGAGAGAGGAGGATGCCCTGCAAACGGAGCCCTTGGGGATGAGGCCAGGGCTGAAGGTGAATTGTGTGCAGGATGCTGAGGTGGTCTCGGCTCGTAGGGACCCCTCCTCGCCCAGCCCGAGGCTGTGCTCACGCAGCTCTCCCGGCACGGGCAGCGCCAACGCTCAGCTCAGCGTGGCTGCCCGGGGCCGGGATGGCGCTGAGCCCGACCTGGCTGGATTCAGGGAGCTGCTCCGTCCTGCCCGAGCCTCCTGTGCCGACAGAAAGAGAGGTGAAAACTGGCGTTTCATAGCTCTTTCTCTGTTCCCCTCCTCAGAGCGCTCACATCAAAAAATCCAACCAGACAAGGCACACAGGCCGGCTTTAGACGATTTTACGGCCGTGTCCAAGGCCGAGAGAGCGCCAGAGCGCTCGCTTGTCCAGCCTCCTGCCTATGACAAAAAGCGATTGCGAGACTGCTCATCTGAGAGGAGTGAAGGTAGGCTCCCACGGCCAGGTCTCTCGGGGGGAGCTTGGGCTTTGCTGCATACCCAGCCTCTCTCCCCCTTCGGCCTCGGAGAAGGGGGGAACGCACTGCTTCTGGGCCTTGTCACCACCGCAGCGACGCCTCGTGTGCTCTAACTGCTTCATCCCGCAGGGCCTGGCGAGCTGGCAGCTGCGGTCAGAAGACGCTTCTCTTTCCTGCAGTGCTCCTCAGCACCGGCCATTTCTGGTGCAGACGGTCCTTCTCTCTGCCCCCAGCCCCCCGGCCTTTTGTGGCTAACGTCTCTCTCTCTCTCTCTCTTTTCTCCTTCCCTCCCCGTGCAGTGTTGAAGCATCATGCAGACGTCGGTGGCCCAAGCTACTTGTCGGCGGCTGCGACCCCTGCCCCTCACAGCCCTATCGCACGGCAACTGTCCACCTCCTCGGAAGGCTCTGCCCCTGCCAGCACGAGCTCACAGGGCACCTCCAACGCAGCCGTAAGTATCTGCTGCCCGGCTGGAGGGGCTTCTGAGCTCCTCTCCACCACGGCGTGACTCAGCCTTCGAGCTGTTCCACCTAGACTCGAGGGCTCGGTGTTCCTCTTACCTCGCTGGACCCGCTGCTTCAGCTGATGGTGGGATTGCCGGCCCTTTTCCTGCTCTGGCTTTGGGTTTGCTGCGTTTCTGGATTGACTTTGGCTGTGCAGAGAGCCAGTCAGCTGCAATTAGAGGTTCACTGCTAGTTCAGTAGCTGCTGGTAAATGTTCCTGTTCCCAGTAGTCCCCTGGCTTTGCTCCACATCCGGATTTTGCTTTCTGAAGTTGTCTGTGGATGCCAGGAAAAAAAGAGTAGAAGAGCTGAGCACCAGCAGCGTGTTGCTGCTGCTCCAGCAGTGCTTCCACTGTGATGTCTTCCCCTTCACAGCCTGTTCGGTGTGTGCTGGGTTGGAAATGGGGCTGGGGCAGAGCAGTGCTGGCTGGGACCTCAACTTGCACTTGGACACGGGCTTCAGCAGTTGCTTAACTCATATTGCCCTCTGAGAGCTGCTCAGCCTTCCAGAAGGATGACAAAATTTGGGACCTTCATGGAGCGGTGCCTGAAAGCCATCAGTGAGCAGGATCCCAGCTCCATCCTGCTCTGAGCTCTGAAGGTGGCCCAGGGAAGCCCCTGGCCCCTTTCTGTGTTGCAGCCCAGGCTGGGCATGGGGCGGGTGGGAGGCATCTGTCCCTGCTGGCTCAGAGTCCGCTGCGTGCCCTGGTCCTTGCTCCGAGCTCCGCCAGCTCCCAGCTGGGTTCCTGCCCAACACACGTTTGCTGTTGCGTCATCAGCTGTGTCATCAATGATGCCAGCTCAGGGTGGCCGAAGAACCCAGCCAGCAATGGTAGCTTTTGCTAGAAGGCTCTAGGTGTTGTGGGGAAGGGGACAGCTCTTCCCAGCAGCTGTAGTGTCTCAGGATGCCATCTCTCTCTGCTTCGTGTGCTTCTCTTGGGCTTGCTTTTCCGCTTCTCTTGCTGCTTTTTCATAAACCCCTTCTGAAAAGCGAGGTTGCTGAGCGGTGCTGACAGCCTCACAGCTGAAATGATGCCCTCAAAAATGTCCACTGAAGGGCGAGGGGAAGCCCTGCCGGGTATCCCTGCGCCACCCCTCACTGCCCAAGCGGACTGGGCAGGCCGTTAACGGTGCATCCTGGCAGCTGGTTCCTAAAACTCCTTTCCTTCCTTGCCGAGACTCTTCTCGGTTCGTAGCACTGGCAGATTTTGACTCTGTAGTATAGATTGGAGAATTAAACAAATGTGGTAAGCAGAATCTATATTTGTTTTGGAGAAATGGTTGTTGGTGGGTGGTTTTTTTTGCATTCATGGCTGTGCCTGTTCGTGTTGAAATTAGGATTTATAAAGTCTGTCTCTTGCAGCCTGCAGACAAGCTGAGGCTGCAGCTTTGACTTACAGGCTTCCCCATTCAATCTCAGTGGAGTGTCGATTCTGAAAACAGATGACAAATCCAACAAATCTGCTGATCACTAAAGTCCAGCAACTCTTCCCAGTCCCAGAAAGCCTCCTGTGCTCTTCCAAAAGCCCGAAGCTATCGGTGTATGCATGAGTTACTGTAAGGCAGGCCTGGGTTTGGGTCTGGTTTAGTGGTTTTGCAGTAACTACCAGCATGCAGAACCTTGCATGAAATCAGTGCTCCCAGAGTTGTTCCTTAGGGGAGGTGGAATGAGCTGGATTGAAGGGAGAGGTGTGTGCGTGAGAGGTGCAGTGTGCTGCACCCTAACTCTCTGCGGGGCAGCGGGGCTGTGCAGTCTTGCCCGCAGTCTTCATTTTCTTCTGTGGTTCCCCAGCAGATTCTGCTTCAGAAATGCTGCTCCTTGTTGTGTTTTACCAAATCCGATACAAATTTGATTGAGGCAGCTCAGCGAAGTGCTGTCAGTGAGTGTGGGTTGAGCTCCAAGCGTAATACAGGAACACTGCTGCTTGGGGACACAAAGGCATCTGGTAATAGGATTCCGCATGGGGAAGGGCTGCTGTTCTTCTCGGATCAGGGAACAGATGTAAAAAAGGACGTCCTCGCCCCACCTGGGTGTGCTGTGACCCTACCAGAGCGCCCCCGTGCAGCACAGCCTGCCCGGCCTGCTGGGGTGCACCCAGCTTTGGGCTTTGGCTCCCAGGGGCTGTGCGCACAGCTCAGAGCACCCCCAAATACCACCCGAACACCAGGAACGTGCTGAAAAACAGGGCGAGGAACCTGAACCGGGGCGATGGCAGCTGCCCACCCGCTCACATCCTCATCCAGCACCCGCAGCGGATCCCTTGCGCTTGGGCTCCCACGTGGTTCTGTCCAAAAAGCCACGGGGATCAGAGGGGGCGCAGGTAAGGTGCAGGTGTCTTCGTCAGGGAGGCAGCACCCCGAGCTGATGGGGAAGGTTCGTGTCGCCGTGCCGGCAGCGCTGCTGTCACAGGTCTGGGGGAGGTTTTGGGATAGACAGATGGTAGGAGGGCACCCAGCGTTCAGCCCGGTTTAAATAGCTAAGTGTGTAGCTTATTTCTGTCTTGGAAAAGCTATTCCAGTCAGAAGTACGATGCAGATGGAAGCTGTTAGGTTCTCGGTACAGCTGTCAAAACCCGAGATGAACTGCTGCTGTCTGGCTGCTTCCCATTCCTGCTTTGCCACAGCATCTCCTGGCAGGTCCCTGCAGTGCCCCGAGGAACGGGGCTGTGGTCCAGACGCGTGGTCCTTCCCTCTGCCCCCGTGGTCTCACCGCCCCCTTTGCACAGGCAGGAGGGAATAGGATTGTATTAAAGCAGTAAGATCGTAGTAAAGGAGACCTTGCTTCATCTTTTGCTGGCTTGGCTTTTCAGCCGGATCAATGTCGTGGTGGCAGCAGGGTGGAGATGGTGGCAGGAGCTCAGCAGCCCCTGCTCACCTCGCTGCAGTGCCTGCGGGGCCACCGCAGCCTTGTCCTTGTTCGTGCCTTCCAAACCAAGGGCTTTGGTCGCCCTGTGCCCATGGGGAAGGAGGGCTTCCAGCAGGCGGTAGGCAAATTCTGTTCCCACACAAATTGCTGTTGGCTTTGGGGTCTGTCGGTCGCACGAGACCACGTCCCGTGAGGCCACGTCCTTTTTGTGTCAATGGTTTAACGCGGCAAAACCTGCCGCCCTTTCTCACGTTGTTCTTGTCCTTTCGTTCCAGCAGCCAAGGAGGAGGAGAGGGGAGAGCTCCTTCGATATTAACAACATCGTCATCCCGATGTCTGTCGCTGCAACAACGCGCGTGGAGAAGCTGCAGTACAAAGAGATCCTCACACCCAGGTACGTGCCCCAGCCCCGGCTCGAGGTGGGGCCGCCTGCTTTCACCACGCAGCTCTCAGGCCTCAAATTAAGCCTAGGGCTTGCTCCTGTGGCTGGTGAGGAAAGGGGCTTCCTTTCTCCTTGAGAGGAAGAGAAAATTTGGAAAACTTTGGCTCATATCACTGAGGCAGACTTTGGGCTGAGGTAGGACTGCATTGTCTCAGCATCCATGGTGCAGGAAAGCCGCCTGCACTGCTCACGTCTCCCCGAACAACCCAAAGTCATTCTGGTTGTTTTCTGCCCCTCTACAAAGCTCCTGATTGCAGTGAGCTGAAGGTCCGGGTGCTTCCTGGTGCTTCCCATGCACCCGGGTGTGCCCAGGCCCCCTGGGCTTGGGGGGGCTGATGCCGAGGGTGGCTGTGGCCAGGAGCAGAGGCAGCCGTGGGAACTGGGAGTCTGTGCCCGAGCTGAGTGCGAGGAGGTGAGCTGTCAGCCCTTGCTCAGACGATCTTGAATGAAGCCTGTTGCTGGGCCAGAGGAAGAGGAGGAAACGCTGCAGCATCTGCTCTGCTTCCTCTGCCCCCGCAGGCTCCGGCCACGCTGCCAGAGCAGCGCCAGGAGCTGGGCAGGGGCAGCAAGGAGGGGCTGCAGCAGGAGCGCGCCAGGAGCAGCGTTGCCCATGGCTCAGCCCACTGAGGAAGGACAAATCTCCTGCGTGGGCACTCAGTGTGCACAAACCGCCCCCTTCCTATGGAAAAACTTGCTCAGAATGGGTCAGGCGAACGCAGGAAATGGAGAAACTGTTGTCTGGTACCACGGGGGGTGGATTTGGGTAGATAAATGTGGCTAAAGCTGAGCCCGGATGTGTTTCTCGCTGTGCCAGGGTTGTGTTTCTTCTCCCACAGAAGGTGGGGGGGGGGTTGTGCTGGGCACGTGCTCGGCCGTGCCCGTGCCTGACTGCAGTCTGACGGTCTGACTTGGTGTGTTGCAGCTGGCGTGAAGTGGATATCGGCGCTCTGAAGGCGAGCCCTGATGAAGACAACGAGGAGGTGAGAGCTGCTTTATGTCCCCCTTAGCTCGGGACGGGGTTGATGGCAGCTAACGGTGTCGGTGGTGGGTACTGGAAGGGCACAGACACAGGGACCTCAGCAGAGGTGCAATCTTTTCCTTTTTGGCAACAGAAGGGCACAACTAGCTTTGCAGGAGCCATTCTGGTGCCGGTTTCTTTTTGGAAACAGAGTGATAGGGCAGAACTTGGATTAGCTGGCTGGGCACAGCTCAATTTGAGGTCTGATTGCTGTCAGGAGACCTTTCTGGGCAGCAGTCTTTTATAGAGATAGACTAATCAAGAAATCATGACCAGTCATGCTGCTCTAGTTATTATTTTAGCTAAACTGCTATGACGGCATTTCCTTAAACCTCTGTGTGAGTGCACTCGCTCTGGGATGAATGGCTTTCCTTTGGTTTTTAGTTCTTAATCCCTTCCTTAGCAATGCAGACTGAGTTTAACAAGGTGCTTGCTCGCTCACTGAGGCACCTGCCTCCCTCCAGACATGAACATTTACTTAAACCCATGCTGTAGCTAACGCTGGAAGAACTGCACGTAGCTGTGCGTTTAACGTAAGAAAAGCCCTGACCAAGCCCTGTACCATTCCCTTTCCAGATCGAGGACTTGTCTGATTCGGCCTTCGCTGCTCGGCATGGCAAATGCGAGGAGATGGAGCGGGCCCGGTGGCTTTGGAGCACAAGCATGCCCCCGCAGCGGCGGGGCAGCAGGTACGCTGTCGGCTCAATGTCCCTGCAGGGCACGGGTGTCCCGGGGTCAGCAGCGCTCGAGCAGAGGGCACAGTGTGCTTCTCTTGGCCCAGGAGTTGTTCGCAACAGATCTGGCTTTGTTAAGCTGGCTGGTGGATAAAAATGGTTGGATGTTTGTGCTGGCATCGGGAAGGTTGCTTCCGTCTACAAGAGCAGCTTGAGGAGTCCCTGCAGGAGTGGGACAGGGTCTGGCTCAGCCCGGGGGTAACTTACCCAGCGGTGAAGTTGCAGACGAGCAACTCTTGCACTCTGGGTTTGGATTCTGAGAAAAAGAAAAGGGCTGAGCTGGGCATCCTTAAACAGAAACACGGAGCAGTTGTGCTGAGCGTTGTGCTGCGGATCGCATCGCTGCTCGCTAGCTTCAGCAGTGTTGCTTTGGTGTTCCATTTATACGTGTCCTTCCGTTCCTCTGATCACTTGACACTTCGTTCCTGTGCTGCAGCCTCTTTTTGTGAGTGGGTGTCTAAAGCTGCACGCAGTTTGCAGCTGTAGCTCTCTTCTTACACAGCTTCATGATGAGATTGGCTCCTTTCCGTTTGGTTTCTGGAGCCTTGGCCTCGAACCACTCTGCTCTTGGGCAGAAATTCTTGCCGAAGTGCAACTGCAAGACGCACTGGCCTCCTTGGTCTAGTTGTGGTTTCAGATCAGCCCTGTCGGGGGGGTGTGGTCGTGCAGGACTTCACCAAAGGTTGCATCTGTCAAGCTCCATTTCTGCTGCTGCTGCGCTTCATCTGCAGCTGCATTTCCTGGCGCTGGTTGAGCGGGGGACATTTTGGTGTTTGTCTGCAAGCTTCTTCAGTCAGTTTGTCACATCTGTTAGTACTTCACCCTACCTTTCCTCTTCTCTGAAAACCCCTTGTAAGGATGTTGGTGCAAGATGGTGCCCTGACTGGGTCACTGACATAAATTCATGGTGCGGGTGTAGAAATGCTGGTGAAAAGGGACCTCTGGAGGTCTCTGGTCCAGCCTCCAGCTTGAAGCAGGGCTGAAGATCAGGTTGGCCATGACTTTGGCTAACACAGTGTGAATGCTTCCAAGGATGGAAGTTCCTCCACCTCCGTGGTGGCTGGAGCAGGGCTGTGCTCACTTGGGAAGCAGGTTTTGCTGCTGCTACGGGAGGCAGCAGTTGGATCCTGCTTTCACCTCTCTGCCAGATCGAGCCAGCCCAGCACCCTCTGCTTCTCATGAACCCCCCTCTGCTTCCTGTGCCTATCCTGGGACCCTGCAGGGTGGGATGGGGATGTAGGTGCCTCTGCTCCACTGGCCACGTTCCTCGGTGCAGCCGAGGATGTGGTTTGCTGTGTTTGTGTTGAGTTGTGCTGAGCTCAGCTTGGCGTTCACCACATCCCGAGCTGCTCCTCGGCAGGATCCTTGCCTGGTCCTCCGTGGCCAGCCTGGGCTGATGCTGGGGCTGTTTGCTGCAGCTGCTTTAGTCCTTAGAAACTGCTGGGGGCCTCCTCCTCACGGCCCAGGAACTGCTGCTGTGCTTCGGCCAGTCCTTGCCCCTCACCTGTGGCCTCCTGGGCCAGGTGACAGCAGTACAGATTGGGGTGAAGTCGGTTTCTCTGAAATATCATTCTCTGAAGTGACCTGCCCCAGCAGATCTGCTGAGCATCTTGTGGTCTTCCTGCCTCGTGTACATAACAGACTGTTTTGTTTTCTTTGTGTAGCAGCTTCTAATGGCATCTTGACTCAGCACATCGTGCTCCATGTAGCCTGCTGCAGGCGTAGCTGTGCTGTTAGTGCAGTTTGGGCTGGGTTTCTGTGTTCTGATGAACATCATAGCCCAGGTAAATTTTGGAGTGTGATCCTTGGCCATCCTTGATTCATCCACTTGCTGCTGGAATTCATCTTGATAAGATACTCACAGATAGGGAGGTGTGAGATGGGCTTTTCTGCTTGCAGCCTTTGGGTCTCTTATCAGGCAATCTGTGTGGCTGCTCGAGCTTCCTTAATTCTTGGTTTAAATCTTCTGAAGTCGAGGGCTTTCACTGTGCTCCCCCCGTGCTGAATGTTGAATTTGGTGCGGTTTCAGCGTTACCGATTCACTACAGTTGCTTCTTGGACTATCTGTGAGGTGTCAGGTGGCATGTGGATGATGTTGGGAACACTTGGAGGGGCTGCTAAAAGAAATCCGATTTCATAGGGACCTTCTCATGGTGGCATTTAGGCAGCACTCATGAAGTAGGAGCCGTGTGGGACAAGTTTCCTTGGTGGAGCAGCGTCAGCGCTGCAGTGCCGCATCGAGGCAGTGGAGATGGGCACGGGTGGGCCTGGAGGAGTCAACCTCGGGGCTGTGACGTTCCCTCTCAGTGCACACACACTGAATTCCTGCAGCACTCCCCATTGCATGGGCCCTCCCAAGGCGGGGATGGTGGAAGGGATCAAAGGGTGGCATCGGGTGGCAGAGAGCGGTCTGGACGCTTGTAACGGGACCGAAATCAGACTCTGGGATCTGTTCCTCCCTCAGGTCCTACAGATCGACAGACGGACGGACGACCCCCCAGCTGGGGAACCCCTCAACTCCCCAGCCGCCATCCCCCGACGTGGGCAGCTGCCACTCCCACTCGGAGCTGTCCCACACCCACTCCCCGCGCAGCCCCATCAGCCCCGAACTGCTCTCAGCCCCCCTCACGCCCCTGTCCCGCGACTCCATGCGGCTTCTGTCCAGCGAGGACACGCGCTGCTCCACGCCCGAGGCCGGCCTCGACGAGCAGGTGGGTGCAGGTCCCGGCCGTGGCTGCTGGCGCTAGCGCCGCGCTGCTCACGGCGTCGCTGCAGCGACCGCTGCAGAGGCATGGAGCTAAACCCGGTGCTCAGACTTGGCTGGTTAATTCCCCTCGCTGGGGGGCAACAGCTTGGAAAGCTGCATGTGGGGAATTCGGCCCCAAAGCTCGGCTGGATGGGAGGTAGAGTCCCGTCCCGTGCTGGAACACGTCCCGCTGCCCACCGGCAGTGGGTTCGGTTTGGCGGCCACCGCATCCTCGCCAGGGGTGCTGAAGGTCCTGCTCTCCGTGCCGCGCTAACGGGGCGAGACTGAGCCCGCCCCAGAGAGCTGCCCACCTCAACCACCGCTGCGGGCAGCCGGAGTCATGCACGGAGGGGGAGCAGAAGAGCTTGTCCGGAGGCTTTTCCATAGCCTGGTGTCTCTTCCCTTTAGGCCGTGCTGCCCTGGGAGCGGCGCACCTTCCCACTGTCGTACGATCCCAGGACAGAGTGCGAGGACCAATCCGACCCCCAAGACCGGTCGTCGCGCTGCACCCGGCGCACGTCGGGCAGTAAATCCTCCCGGGAGACCGATGGCACTTCTGCTTTGCCCAACCTGGCCAGCCTCAAGAGCCGACCCCCCCTGGCGACACCCTCCTCCTCTTCCTCCGCAGCAGTTCAGCGGCCAGCGCACAGATAGAGACATACGGGAAGACATGAGCAAAACCAACACACAGAACTAACTCTTGGCATTAAAGCTTCCAAAATCTGCGTTTGATATTCAAACATCCTGCCGGGAATTTTCACAGTTTTTAGTGAATTTAAGGAGTTTAGAAACTGTTTTTTGTTTTTGTTTTTTTCCATGTTTCCTTGTCACACAAATGAGAGCCCCCAGATTCCTCCCAGCAGAGTGAAGCCTCGGGAGGGGAGCAGCCCACCAGTCCCCCTCCCTCTTTTCTCCCCTCCCCTCTTAGGTGTATAAAACTAGAGCACAGGATTTAGCTGACTAGCGGACTTCGGGGATAGTTTTTCTCAAGCAAAAGGGTGTCTTTTTCTCTTAACCCGCTCCCCCTCCCTGAAAGGTTTTAGTGGAGTGAAATTAGTGGTGAAAAAGTGATGTCTTGGGATTGCAACCTTCACTAGCTGTCTGTCTGTCCTCACGTGCAGCGTGCCCACCCTGCACCACCACCCTCCGGCGCTGCCCTCCCGCAGCTTCTGGTTCCAGGTGTCCCGGGGGGGGGTGACACCTCCCGACCCCTGCCCCTCTGCCCCCAGCCGCCCGCCGCCGCCTCCTTCCTTCTCCTTGTCCCAGAGCAGCCGCCGGCTGTGCCGAGCCCTGGCCACTGCCTCAGCCAGGGAAAAGGAAGGAAAGGACCCTTTTAGCCGCTTGACGCACAGCTCCGCGTGGGAGGAGAGGGATTTCGGGCGCAGCCCCGTTCACACCTCGCGTTGTTACCCTGGGTGGAAGGTGGGGAGGGGAGAGCCCCCCGCACGCTGCGAGCAGAGGCAGGACGCGCCGTGCACTTACGGACCCTTCGGGGATGTGATCGTTGGCCGAGGCCAGCAGCAGCTCTTGGCTGGGAGATGCGGGGCTGTGGCTGTGGCTTCGAGCTCGGCCTTTGTGTCCCCTGCAGGGCTGGGAAGGTTGGGTCAGGGCAGCTCTGGGCTGTGGCTCCAAGGAGCCGCCGAGAGCTGCGGGTTGAGGGAGCGTCCCATGGCAGGAGCGGGGCTGGGCAAGTCTGGGTTGCAAGGCCGAGGTGCTGGGGTGGCTCCTTTCGGTGGGTTTGGTCTCAGAGAGAAGGGGAAAAAAGCGAGGGAAGAGCGGCGCTTTGCCGGGTGGGTGGGCAGCTCCCGCCGGCGCCGACGTGCTGGGAGGGATGGGGATCCGTCACCACTGCTTCGCTCCACTTCCACGCACGGTCCGAGAAAGGTGTCGATTCTGTTTCATTTCCGAGTCTGGTCTGACACGCCACCTCCTGACAGGTATTTTATTTTGGAACCGACTTCGCTGTTGTTCCTCCCGTCCCTCCCTCCCCCGGCCCTTTGCACCCGCAGCGACTCCCGGATCCCGCACACCGTTCCCATCTGTAACGCTTTCTGATCCCGACGGTGTGGCTATTGGTCCCTGTCCTGTTGCTAGCATTGTGCCTGTCTTATGTATAATCACATCACCAAAAAAGGAAAAAAAATACAAAGGACATATTTTTTTTTCCATTTTGTAATCGTAAAGAAATAGTAGCTAAACTGCTTAATGGTTGGGGTTTTCACAATTTTCAACATTATCTAGTGTTTTTGGTTCTGTTCTAGTTTAAAGGATATGTCATCGTTTCTTTAAAAAAAAAAAAACAAAAAAACAAAAAACAATGCTACCATATCCCTCCGCATAAGTGCTTTTCTATTTATAAGGTTGAAAATTCTGAATAACCCTTTTAGCATTATAAAAACCACAAAAAACACCTTGTATTTTGTAAATATTTTCTTTTCCTGCTTTGAGCTGTGTAATGTCCTTGTTATATAGAAATGCTTTTCTTCCGAGAAGCTGATCTTTGTTAATGTCTTGATTCTGTTGGCAAAGCACAAATGTGCTTATAAAAAAAAAAAAAAAAAAAAGAAAAAAAAAGATTAAAAAAAAAATTAAAACAGAATATTCCATGCAACGTGTGTTTGTGAAACGCTGGCTTGGGGTGGTGCAAGGGAGCCTTCTGTGTGCTCAGCCCGGTCCCAGCTGATCAGCCGCTTCCCTCCCACTGCCTGGGTGAATGGCCTCTTTTTTCTTTTATACCATTATTTCCCAGCAGTTACTGTCGAGGAGTGAAAAGAGGAATTGTTCCGCGGGATCTCTGGATTTAGGCGTTGCTCTGTGGTATCAGATCAAGCACGACCAGGGCTTGGTGGTGCTTCCCTGAGAGAGCCCAGGAGAGCCGAGGTCTGCCCTGTGGCCACCAGTAAATGCCTGGGGCTGGGTGAGGCGTTTATTTTCTGTTTAGGGTTAAGTCATGCCCAGGTGGGGTTTGTGGAAATGAGGCTGTTACTGCGACACTCGAATGTCTGCAAGAGTGGGAGGCGACTTCCTTGGCTGCTCTTAAATTTCCAAGCTGAGACCATTCTTTGTTCCTGGTAACCCGTGCGGCTGGGAAACGGGCAGCTGCGGGGTGAGTGTTCACCCCATGATCAAAGGAGTGGGAGGCAGCGACCTGTGCATCACCCGTTTATTTACAACGAGGAGGAAAAATCCAATCTGAAAAGCAAATGGTGGCAGCCAGCGGTCGCACTGGCAGCTGCGCTGGTTGCGGGCATTAAACTCGGGGTTTCTGACCTACAAGAAGAGGCGGTGCCCTTGGGAAAGTTTACAGTGGTTGAAGGCCTTTTGGGGCTGCTTTGTGGCCCCCAAAGTGCTGGCACCTGGAGGGTCCTGAGCTGCAAAAGCTACAACCCCGATGAGCAAGGGCTTGGATGGGGGCTGGAACTGGTGAAGGGGACAAAGGCGTCACCGCGGATTTGAAGTGGGCTCTGAAAAACCCCCAGTGCTCACTGCTACCCGTGGGCAGAGCTATCTACAGTCCCCATCCATGGCACCCCTGGGGATGCTGCTGGCCATGGTGGGGGGTTTGTCATGGACCACGGACAACGTGTGCTTGCCCTCCTCGCCCCCCCCTCCAACCCCACAGTGCAGCCAAAACCCAGCCCCAGTGTTGCGGAGCCCCCACGTGCCCACCACCAGCTCCCTGCTGCTCCCCAGGCGTTTCCACGCTCCCGCTCCACGCGACAGAGGCGGCGTTTCTTGTAGTAATGACTTTATTTCCAAATTCACTTTTACGGCAACAGTGTAAACCAGTTGTTAAAACGCACAATACACTATGGACATTCACAGACAGGAAGCTAAGCTAGAATGATACACTGAGATCAAACCTGCCCTCCCCTCCCCAGCGCACGAAGGGGACGCGGGACTGCCACCGCCACGGCAGTCTGACACTGGCAGTTCACTTAACAAGCATAATTTTGAGTGCAGAAAACATGGTTTTGGAATCAGTGCCGGTTTCAACCCTTTTCAGACCAAGATGTGTGTGGAGTAAAGGGAAAGCCGTGGGTCGGTCTGGCCAGCTGCTCGCGGAAACCCCCAGGCCCGGGTCTGAAGGCGGGTCGGGGCTGGGGCCGTGGCTCGGGCTGCTGGGAGGGGGCAGCGGGAGGTGCTTGGGGGGGGGGGAATGGGGCTGTCCAGGCCCCCCATGCCCCAGTGGACCCAGGGCAGGGGCCGCTCACTGGAGCCGCAGGTGAAGGCTGGCTCCCAGCACTGGTGTCCCTCGGGAGCCGCACAGAGGGGGCTGTGGGGACGGGGCTGGGCGAGCTGAGCTGCAGCGCTGCAGCCAGGGGGGTGGAAGGGGTGACGGCGTGGGGGTGGGGATGTCTCCCACTCGCTCGTTTTTACATAGGACAAAAAAGCCACAGCGGCGCCTACATCCCACAGCGATACAAAGGGAGTCACAGACTTAAATACAGAGGCTTACAATCATCGAGTCAACTGAAACGGAGCTAGCGACACGCCAGACGTGGGCTCTCGCCCCAGGGGCTGCAGAGACAAGGGCTGGACCCCACCACCACCACCTCCACCCCACCAGCAGCGCTCCAGCCTGGAGCAGGCGCCCTCCCCAGGCCACCCCCTTGGCCCCAGCACCCTGCAGAGCCCAGTGGTGTGCACCCGTGCGAAGGCCACGGCAGCTTCCTCACCTCCTGCTAAGGACGGGAGCAGGGAGTGAACGCGGCACTGCCCCAAGTAGCAGCAGCTCAAACAGCCTCGGCGGCTCCCAGTCCCCACCCCGAGGCCTCCCCCCAGCTGCCCCAGTCAGACCGGGATTTTGGCCCCAGCACTGCGTGCCCCTTGCTGGGAAAGCTCGGCTTTCCCTGCAGCACGGCCCTTTGGGCCCTGTGCCGGTCCTGTGGGGCATTCCCCCGCCCTCAGCCCCGCTTCCAGCTCTGCCCCAGCCCCTCGGCTCATGCCTCCTGGGGGAGACGGGGAGGGAGGATGCGCGCTGAGCTGCACCGATCGCATCTCAGCCTCTTTGGTTGTAGAAGGAAGGGGCGCGCGGGGACGGCGGTGGGTGCAGCACAGCCCCCGGCCACCCCCTCACGAGCCCTAGGTTGCCACAGGAACAAAAGCGGTGAAAGCAAGCAGGCAGCTCCGCTCCCCTGCGTGGTGTGGGGGGGGGACAGGTAGTGCTGTGTGACCGGGACACCGGGTGGGTGCAATCGTGCTGAAACCGGGAGGGCACCTTGGAAAGGGCCAGGCAGTGCCACCGAGCAGCCGCTGGACTCGGGACAGGGCCGGGGGCGCTGCCGCCACGCACCACTAACACCTCCCTCGCGCCTTCCCCTCGCGTTCTCCCATTTGTCTCCTACCGCTGCCAACGGCACGAGACCAGCAGAGCCATGGAGCTGCCACTTCCGTGACCTCTTAGCTGACCTTGCAGGGAAGAAAAAAAAACAACAAATCAACCCCAAACTGTTACAAGCTGCACCCAAATCCAGGAGCCATCCCAGCCCTGGAGCTGTGAGTGCCCCTCGTGCCGCGTCCCCGGGCCCCGGGAGGCGCACAGCTGCGGGGGCGCAGCACCGGGACACCCTGCGCGGCCCCCAGGCCCCCCCAGGGAGTGGGGAAGCGGCGCTGCGTGCGCCCACGCACCCGGCAGGCATGCGGTGCCGGGTCTGGGCACAACCCGGAGCTCGGCAGGGGCTCCCCACGCCTGCCCTCCTCGCTGGGCTGCGGCGGAGCCAGCGCGGGGCAGCGCACAACTACTTACAGCGTTTTCAAACACATGCTCGTTTATGAAAACAATCACCCTGGCACGGTCCAAGCATATACAGACAAATCTACTCTACGACACGAGGGGCTGCCAAAGGAACGGGGAAAAGCCTCTACTCATCCACTCAGCGGTTCCAGCACAGCCTCGGAGAGGGGGCCGGCCGGCCGGGGCCCCTTCTGCAACGGGACACCCTGGTGTCGCCGGTACTCCAGCTGCCGGAGCTGAGAGCGGGATTAGGGGATACCTGGCAGTTACCTTCATACACATCTCGGCTTTCAGAGGGAAAAACAAAAGGTTTCTTCCAAATCAGCAGGCAAATTTAATGCAGAAAGGGAGGGCGCCTGCCTGCAGTCCCTGGCTGCAGCACCCACTACCTGCGCTGAGTGCAGGCCAGGCCTCCAGCCCGGGCATCGTTAGGGTAACGAGCGTGGGGAGCCCCGGGGCTGTCACCCCCGCTCCCCGCGAGGCCCTTGGGGTGCTGGGGTCAGCGTCGTGCTGGGGCTGCCCCCTCCACCCCCTGGCTCCTTCCCGCTGGGACAGCGAAGGGACGAGGGGATGAGGGTAGGGAGCGGGGACGGGCACGGGCTGTGCGCTCCGAGGAGCAGGGGGAGAGGAGGTTTTGTACCTCATAGTGTCTGATTTTGAAGTCCTGGAGCTAGAGCTGAATGAACAGTAAAAGCAGGTTAAATCATTAACCAGTTAGGGGATGGGGAAGCAGCTGTAAAAGGAACAGAGGAAGAAGGCCAGATTATTATTTTTGTTTCTTTTCTTTTTTTTTTTTTTCCTTGTCTTCTCTCATCTTTGCCCGCCGTGCCCCGATCACAAGCCCTGCTTGGCCAGCGAAGCGGACACTTCGTCAGCTAGCGTGGCGAGCTGGGGGGAGTCCACCATATTGATGCTGCCGGTGGAGGAGACATTGCTAAGGCGGCGCGGGGAGGCATCTCCGGAGATGGTGGGGGACTTGTAGACGATTTCGGCGCCGTGGTCAGTCTTGGCTTTGGCGTTCTCGCGGAAGGTCAGCTTATGAGTCTCAATCTGCAATGAGAGGAGAGGTCGGTGAGATAGAGGACAGGGAGCATGGTCCGGAGAGGCCGTTTTTACCTGCAGGCCATCCACTGGGCCACTGCCACGGTGCAGCTGGGAGGAAAGCGGTGAGGAGGCAGCCGAGAGCCGAGCGTGGCGCTGGGGACAGCCCCCTCCCCTGGGCTGCCAGCTCGGGTCATTGGCCTGATCCTTCCCAGTGCCCCCAGTCCTCAGGCACGTCCCTTCCAGTCGCACACACTGGGAATGGGCGCAACTGGAAGGGGGTGGCAGGACTGGGGCACCTCAGGATGCTGCCGACTCCTTCCCAAGCGCCCAGCCCCGGCGCAGGGCTGGGTCCCGGGCACAGGACTCAGCTGGCATGCCCAGGGCTGCTCCTGCTCCCCTGGCTGGGGTTTATGCAGTGGGGGGGACGCGCACGGCTCGGCTGCCCCTTACCCCACGGCCCAGCTGCTCCCACGAGCCAAACCCCTCTCTCCTGGCGAGCGCGAGGGGAGGTGAAGTGGATGAGGTTTATGAGGTTTGCTACTTACTGGTGCCCTCCCCAGCCGAATGCAAGGCTGGGGGCTGGCTCTCCGGGGGGGTGGGCGGCTCCAGCACCAGGGACTGGAGCCCAGCGGGGTCTGGGCTCGGGGTCCGAGCAGCCTGGGGACAGGTCTTGTCTTCCTTGCCTTTCTCTCTCTACAGGTGAAGAAACCCGCCCAAGGCGGTGGGGTGCAAAAAACGCATCAGCAACAAAAAAAAAAAGCAAGATCCAATAAATGTCAACCAGAAGGAAAAAGACCAAAAAAAGAAAAGAAAGAGAAAATTGGTGGAAAAAGATCTGAAAAACCAGGCCATTCACTGACTCATAGGAAGAACAGCATCGCCTTGGGAGACAGGAGCCAGGCTTCCCCTGTGCGGCAGGGGACGGCACGTGCTGCCAGTGCAGGTATGGGGCAGAGCACGGAGCACCCCAGTGCCTGCACTGCAGCCAGCCCAGCTCCGAGGTATTGGGGCCAGGAGAGCTGGGGACGTGTCCAAATGGATCCTTCAGCAAGAAGGGGAATGAGGACGAGGGAAAGGCTGGGAAAAGGGCAGCAGAGCCACCCCAAGCCGCTGTGTTTGCGGGGCTGACCGGGCATGGCTGTGTCCTGTGCCCACCCTGCGGCCACAGCATCCCACCTCGGAGCACCTGAGGATGGTCCCGGTGCTAAGGTGTGAAGGGGAATGGGCTGGGGAAGGGAAGCGGACGAACTCCAGACTGGCAGCCTCCTCCAGGTGTGGATTTAGGCAGGATTTGGGCAGCTGCCATGCAAGGAGGCTGAGGCAGGTGATCCCGCTGCCGGCTCAGCCCCCTGCAAATAAACTCCCCCTCCAGAGGGCAAGTTCTTCAAGCTATGGCCCAGTGAATGTGCCCGGGTATGAAAGAATCGTCAGCGTCGTAATAATAAAAATGATGAAAATGGGCTCAGTGAAGCACAGGGCAGTCTGATGCGTAGCAGCAGCGAGAGAAGGGTAAGGAAGTCAAGCGGTCCCTCCGGCAGAGGCCAGCGCACCGCTGGGAGATGAAGAGCTGGGAGGTGCACAGAGAAAACATGGCCAAGAACAGAGTGCCAAAACACAGGAGCCGAAATAGAGCCTTCCCCTCCCATCGAGAAAAACAGTGTTTGAAAAACAAGCAAGAGAAAAAGCCCCGTTCCCTAGGGAAATTCATCCGTGTGCGTCACCAGGCTGGGGTCCCAACGCCGTGCTTCCCCCATCTCCCGGCCACCCTGCCTGCAAGGGGCTCGTCTGTCCTTCAGGAGCGGCTGCAGAGGGGTTTTACTTGCTGACCTTTACTGGGAAGGCACCATCAAAGCCTGTGGCACAACCAGCTCCCTCCAGGTTCAGGATTTCACCCAACTTGCCTGGTTTTTCACTCTCAATTTAACTCCCCCAGATGCGCGCCACTCCCGACACAGCCCTTGGCCAGCCTCGTTTGGGAGACTGAGATCTGAAGGAAGACATCACCTTTCTTCGGAAATGGCAGCCTCCTGCACAGCCACCTCTTCTAAATAAAGCTAAGCCTTTAATGCTCCACTTTCACTGGGGAAGTGATGCCCACGCAGTGCCCTGACCGCCAGCTCCGTGCCATGCCGCTGAGATTCATCGGCAGCACGCGGCGCAGATGCTGACAGCACCCGTGAAAGGTTCCAGACACAAACCTGTGGTGCGCAGCCTTCAGAGAACAGCAGGAAGAGCAGGAAACCACAGGAGAGGACATCGCACGTTCACACTCACTCAGGCAGCTGTGGGCAGGAGGAGGACAGGCTGCAAGCCCCACAGCTCCGCCACCGCCAGGCTCCGACGTCCCCGGGGCTGGAAAACGCAGCCCGGGAGCCTTCAGCTCTGCCTCCTTCCACGGGCAGGGTGCTTTTACTGACTGCCCCCCACCAGAATTTGGGCAGCAAGTGGTTTCAGGTCGTGTGGGCTAAAGATGAGCCTGGCCAGCGGGTCCTCCTCTGAGCCCAGCCTCCAGGCACTCTCAGGGCACACGGACACACGCAGCAGCAGAGCAGCCCCGCTCCCACCACGCTCCCCTTTACCTTTTTATTTCCTCCTCCAGGAACGTGGCTGATGTTATCTAAGGACCCGATTTTCGACTGCACCTTATCTTTGAAGTCCAGTTTCTCAGATTTCACCTCCACCTGGCCACCGCCTGGAAGAGAAGAGCACCAGGAGGGCAAAGTCAGCCCCTGAGGCAGCCAGGAGAGGAAGAGCTCTGGTCTGAGCCAAGCGCTGCTGGGGCTGTGCAGAGGGCGAGGACCACAAAAATGGTAGCAAGGGTTTTGGAAACACAGGGAACTGGGGTAAAGAGGCTTTCCAGAGGATGCTGTGCGGAGCTGGCGGGCATCCCAATGATTCAAAGAGCCACAGGCAGGGCATTATTACCCTTACTCCTCTCTACACCTCAAATTTATCCTAAAGGGCAGCGGTGTGTTGGGACAACCAAGGATGTCCATGGACCAGAGCAGATCCCTCCCCAGAGCAGTTTTACGGTGTCAGAGCTGGGAACAGCGCCCAGCACCAAGCTGATGCTCCCTCCAGTCGCTGCCCAGGCATCTCCCCGCACCCCCTGCATTACCCCCACCGCCCTGGGAGCCCCCATGGACCACTGCCCGGCCACCACGGGTACCTGGTTTGTGATGGATGTTGCCCAGGGACCCACATTTGGACGTCACGTGGCTCAGGTCCACCGGCTTGTAGACGATTTGGACCTGTCCGTGCGAGAAAGGAGAAGGCGATGAGCCCGCTGCCAGCACCAGGGTGCCCGGGGAGGGGGAGGCACAACACACAGCAGCACCTGAGCTGGATTGGAGGGAAAGGACAGCTCCAGCCCCGGTGAGATTAACAGTACAAAAGAAACCGGCATCGGAAACGGGAGATCATTAATGCCCGTGTGCAGGAGCCTCTCTTATCATGTCAGCATGCACAAGATCACCTCTCCACAGAGGGGGGGAGTAGAGGCAATTTTAAAGTGCTTAAGTGAGAAAGAAAGTGGAGTGGTGATTAATTAAGATTTGCATACACATCATCCAAAAGGAGGAGATATATACCAGAGAGAAAACGTAAAAAATTAAATACCTTTGCTGGTGTAAAACATAAAGCTTATGTCCACAAAAACTGAAAGAACAGAAATGATCAATGTGCACAGAAATTTTAAAAGAGTGACCAAAATATGCATTTCTGAAAAACGCTGCAATGGAAATAACGGTTAACAAAAAAATAAATAACTAAAAAGCAAAAGCAAAGTCTAAATATCTGGCAGGAGTTCACATAATATATAAATTAAAATGGCAATTATAACAGACTGAACTGCAGCAGTACTGCAGCATTTCCTGGTTTTATGCTGCTTTTTTGGTTGTTTCACACGTTATTGTCCCTGAACAGGGCTCCGGCACCTCCACCTCTGCCGCCCCGTCCGAGGAGCGGCCGCGGCGCCGTGCCGGGAGCCACGGGGTGACACGAGACACACACACGGGGACGGTTAACGGGGAGCTTTTAGTGGCTGCGTTAGAGGTTAGACACCACGCTGGAAAACGCCAACATCTGGAAGTCTGGGAGCAGCGGCAAACACAGCACGTGCACACCACCGACACCAGGACTGGGAGACAGCGGGGCGAGGGCACGTCCCCTATCCCCCAAAGTTGCTTTGGAGCCTGGTTTTGGACTCACACCTGCGTGCGAATCGGCTCTGGCTGCAGGTAGTGAGCCTGTGCAGGAGAAACCAGCTCACGGACACCTCCGGGTTGGTCCCATCCTGCTGGGGAGCAGCTGGCTCTCGGGAGCAGGCTGGGATTTCGGGGGAGCGTGTGCTGCTCTCTGCACGCTCACCGAGCTCTCAGAAAGCACCAAAGGGACCCTTGCAGAGGAGGGGACCCCTCCGAGCAGCCAGGCAGCCCCCGAAGCAGCGTGGCCGAAGGGTTGGTCGCCCTTCTCTATAGCACCACGCACCCTGCGCTGATTCGAGAGCCCCAGCTCTCTTGGCAGCCCCGCGGCCGCCGTCCTCAGAGCCGGGTGGGGACGTGGCTGTGCACACTGCTAAGGAACGTCCCCCCCTTCACCAGGAAAACACGGGGGGACGCAGCGTCCCTGGTGCTTGGGATGTGCAAACATCTTCAGGGAGGTGCAGGGCCTGGCTCCTGCAGGGCCACAGGCTCGGTGCCACCGCCCCGTGCCCCGTGCCCGCAGGCCAGGCTCTTCCCGATGCTCACGCACGCCAAAAGGCACAGGTAAATGAGAGGGGGGGGGGACAGGGAGAGGGGAGAAAAGCAACCCCAGGGGCTGGGAGCACACTGCAGAGACAGACATGGAGACAGGGTGGGGGGAAGCTCACACAGTTAACGCACTGGGTAGGAGGAGAGCTGAATTCACTTGGAAGGCAGCAGACAGCCCGCAGAAGGGCAGAGCCTTTCTGATCCCAGGGCCTGGGAGCACCTTGGGGCACTGCTGGGACCTGGGTCTGGAAGACCCCCCCCATTTCCAGAGCAAGCAACCTGCACCCCAATCCCTTTCTGCTCTCCTCCCAGCTCCTTTTGTTTTACAGGAGGGACTCGATGAACTGCTGGGAGCAGAGCAGGGGCCTCCCAGTGCAGCAAAAAAGGGAAAGGGGCACAGAGCTGCTTGCCTGGGAAACCAGCAACCTTGGGATCCCATCTCTTAGCATCCCCAATTCTTACGGCAGTTTTTGCCTACTGCATCACCCTGCCAGAGCATCCCCTGGCATTAAAAAATAAAAATAAATAAAAAAGGTACCGACCCCAGGCAGCAGCAGCAGCAGCTCGCTTCCCTCGAAGCAGCAGAGGCTGGGCAGGCGTTGCTGCTGGCAGCATTGCAGAGGATTAAGACACGGCTGCCATCGTGCCCCGGGGGCTTCTCGCTGCCCCTCGATCGGAGGAGCCCCCAGGCACAGCTCTGCCACCAGGCCAGCCCGTGTGCTCACCCTTGAGCAAAATCAGCACAAAATTTTGTCCCGAGTACCCATGCCCCGAGCGAAGCTGCTGCTTTCGGCGTCAGCAACCACACCATGTTCGGTGCTGGCAGAGCCTGGGGAGGGATGGCGATCTCTAGCCAAAAATCCAGAGGATTCGTAAGCCACTGCAGAGGCAAGTGCTTGCCCACGGTGCGAGCGCTCAGTGGAGGGAAGGATGAGCTCAGCACCTCGTGCTGCAGCCACGCACATGATGTGATGTGATGTGATGGCCAGACACCCCCTCCTGGCGTAATGCAGCAGGCAGGCCAGCCAGTGCAGGTCCCGGCTTTGAGAAATGGCAAATAGAGCAGGGGACCTGCTGCACAGAGACCCAGCTCTGCAAAGCAGCTCCTCCGGCCCAAAAATAAAAGGAGAATGCCAGCAAATTTAAGACCAAGGTTGCAAACCCAGGCATGTCCCAATGCTTATGTGCCAAGCCCTCTGCAACGCTCTGTTTCCCAGGGAGGGCACCCCCAGAGACCAAAAACAGCACAACAAAAAGCCATTGGGAACGTCTGAGGGGCACCCGATGGCTGCCTCAGGTGGCCACAGACCATGGGCTGCACCGTTTGGGGTCTCGGTGAGGCTCCCTCCTTGGCCCATCGTCTTTCCTGGCCCCCAGCTCTGCCTCCAGAGAGACCGGTGCAAATCCACCAACCTCTGGGGAGTTTCTGCAGGTTTCTGGCACATTAAGTGAAGGCTGAGGCTGGCTGCTCCTCTGGGAATGGCTGGAAATGCCTGGGTTCAGCTCAATTAATGCAGTGCTACTTCAGGCTCAGCCTCCACGGGCACTGGCACACGCTGGGCACATTCATTAGCACGGTGGATGTTCACACGGATCGTACTTGCCTGATGGGAACGATGAGGAACCTGGGCTTTTACGTGTTGTGCGGGATCAGGTGCAATTTAGCAGGGCAATGAGCAGTAAGGACTGTGTTTGCTCATAAATCTATCCGTCCACTGCCTCAGCAGCTGCGTCACTGCCTGCTAGAGGCCACCCGTCCTGCAGGCAATGAGGCTTTGAGCCTTCCAGGTAGTGTAAAACCTCGGGGTTAACGGGACGGTTCGTTTCAGACACGGGTCAGTTAGTTCTGTCCACATCCAGGACTTGTTAGGGTTCCTCTACCCACGTCTTCTGGGTTAATGGGTTAAAGGACAGCACGCCACCAATGGCTATCTGACGGCGGGGCCGCTGCAGATAGCATTGGGGATTCGGTGTCTAGAACATGCCACTACTGGTCAGGATGATCACAGAGCATTCCAAGTGTGAAGGTACTCACACTGCCTCCTCCCGGGACGTGTTTGATATTATCCTTTGAGCCACACCTGGATTGAACGCTGCTATAGTCCAACTTCTTATTAACAATCTGCACCTTTGGTAGCCAGAAAAGAGTCATTGCACGTCACCAATAGCTATCTGACGGCACGGTCGCTGCAGATAGCATTGGCAGTTCAGTGTACACAACATGCCACTTAGTATAAGAACCATTATAGTGCATGAAAGTGTGAAGGTACTCACACTGCCTCCTCCTGGGATGTGTTTGATATTATCCTTTGAGCCACACTTGGATTGAACGCTGCTAAAGTCCAGCTTCTTATTAATAATCTGCACCTTTGGTAGCCAGAAAAGAGCGTGAGAAACAACATGATCATCTGCAGCTTGACCATGCGAAATAGCACTAAAACCAGGAGCCTGCCTTCCAGCGTCAGGAGCAGAGGAGGAGCTCTGGCTGGCTGCACGGCTCTGCTCATGGGTTGGAAACCGAAGATGGAGGTGGGCGAGCTTTAGCCAGGGATTACTGATGTCTGGCTGGCAAGGCAGCCCCGGTTTCCAAGGCAGAACACCAGCAGAAAAGCCAGCGACCCCCCTTTGCTTTCCCCGAACAAAAGGAGGGAGCTGCTGGGCAGCAAACGCGCTGCGGAGCGGCAGTGCTCAGTGACTCAGCACCTGCATCGGGCGGGCTGGGAGGAGGGATGGGGCTGAGGAAAACCCCGGGGCTCAGCACCCCGTCCCTTGCCAGCCCACATCTCCCCTCCCTTGCACGGAGATGCGGAGCAAACTGCGATGGATGCCCAGAGCATCCTGGAGAGCAGCCCGGAGGGGACTGAGAGCTCTGCGCTGCGCAGGGCTCCAACTCCCTCTGCAGTTCCGAGGAGAAAACGCCGTGGCTGCCAGGGACGCGGTCCCACGCCGGCAGTTTTCTTAACCCCCGTGCAGATAAGATGATCGGACAGCCCAGGCCAACCCCAAAGGCTCTGCCCCGTATTCCTGACACCACCTGGGGTGGGAAATGGCTCGGTACCCCGGGAACCACACGCCCCGCTAACATCACCCTCCAGTCCCGAGGCCTGCCTGCCCTCTCCCTGATTTTTTGTACTACAGAAGCTGTTCCCACTTAGTTTTGTTTTGCTTTTTGTGTCTTTTATAAGGCCAGTGATGCTGGAATGACCCCACACATAGGAGGAACTGTGCCAGAAGAGACACCGATGGAGGTACAGTCCCTGCTCCTCTCCCTGCTCGGGCTGGGTTTGTTTCCTGACCTAAACCAGGGCTCTGGCTGGGCACAAACCTCACTCTCCGTTTCCCCAGCCTGCTGCAGCAAGGATTGCTCCTCGCTGAACCGCGGTTCTCCAGCACGAGGAGCACCAAGCCCCCTGACAGAAGCCCCCTGTGCTGTTTTTCAAGTCCAGATCAATGAATCCTGCAGATCAGGGCACAGCTCGGCTCGTCCGGGCTTACCGAGGGCAGTACTCAGAGAACCACCTACCCAAGTGCTCGGTGCAGGAGCACTGGGAAGGATTTGGTCTGGCTGACTTCTGGCTCACATGCTCCACGTTCCCTAGGCTGGGGGGCAGAAATTTGGGTGGAGAGAGGAGGCTGCAGGGCCACCTTCTGCCAGCCTAAACCCAGGCTTGTGGGGTCGGCCCCTTCCATTCCAGCGGCAGCCGCTGAGCTCAGAGCCGCCTCGTGCCCTACAGATCCCCCAGCAGAGCACCCAGCCATGCTCCCCTGCAAGGAGCAATGAATCGTCCCGAATTCAGCATGTTGCCCGAGAGAGAAGCCAACAAAGGGAAAAAAAAAATAGCAAAAGCTGGATGAAAAAGAACAAGCAAACAGTTTGACCCGTTTACAGCAAGCGGGAGGGCTCCTAAACTCCCAGAGGAGCGGTGTTATGAGGGGTGGCAGAAAAATATAAGCGTGGTGCTACGCAGGCAGGAGGGATGAGACCTGGGACACGGGCAGCTGAAGGGACACGTGCTGCTCTGCCCTGCTAACAGCCAGGGTCCAGAGACCGTAACTGATCCCCGGACTGCAGCAGAGAGCAAAATGTGCATCGTCCAGCAAACCGCCAGCCCATGCACCTCCAGAAATGCAAAAGCCCGCTGCTCTCTGCGATGGAGAGGAGCCATCTCACAGCCTCCCCCCGTGCCAAAGGCTCAGAGGCACGGAGCCACCGGGTGGCACGAAGCAGCAGGCACCGCTCGGACGTGTCGTGGTCCTGCTGCTTCGGCAGCTGCAGGCACGAGCACGCAGCAAATCCTGGCTGCAGCGGGCACCAGGCGTGTGGTTGTGCCGTGTAACGTCCCCGTAAGAGCCACCAGGCCCTCGGCCAGGTCTGTGCCAGGGCTTTGCAAAAGTCTCTGCCACTGGGCTTGCAAAATTCAACGTGCCACCCTCATTCCCGAGCGCTCGGAGCCCAGCGTTCGTTTTGCTGCTCCCTCTGGGAGTGAAAAGCAGCAGGGGCTGGAGGATAAAACACTGCCACCACTTCTGGCCGTGCCACATTGCACCAGCAGCTGACTGCAGCGTGCAGCCCACAGCCCTGCCAGCAGAACCAAGATCCCAAACCCCAGTGCTTTAGGAAAACCGCTCAGCTCCTGCACTGCTTCCCTCACCAGACCTGAGCCGACAAATCCTGGCCACAGCAGCAGCTCCAGCTCAGCCCCAGCCCCATCCCAGCAGGGCTGCGGTCGCCCCCAGAGCCCCGGCTGGCCCCAGGAGGAAAGCACCCAGCAGGAAGCCCCCGTCAGACCCCAGAGCCCTGTGGTCTCAGCACTGGCCGTGTTTTGGGGCCGGCCCAGCGAGCCCAAAGCTCTCTGCCCTCAGAGACCACAACCACGACCTGGCAGAGGCTGCAGTTCTCCTGGGGGTGGTTCACCTAACCCGAGACCCTCACAGGACGCGGCCATCGTCTCGAAGAAACGGAGGCAGCGTCGGGGCGACTGCTCCAGGTAGGATCCAGAAACACAACCCCGATCCTGCGACTCTTTAGGGCTGCAGGGCACAAGCTGCTCTCCCTAACTGGATGTCCAAGGGGAATATCACTCCCCGGCAGCCGGTCTGCACTCGGCTGTAGCACCCCGTGGAAGCCACGAGCTGCCAGCAGCCCTCTGCAGGACTGCTGCTCTAAGGCAGGCAAGAGATTTCAGGACAAGCCCCCAACCCAAAACACCCCAAAACCAGAACGGGGCTGGAGATCAGCCACAGCACAGCTGCCACAGCTGCCCCCCCAGGACTGCTGCTCCCAGAGGCAGCGCTGGGTGCCCGCTGTCCCCGCAGGAAGGCAGAGCCCACATTTACCTTGCCACCTCCGGGCTGGTGCTTCAGGTTCTCGGTGGAGCCGATTTTGGACTTGACGTTTTTCAGGTCAGGCATGGGCGCAGCTGAGGGCTGGATGCGGCTCTTGGCAGACGCAGGAGATTTCGGGGGGGTGCGAACCACTGCCACCTTCTTGGGCTCCCTGGCTGGTGGGGTGGGCAGAGAAGGAGTGCGGGAACGGCTGCCTGGAGTCCCGGGGGAGCCGGGACTGCTGTAACCGCTTCTGTCTCCAGACTTGGGCTGCTCACCTGAAGTTTACAGACACAGCAAGGCAAGCACAGGGTAAGCAGAGAGATGCACTTCATTTTCAATTGAGAGCTCAAATTAAAAACAACATTCCCCACTATCTCAGAAGAAAGACATTCTTTTTATTGTCCGGATCATGCCCCGCTAGCGTGTGGCATTAGCATGCATGAAAAACCTGACAAAAGGCACTGAAACAAAACTACTTTTCTATAAGGAATTTGGAAGCATTTTTATAAAATCATGTAATTAAATACAGCTCAGATCACTGAGCAGCTCGGAACTGTGCCCCATCAAAAAAAAAGAAAAGAAAATCCTCAAACATCACCTTTCTCAGACTTTGCTGCTGCAGGAGGTGGTTTTTTCTGCTCCTTTCTGCCTGTTTAATGAATGAGAAATATGGTTAAACCTAATAAAGCTGGAAATTTAATTGATTTAAGAATTTATGCAGCTCTGGCTAAGTATGGAAAATATATATATTCAGTGTAATGCACCGTTTTAATGGAAATTCACAATGCCTGATGCTTTCTGGGGTTTTCTTCTGAGAATAATGGGCTAAGCTCCATTCCTGCAATCGAAGAATTGATCCTCTTCTCCCAGGTCTTTGTGAAATATCATCAAGAGAAAAGGAATAGACGGATTAAAAAAAAAAACGGAGCCGTCTAAATCTTCCAAATTGGAGGAAATCCCACGGGGATAAAGCGAGTGCCCTCTCCTACACACTGGCAGCTAGAGGAAGCGAGCAGATGAAGCAGCGTGCAGCAAGGCTCCCTTCAGGGGAACCCTCCTCAGCCCCGTGACGATGCTGAGCGGCTCCGAGGCACCACGTTGACCGCATCCTGCTGGTCCTGCCCTTGCTCAGCTCCGTGCACGACCCCAGCCTGCGCGAGGGGCTCCCTACCCCAAAATCCTTGCACGGAGAGCCTGGGGGCCGCAGCCCCGAGGGAAGGCGGCCGCACGCCGCTCTCGCCACCACCTACCGGAGCTGGGAGGGGTCTTGGGGGCCGTGGGTGTCTTTGCCGGGATGCGCGTGGCGTTGGCCGAGTTCCTCTGAGCCTGCCCGGCTGCGGAGCGTGGCGTGGCCGCCTTCGTGCCACCCGGGCCCTGGGGACGCAAGGAGGAGAAGGTTGATGCAGGGGGGGATCTGCCATCGCTTTTCATGGATCGGAGCCACGCAGGACCCCCCTGCTGCCCGCCCTGGCAGCCTGCAGGGCTCCCCAAATTTCCCCAGGTGCAGGCATCCGTGATGTGCCTGCTCCTACCCTGCTTGCCATCGCAGTGCCTGCCACGACTGCCGTGGGTACATGAGCTCCCAGCTGCAGCCACAGCGCTCCCCACACACTCATGTCAAAAGATGTGCCCAGCTGCTCCGTCTGTCCTCTGCATTTCCCCTTTTATTCCCCTCATCCTGCTAAATTCGTGTGCTGAAGATAAACCAATCCAGCCTTGGACTTTAGATCAGTGGCTCCGCTCAGCACAGAGCCAGGCTCCGAGCACAGGTAAGTTTTTCCTTGGTCCCCAGCTGGAACGCACTCAGGTAATGTGCAAATAGCCCATGGGGGTGTGTAAATAGCAAGATGCTCTTTCCTGTCTTCTGATCCTGCAGGAAAGCCCTCCCAGATCTGCACATCCTCTTTCTAGCAATTGTCTGATGCTGGTCTGTGTACACAAGCTGATGCAAAACAGCAAGGGAGAACTTAAAAGCCGGCTGCTCCCAAGGCAGCAGGGAAGCAGAGCAGAGCTGTCACAACCCCTACCACGGAAACTCAGCATCCCATTACCTGAGACCCGCAGCCTCTGCTCCCTCCCTCAGCACGGGCGTGTTTGTGTGACCACACACCATAAAGGCAAACTTCGAGCTACTTTTTACAAAAGCCACAGATGTGTGTTTTCTACTCTCCGTGCAGCACCTGGCAGATCTGGCTCTGGCATGTTTCAAATACATCTGCCATAAGGCACAGCGAAAAGCTGCCCAAAAAAAAAAAAAACAAAAAGCCACAAAGGGACCCAGAAATGCCTTGGGGAGACCAGCTAACACCCTGCAGCACATGAGATACTTCTGAGACATGGTGCAGCCCCGTAACCACTGTCAGAAATGCTTTAAGGTGCTCTCCGAGGCAGCTTTTGCCTCTCTCGCATCCCATCTCCTTACCTTGGCTTTCGTTTCTTGTGTTCCTGTACTGGCAGGTCGGGAGGTGACAGAAGAGACTCGTTTAGAGGTGGAAGCAGGGCTGGAGGGTGTTTTCGGAGGGGTTGTGCTAGAGGAGGTGTGTCGATGGGGGGGGATGGAGGGTCTATCGCCTGGGGGGTTGGCGGTGGAAGGTGAGGATTTCTTAAACATGGAAACAAAATCAAATTGGAACAAAAAAAAAATCAGTATGGGAGGGGAACAGAAAGGGATGGCTGACATTAGATAGGATTAGAAGGTGCAATGCAGAAGCAGGCGTGGGACAGGAGACAGCTGGCACTGCCCTGTCCTTGAGGCACAGAATTAGACAAAGGCGCAGGTCCTGGGGCACTGCTGAGGTCCCACGGCTGCACCAGGACACGGTGACAGCCAAGCCCCCTCCCAGGGGATGCAGCGTGTCCTTGCCACCACCCTCCACACCATTTTAGCACCCAAACTGCTCCATTTTCTCCCAGACCACTGGCAGTGAAGCTGCAGGATCGCCACACAGACACCAGGCGCAGCAGCACCACCACCACCAGCACTTCTGGGAGACGCAGACGGCTGCTCCCAGGTCCCTCAGCCCCATCACACCTGCTTTATCAATAACAGCTTGCTATTAAGTTCCTTGTCAACCCTGCCAAACTTCCCTAGAAAAAGACTCCATTTCCTACTGTTTGGAAGGAATTACATGCCTCGCTTTAACTCTTCACCCACTACTGTCTATCAGCTTGCCCATTATCTTGCCCAGACACTGGCCAGACTGAGCTGAACATCCTCCACATCAGCGCTGTGGCAGGTACCTTCCAAACTTCTGCAATTTAGCCACTATTAAACTCTGTTCCTCCTGAAGAACATGGCATCTGCAAGAACTAGATTATATAATTTCATTTTTTAATTAGACGTCTTGCTCTTTGCGCTGTTATGACACTCATCCCTGATACAACCCAATGCAGCACGGAATTTGCTTTTGCACCAGTTTGGCCCAGCAAACCCAGCCTGCTGCTCCCTGGTTTTGGGCTGAGAAAATGATTTTCCTAACTGCCTGCACAACCCCCACGAGCCACATCTTTGTTTTCAGTTGCCCTGTCTCCTTGCCCTCCAAGATCACCACGGATTGCACCATCCAAACCAGGGCGAGGGAAGACAAAAATAAAAATGCTCTTGGAAGAAAGACTGAAGGATGGAAGGTAATGGCAGGGTTTGGCACAGCCCAGTCCAGGAGAGCAGGAGAGGAAGACAGGAACATGCACAACCCACACAGGTGGGCTGATATCGTGGTGGGTTTATTTTTTAGCTTACCTTCGGTTTCTTTTCCTCAGCTTCAGCCCCTTCCTTGTCTTTGCTGTCAATACGAGCTGACAAAGGGAAACACAGACAATTACACTTCTTGGGACTGGGAGGTAAGCTCCAGCCAGCTGAGCACGTCTGTGCTAGGGTAACACGCATGCTGGGGTGGTGTTACACCTTGCTGCTCTCGCTTAAATTAAATCCCGTTCCTAGAAGTATGAGCAAGTTATAAATGTTGTATCGTAAGCACGTCGTGTCTGGGTTAGCAGATTATCCTGTTCTCAGGCAGTGATGCATTAGTCATCGCTGGAGCATCAGACACACACAAGCTCTGTGTTTTGCCCAGATTTGCAGTCGGTTCCAGTAACACCCATTTAATTTAGGACAGAACAGCCCTCTTTGTCCCTAAATGCGAGTCTCCCTCATTAAAACAAACACCCAGTTGGCT
Source organism: Aythya marila (assembly GCF_965140915.1). Lineage (NCBI taxonomy): Eukaryota > Metazoa > Chordata > Aves > Anseriformes > Anatidae > Aythya > Aythya marila. The sequence goes on from NC_139066.1 coordinate 3,648,421, forward strand.
CTAACAACCACACAGACGCAGACTAAAACTGCAGACTAGAACTGCGTGCCTCCATTTGGGTCAGGCCCTGCAGGGTCTGAGCATTTTAGCTGCTGTCCTGTTTGGTTCACACCAAGCATTTGGTGACTCTCACAGCGTTTCACTGCTTTGTCCCGTTAGTCCACGAGCAAAACAGTGCAGGACTGCAGTCATTAGGAGATTACAAGCAGGGAGGAAGTAACGTTTGTACCACAGGGCACTCGTAACAAAGCCCCTTTTCTCCACCTTCAGCTAATGCCTCCCTAATCTGGGAGGAAAAGCTGCTGATCCTCGCCCCAGCATTTGGAAATAGCCCTGGTGGGTCAGCCCTCGACCAACGCTGTTAATGCAGCGCCGAGACCCTGACCCCATCCCAGCAGCCAGAGTGCTGCAGAGGCTGAACAGCCACAAAATACCTCTGGGCTTGAAGGAAAAGCTCATTAATTAATTAAGGAAATTCCTCCTATTGAATCAGAAACTGGCTGACGCTGAGCGATGCATCTGCAACCCACCGCTGGTTCCAGGCTCTGATGACAGCGAGAGCAAGCCATGCTGGCACCCTGCAGCCCATGTGCAAAGCTTTCTGCTGGCGTATCGGGAGCGATGCGATGAGAAATATGTCCTGAGCTTTAGCTCCACGAGGAAAAGCTACATCAACAATTTCTTTGTCAACCCCACGCAGCAAAGAGCACGCTTCTCTCTGCTGCAAACCAGAGAGAGAGGCGGGGAGCAGGATTTGGGGGATAGGGAGGCAGCCAGGACAGCTTCGGGGACGTGGCGCTGGAGTGAAAGGCAGAGCTTCCCCACAGCCAGACCCCAAAAGCCAGAGGGGAGGCATGAGATGGTGAAGTGACCATCGGGTTTTGATGTGTCCCGCTGCCCCAGCTTCTCACCACAACTCGCTGCAAAATCTGCCCTTCTGCACCGAGCAGGCTCCTCTGCGACACCCCCGACCCCCAGAAAAAGCAGAAAATTGCTCTTGGAGAAAGAAAAGGACCGAGAGCTGCCCTGCGGGCCAGGATCCTCATGCTTTGAGGGGTGAACTCAGCCCTTCACCCAGCTGAAGCTGAGACTACAGCAGCTCCGGCCTCCCACTGCCCCCCAGGTGCTTGCGGTGGAGGATGCCCAGCCCAGAGACACGCAGCCCCCGTTGGAAGTGTCCACCCTGCCGGACACCCCAAACGCAGCCGTCACAGCGGCCGTCCCAGACACGCCATCCCGAGCCAGGATGGAAGCGGGTGCTGTGTGAGAGCACTGGAAATGCCCTGCAGAAGGTCCAGACCTTGCCTCCAACGGCAGTCAGCGGTTTTAAGGGAAAACTATGGGAAAAAGGACCAAGGCAGGGTCTTTTCCCGGGTCTGACCTATCTCAGTTGTGCTTTTCCTTCTCCCTCCTGGTGAGGAAAGGCGATACGAGGAGTTATTGGGGTGGTCAGCGGACACGGGTCTAGGAAGAAGCCACAGCGTGCGCCGGGTTAGCCCCGCACACCATGCCAGGACAGCGCCAGCCGGTGTTCCTCCTCTGGGAAAGCGCCGGGGGCGAGGTGAGGAGCCCACCCCCCAAATCCGAGGAGACCGAAACAAACCCAGGAGAACCAAGCACCATCGGGACAGCCCAGCACCATGCAAAGGGGGGCGCAGAACCAAAGCGTGAGGGTCCGGCGGGGACGCCAGGATGTCCGGGATTAAATCACGGGGGGAAGGAAGGGGAGGGAGAAGCAGCGGTGCTCTGTAGATCAGTCGGCAGCACAGGTCCAGGCCATTTCCAAAGCAGCGGGATTCGAGAGGTGGCAGCAAGCTGGAGGAGGCCGGGGCAGCCTTGTGGGGAGCGGGCAGGCGGTGCGCACGCACCTTTCAGGAGGGGCACGCGGCTGCCTGCTTTGTCTGCAGCGGGGGCACTCGGCTTCTTCCTGGGCGTCCGGCGTCCTCCTGCCTCCGGCACAGCCTCTTCCAGAGCAGCATCTTGGTCTTTTGCGTCGTCTTCAGACCGAGCAGGGAGGCTGGGTGTTTCCAGCAAGGGTCTGGCATCCTCTCCCTCGCCGGGCTCAGCTTCTGCCTGGGAGGTGGCTGCAGCAGGCTCTGGTGGGGCGGTGTCTGTGTATTCTTCCCCCCTCTCTGGCTGTCTCCTCTCCTCTTGGTCCTCTTCTGCTTTTCGTGCTTCGGTTTCACCAGGTAGCACCTCTCTCGGCGTGTCTCCGAGGCCATCGTGGGACTTCTTTTCTCCAAAGGCAGATTCTTCAAGGGTTTCCTTGGTTGCTGCTGCACAGAACCCTGCTTCAGGTCCTGGAGAAACGCGCTGTCCCAGCAGGGAAGGCAAATCCTGCTCAGAAGTCTCATCAATATCACGGTCCTCATCTCCTTCCCGGCTGCTGGCATCTTCTTTTAGCGGGGCTCTGGTATCCAAAGGAGATGGCCCGTCCTTACTGCGGGGGTCAGCCGTGCCTCCTGCTCCTGCCAGCCCCGCAGCGCTCACATCAGCACCCAGCTCTGCTCCCAGCTCTGCATCCACGCCGATGCCTTCCCTGCCTCGATGATCCCACACCTCGTCATCTTCAGGTGGTCTGGAGTCCTGGTACATGTCCAGGGGGATTGGGATCGTGACCTCGATCCTGGTGGGAGCAGCCTTCGGTTCTTGTGACGGAGGAGGCTCCTGGAGAGCCCCGGCCACCTGCTTTGTGGGCTGGCTTTCTCTTTTTATCACATCTCCCACGGGCTCTTTAGGGCCAGGCTGTAGCTCTGGAGAGCCCGGCTCCCCTGGAGCTGAAGACGCAGAGTACGAAGCGTGGGCAAACAATTAGCAAGGGCACGGCAAACAGGCAGTCACGGAACGCGGCAGGGAGACTGAGGAGTTGTACTGTTGATCTAGAGGGTAAGAGCGAGTCCACCCTGCCCCATTCAGCAAAATGTGGGACCCTGACCCCAGGGGGATTGGAAATAGTGACAGGCACAGCGGAAGGAAGGCTCCCTGGAGTCTCAGGGGAGGCTGACGTACCCCAGTGTGCCAACACTGCCTCACCTGTGCTGCGAGCTGGCCATGAACACATCCAGCTTCTCATCCACCATCGCCATCGGACCACCAGCTGGCAAGCAAAGGGCCTGAACAAATCAGGCCAGGCACCCTCCCCTCCTTCGTGGGCTTACAAAACCCTGGAGGCCTCTTTTCCCTTCCAGGAGATGCTCATGCAGACATCACGCACCCAGTTATAACCTCCCAGAGCTCAAACCTTCTCTGCTTTCCTCTCTAGGTCATTTCTAATGAGCTTGGAAAAGAGCACCCCAATGTCCCCTCTCTTACGCTATGTATTTCGACAGCCAGTGGGGCAAAGAGCCTCAGTGGAAAGGACTGCAAGTAAAAGGTGGCTGTAACTACACAGCCACAGCAGTTTTGGACCACGCATCCACTCGTCAGTGTTCCAGCAGCGCTGCCACCATTCAGACATGGTGACATTTAAAACCCAAAACTTAAGGTCACAGAGACACAGATCTTTTTTTTTTTTAGAGTAAAAGAGACAATTATGTTCTATCGCTGATCTCATGCATGACACAGAACTTCACAATTTCACCCAACAATTGCTGCATTAAGCCATATATTCTGGTTGAGCTGGAGCATTTCTGCTAGGAACTCATCCGACTGAAGCAGAGATGTACTGAGGCATGGAGAATTCACCCCGAGCACAGGTAAATTGCTCTGAGTCAACTGCTCCTGGAAGAACGTGCACCTTATATTCTGAATTTGTCTGCCTTCAAATTCTCTTTGGTCTTTTTGAGTACTGAAGAGCCTCGATTAGAGCACTTCAGTACCAAGATTCCAGCTCTTTCTTTGTTAGGTGAGAGAGATTAAAAGAGGACAAGAAGGAGTCAAGACTGACTCAGTCTTTTAGCAATGGTCTCCCCATTTTAAGAGAACATAATGGTTAAATGAGACTACCACACAAAGACCTCCGGAACTGTGGTTTAAGAGAAACCTTAAAGTGGCATCTATTGGCAAGGGAGTATTTGAAACGTGGCATCAAGAAGCTCCTTTTGCAACCACATAGTTTGAAGAGTGTTTCTGCAGGAGCCAGCACACTGTCCTGGCTCATTTCTGCTGCCAACAGGACCATTAAGGGCTGCTGGGGATGTGGACAGGCAATTCATTAGCTGTGGCAAAATGTGCAGCACCAGGTCGGGAGCTGGCAGAACACCAGCACGGCAAAAATTCACGGCACCGTGAATCAGAAGATGCTTTTCCACCTGAGACTCCAAAGGCGTTTTAACACGCTCCATCTTCACTCCGGAGATCATTGTTTCAAATCCCACAACACAAAAAACGAAGGTAGATAGTAATGAGATATCCACGGCTGTGTGCATGCATCGATAATCGTATTTTCCTCCGAATCAAAGACAATCACATCATCATTAAAAGGAAGCAGCACATTATTAAAAGTCCATTTTCAGAGAAGTAACAGTTTACATAAGAACTTAGAAACGTTGTATTGGTCATATCAGAGCTCCAGCTAGCTGCATATATGACAGCTCCCCAAATATGACAGCTGAAAGATCCCAGGACAATATAGAAAGGTCCTATTAAAAATCTGGTGATGAACAGCAGCTAGAACCAGACTAAACAGGGCAGGCAGAAGACGTAGCTTTACCCCCTCCTGCTAACAATCTTGATTTCTTTTTTAGCGACGCCACTACTTTAAATACAGAAGAGTTGCTAACCTGAGACCCACCGGACAGGTAAGCAAATGCTGTATTTTAATTGCAAGAAGCAGAATGAGTAACTGTGCTGTGTGGAAAGCAAAGACCTCAGTTATTCCCTGAGAAAGCAGAGACCTAGCTACTTCTTGAAAAGAGATGGATGTTTGTAAATGCACTAATTCAGTCATGGAGGAAAGACACTGACCAAGCAGCTTGAGGAATTTGTAGCGTGTAACAAAACTACCTTACAAAATAGGATTTAACTGGCTTTGTAAACAGCACACAAAATTAGAGATATAATATATGAGTGTGAGCAAGTTGGCTATGTCAAAGGGATTTCAAACCCCTAAGTCTGCCTCACTGGGCACAGAATTCAGCTAGCACTGGGTGCTTTGGAAGAATCCCATCCTCAAGTTTTCACTCGAGTCTGAATTGAGCAGAGTCAAGGCAGGCTTCCAGATAGCCAGGAGGGCCCCGGATAATTACTTGGCTCATCTGAGCAGATGCACAATTAATGCTCTAGAAATGCTCACAGCCCATCGTGCCTTTGTCAGTTCTGTTCCTGGAGGCTGGGATGAGAAAACAATGCCCTTAATGATACATCAAGGGTATCAGTGAGTAGGTTTGAGATCGACTTTTAAGTTGATAGGAGTCAAATAATTCACTCCTTTCACATGCAGGGCCCCAAATTGACCCTGCTTGGTATCGAGCAGTGCCCCCAGCTACCTGCACCATCCCGGCTCTGTTCAGTACTTTTCCTAGCCTGGAGGATGCTCTCTTTTGCAACCTGGTGCTTTGTAACCAAGCACCAGATGGTTTCAGCCATCTGAGAGACAAAGCTGGTACGTGAAAAGCTGCAGTTCCCTGAAATGACTGTGTGGGGACATTCCCAGCGTGTGTGACCCTCCCGGCAGGAACAGGGAGAACTTCATCGCAGAAGAAAACCCCAAGCCACCAGCAGCACTAACTGGACCCAGTAAGAGAAGCTGGACTAACCTTGAGCGGCGTCTCCTGCAGCGTGGTCCTCCAGGTTGGGGGTGGCTCCTACGCCCGCCTCTTCAGCTGGTCCCAGGTCAGAGGAAGAAGGGGAAAAAACACGATCAAAACCACAAGAATTAAGTTTGAGCATGTCTGGAGAATGTATTTACCTCCTTGCTGATTCTGCCCATCACTGCTGTACTACGAGCAGGGCAGCATCAGAAAGGGAATTGACGCGTGCCGACGATCAACCTAGCCAGATTTATTCAGCATGTGCTGTACCAGGCTGGAGGAGCATTTCACCAAGTCCTGGGTGGGAGCTTAGCACAGGCTCCTTCAGGCAGAGGTGGAGAAAACAAGCTGTAAAGGAGCAGGGAAACCTGTGGATTTTCATCCCCACCTAGCAGTTACACTGCCGGTGGCACTCACATGAAGCCTGCCTCCGATCTGCGCCTTGCCTCCTCAGTGTCTTCCACCTTGCTTACTGCAACCAACTCTGCCCAGGCTATTTGATGCCAACTAATCTCTGTTTGGTATGAATCTGCTGCTTCAGGAATATGGGTACAATAGAGAAGCATAATTTTCTTCATGGCAGTGATAATTTGTCTCTACCAGAATTATTTCCAAGTATTATATAAATACCTTCAAACCAACCTAATCAATTACACTTGTACGCCACAGTTCTAGAGTCAAACTAGGAATTTCTCCATTTTCCTCCTTTTTTTCCCAAAGAGTTCTGGAGAAACTGCTTCCTCCTGGCTCCCTGGTGCTGTGCAGACACTGCACGTCCCTCCCGGCCAGCGAGCTGCCCCCTTCCAGGGCTCCTCCAGCAGCCTGGGATGGATGCAGGACAGGCAGTTCACCTGTGGGGCTGAGCTGTGGGGCTGTGCCGGTGTTTGGGCACTGGCAGAAGCCTATTTCTACCCACTGCCTTTCTGAGAACCTGCTTGAATTTCCTGGGGAACCCAGCAGCTACCACACAGGGGCCAGACACTCGTTTTCCACAGACAGGCCTGGTCCTCTCATGGGGTCCTGCTGGGCTGTACACACAGCTCTACCTCTGAGACCCCAATATACACAGTTTTTCCTCTGAGAGACCCCCATTGCTCCTTGCCAAACCAGGCCCGGGTGCAGGGAGTCCCCACAGAGCATTCGGGCTGAATTAGCCCCTTCCCTTCCTCTGCGTTATCCCTAAAACACGCCGCAGCAGCCTGGTTTCCAGCCACCACTCCCGAGAGAGCCGCAGGAGCTGGGCCGAGGCAGGGGGCCACGAGACGAGCAGCAAGGCCCGGTGGCCACCGGCAGAGGGGCAGGGATGACCGGGATCTGCAGGTCACAGATGGCTTGGGAAGGGACCGCGCTTAGCCTGGAGATGGGAGGCGAAGCCACAAAGAGACACCAGATAGAAAGATTTAGAAAGATTGCCAGATGAGGAGCTGAGAAAGAGAGAAGGAAAAGCCGCGAGTTTCCCCCAGGCTGGGGAAGGCAAGAAGGAAGCTGTAAGCTAGGAAGGATTTCTGCAGGCCATGGAGAAGGAAGAAGGAAGCGTCAGGAGCAAAGCAAGCCTGCGAAAGGTTTGGTCGTTTTGAAGCACCAACCAGTGCAGCTCTCTGCCCTGTCTGCATCAAGAGATGAAGCTGTGCCTTGGTCTCCCTCACCTGTGGTTCCTTCTGGGATCTCTCCGTGCTGTTCGACACCACCCTGATCCTCTTGGTCTCCTTCCTCCACTAAAGGTGCTGTGGCATCTGAAAAACAACGCAGCTTTCACATAGCCGGTGAGCGGCAAGGCCCTGGGGGGAGGCAGGGACGTTTCTGGAGATGGTTTTGCTCAGAAAAGCACCCGGCTCCCTCCCTCGAGCCAGGCCTTGTGGGTGGAGACAGCCGAGCACGACACAGCAAAGCCAGTCCCTCGGGGACACCACGAGCTGTCCCCTCTGCCACACAAACCACACGTCTGCATCTCCTAAGGCAGCTGGAGGCTTTGCCATAAACTCTGTCTGAAAATACAGAGCTGAGGCCAGCCACTGGGCCTGCAGCTCCCTTCGATCCCTTCCTGAACTATCTGTGCCCTGCCAGAGGGCAATCTGCTCGTCCTGACAGCCCTCATCCGACTGGAAAGAGGTTCAACATCCCTTCTTTTATGTCCTGATTTCCTGAGCCACACGCACAGAACAGAGCTGTGCTACAGCTCACTGCCAGCCCACACCTTTAACAAGCCAGAGCTGGGACTAGTCAGCATCTCTGCACGTCTTTCTTTTTGATAATTTGTGCAGATAATGCCTTTATCTATCCAAGAGGCAGACACCCAGGATTCTGCCTCAGATTCTGCCTCTTCCTGGCTAAAGGAACACAAAAAGTGCAGTTAATTAAAACAGTGAACAAGTCCCTAGACTACTTCCAAATGAGATTTCTTCCACAACGTGGCATTCAGTGGCACTGAGTCCTACCCATAGGACCTTTACACCAGCACAAGGTTTTGTTCCGTGTATAGACTCTGTCCATCTCATCATTCAGCACGAATGATGCCGTACTGATGAACACATAAATACAGACGGATCAAAAAAAGAGCTGTGAGGCACAGCTAGCTCTGAGAGTGCTGTGAGTATCTTGGTGGTGCACCATGTGCACACCTCTGCCCCTGGGAGCAATGTGGGATTGCTCCTGGCTGTGCTGAGCTGATGGGATCCTGTGGTCACCACGTAAAAAGCCTTCAGGAAACAACCCACAAGCAACTCGCTCAACTACGAGCAACATTTCACACTCTCAGCCGTAGGCTTTCCAACCCAGTGTCCACCTTTAAATGAATTATCTCGTTCTGCAGTGGCAAACCTCACTTGTGATGAGACTCGTGAAGAGCACTTGTCCAAGAGCACGAATACTCCTGCTAAGAAACCCCAGCAGAACAAGGCACAGTGAGTTTTTTGGCAAGGTTTACCACGACCCCATCCATCATGGTTTCAAAGCAGTAAGTCAAAGAGCTCCCACCTTCCGTAGTTGGGGTGCTCTTAGCGTCAGATGTTTCAGAAACAGGCTCATCCGATCCATCATCGACTGGTATCTGAAGGGGATAGCCTGGAAAACATTCAAATGCTTAGAACAAGTCCTTGGCTACGAGTCACGGCCTACGTGTTACGAACCTCTACCAGCCCAGATCCACAGCAGCAAGGAATTGGAGAGTGTAAAATACCTCAGTGAGCAAGCAAAGCGTGAAAATGCCAACCAAAAGCACCGGTGCCATCGCCAAAAAGAACAAGCAGGAGCCCACCAGCAAAAGAAAAACCCAGTGAACCAGAGAGCTAGAAAGCATGGCACAAGCAGGAAAAGAGATCTCAGCAACATAAGCAGAAAAGATGTGCAATATTTGAGGGGTTGTTGTCCTCTCTGCCATCCCTAGAGCCGTTAGCTTCCCTCCCAGAGCAGGCTCCCGAACATTTCCACGATGTGTTAATTCTCGTCACTGCAAACCAGCAAGTCTCTGTAAAGGGCTCGGTGCAGCACGTAACGTACAATGTGAAGGCTTGGTTGCAAAAGTCATCTTTTGGAAGAGCAGGGCAAGAAGCACAAATCTCCTCTTTGCAAGGAGTCTGGGCAAATAAAATAATATCATGAGCACTGGAGAAAATGGCTTGGAAAAGAAGATTCAAACTAATGTAAGTGAAATCCCTGGGAAGCTGTGATGTGCAAAGATGGGACTACAAGCTGCGAGAAGCTCTGACTGAAATGTGTTATACAACCCATGAGGAATGGATGCTATGGATTCTCTTCAGAAGAGAGAGACAAACCCACTTATCTGGTGTAGGCTGTGGCCAAAGCACCTCAAGAAAAGAAAACCAAGATGATGTTTACATGGAGCATAGCCAGGAGTGAGTCCCACGTCTGCTGGTGTTGTGTGGGCTTCCAAGCTCAACTGTGGAGCATGGTGGAATGAGAAAGGAAAGGCTTCTCGAGAAATGCAGGTCTGAAATGTGGGACAAAAGACCCTTGCGTGGCTCCTGCTAGCAGAGCTCTCTGCTCAGTCCTCCCCTCTCCCTGTGCAGGTGAGAAAAGCAGGCAGCAAGCAGCAGCCTTGAGCCGTGTCTCAAAATAAAAGCAGTGCTCTACTTCGATAGCAAACTGAGGAGTGAACACAGAAACACGTGCCAAGCTGCAGCACTAAGATCACCCCAGGCTAGACACCAGAGGGATTTCTGCTCCTGCTGGGCAATGATATCAAACAGCAGCGTTTTCCTACAGCCGTGAACACCGGAGCACCTTGTGGGCCACCCATGTCCCCTGGCTGCAGCCCGCTGGTGCACGGCAACCTTCAAGGTCTCCTCCTGGCCATCCCCAAGACCCCCTTGCTGGCCCTGCTCTCCCCGGTTTTAGCTCTTTCTTCTCCCAGCAGTGGCCAGGGCAGGTCCTTTACACCACCTCCTCCTGGAGGTGCTCACCTGAGGGGATGTGCTTCTCCTGGCCAGCTGCGTGATCCTCCATCGTGGTGACGTCCTGACGCTGCTCCGCCATCTCTCAGCACAGTTACCTGGGGAAGAGGACAAAAAATCATCATGCATCAGGAAAATGCTGGCACCGCACACCCTCACCTGGTGCATTCCCTCCTCCTGCTCCACGCAGCGATTTTGGTTCACCAGCCAAACTCAGGAGCACTAAATACCCACCTGCAAGCAATCGACCAACTTCCAGCCATCTCTTCAGACACCGCGAGGTGTCTGCTTTGTTCCCTGTTCTGATGAGCCCTGAAACCCCATCGCTGTGCTTGGGGAAGGTCAGGGCTCAAGATACACGCTGCCTATTGGGTTTCACACCTGTGCTGCAATATTCCCCGGAGCATCCAATGCAGGCGCCTCCAAGTCTACCAGGAGCAGATTTTATCCGCAGTCGCTGAGTGGAGGGCAGTGGAAAGGGAGCACTAAGGTGCTGAAAATGTATCTACAGAAACGAGCCAACAGAGCACCCATTTTTCATAAAAGACATGTAAAGGAATGGATTTTCTTTGCGCACAGAGGGAAGGTCTAATGATTCCTGCACAAGCACCAGCATGTGCTGGTTGATGCATCCCTCTGCATAAGGGTATGGGTGAATTCTGCCCAGTTGCAACACCAAAACGACCCAGGTGTTTAGGATTTCCAGAGCAAAACACCCATCCTGGTAATCCTGGGCACTGCTCAGCCTCTGCTCTGCCACTGGAGCCTTGGCTGGCAGCAGGGCAGGGATGCCTGAAATGCCGACATCCCTCAGCAGGGCTGTGGTTGGGATTTCCAAAGGGGAGAAGGACTGAAAAACTATGCAGAGCCGACAAACCTCATGTTCAGCCTGCTGGGAAACGGTGCAGAAGGTGCCAGGGAAGCACAAAGCAACAAGAACGTCTTTATTTCATCCCGCTTGCCGCTCAACACCATTCCAAACCCTCACGTTCCTGTGGGTTGGCTTCAGAGGGCGAATCCGAAATTCCCAGCCGAGCCACATGCCCCACAAAGAAATCAAAGCCAGGATCACCTCCCACAGGGCCTGAGCGGGACCAGCACTGGGTCTTGACGCAGAAAAATGCTAAAATTCAGTTATTTTTTCCAGCGAGCATTGAGCTGCTCAAGGAAACGAAGCCGCCAACAAACATCCGCGCCTGCAAAGCATGGACCGTGTTTCTCCTTATCCTCCGTGCTAGCTGGACAGACAGTGGGTTTAGCTGACTTCCTAATAGCTGATATAATTACAGCCAGGGGCAGTGATTAATAACCAGCTATTAAGGGAAATGGCGAGTTTGCCATGACCGCCAGGAGCGCATGGATCCAGCAGCGGGGCTCCGGTTACCAGCAGCAAGGAAGCAAGCTCACGTGGGTTTGTTTGCTGGCAATAAATTCTCTGGATATATGGAACTAAGCAAGAGGGAAGCTCAAATGCCAGTAACCAGATCTTACCCCGTTTTTTTTAAGCCTTGGGAAGATGACTATGCAACTGAATTTCTGCCTTTGACAGCTATAAAGCCACCCGACCTAGCTGTACCGAGGAAGTTCGAGAACTTGCCCTGAAAGAAAATGGTTCACAAAAATGGAGGTATAAAATGGGAAGGAATAAAGTATCCATCGTTTGCCAAAATTTGGGGGGCTGCCCATCACAAATGAACGTCCCTAATTATTTGGGCATATGGCCGCCCTCCTCCCAGGGCTCAAAGGATCGCATTGATGCTATCCTGGTCCCGTTTGGCTGGGACTTGATCCTATTTACAGGTCTAGTTAGCACTGAAATACAAAAATATGTTGTTAACCTAGCATACAGAGGACATAAGAGGGTCCCTGTCCCACTCCCTACTGGTGGCCCCCCCCAGCCCAGCCCAGCTCAGCTCACTAAACCCCTGCAGGTACTAACAGCTCTGCTTCCAAACTGCTGACCCCAAGGCGAACCGCCCACAAACACACTGCTGGATTTCACTGAGGCTTCCTCCTCCTGCCTCCTTCTCTCTTTCCTCCCACCTGATTTTTGGAGAGGAGCACTTAGCCTCTCTCCCAGTCTCCCCAGAAAGACACGTTTCGTGCTTTCTTGCCTCCGGACAAGAATTTCCTGGGACACCATCCAGAGAGGACTCCTGGCTCGACAGCCACTGAGCTCGCGCACCGCGCCGGAGGCTCATCTGCTGGTGCTGTGCACGGCTCCCGCCTCAGCCAAAGCCGTCCTGCTTTTCCCCCGAGCACAGCATCGAGCATCTGTGCAAGCCTGGCACGACAGCAGCGAGCGATGATTCAGCAGAGGCCGGTGGATGTGCCGCTGACCTGCTGTGCTGGGGGTTTTCAGCGCCAGGAAAGGGCTGGGTGTTTTTTAGAGAAGCTGCTGGTTTCGCCGTCTCTCTGAGCACTGCAGAAAGGGCTTTAACGCTGCAATGCTCACGGCCAGGCAGAGGCAGGCTCTGTTCCCCCTGAGCTCCGTGCATACAGCACGATTCAGCCGGAGCTAAAGGAGCGGAGATGTGCCCGGGAGGATACAGCCATTAATTTTGCAGAGATGAAAGGAAGAGCTGCCTGCTCGGCTACAAGGAAAAAGGCACCACCAGCAGCCACAAAGATGCATCAAAAAATCACTCAACGATACCCTGAGAGCCCGAGAAACCTGGCTGCAGCTGAGGAGAAGCCCTGGATGCTCATTTATTTGGCCAGCATGGGGGCACAGTTTGCTGCGCGGAGCAGAAGCGTCTCCCACACGAAGCAGGTCATCCTCCCGTGGGCAGAGGAGGAGACGAGGAGCTCCTCAAACCAGCACGAGCCAAGGGGCACAGACAAGGACCCAGCTCCCACAAGGCTCCCGTGGCATCATGCTTTTAGCAGGAGAAATGCCCGCTCACCAGATGCCTCCTGCACCGCCCCGGACGCGTTTCCTGCAGCTCGCCCTCCGAGGCTGAGATTGAAACCCATCACAGCAAGGCTGATGGAATTTCACCGGGAACAGAGAAGTAAATAAATAAGGGCGGGCACGCAGAGCGAGCCGGTGGGTGAGCAGGAAGGAGCCAGCAGCACCATTATCTCTATGCTGCAAAGCTCTCCCAGCTGAATTCGAAACACGCAGGCCACGGAAAAATCATACAGCCATATTCAGCAGGAACGGCCTCATAAAGACACTTCATGCCTCTCCGATGGATGCTCAGCTGCATTCTCTCTCCTTTTTTTCTCACCCGTTGGACACAGCAAGCTCGGGACCGCGCTGGTGATGCACATGGGGTGGGGACGGATCTGTCCTGCCTGCAAAGCCCCTCTTATTCCAGGGGAACAGCTCGGCTTGGCTTCGGGTTCTTGAGTAATAAATGGAATTGAAGCCCTGAGAAAGTGCCTGTTTTGGATTCAGGTTTTTCTTTTTGAAGAAAGAGGGTCTGGGAATCGCACATGTGAGGAGCTGCTTCGAGTTCTGGACAACGCCTGTAATGACGATCTGTTTCTCCAGTGGGGGACGGGGAAATCCCTCTCAGGGAAAAACATAAGGGGAGAAACGCTCCAAAACGCCTGTAATAACAGCCCCACCTTGAAGCAGTGGCTTGGTAATGTATAATTACACCAACGAGAGCTGCCCGGAGATAAACTTTGGCAGCACCTTCTGCTTGGCAGATAAGGCACAAGCCCCCCTGAGCACCTTATCCGTTTCCAGCAGAACCATTGTCGTTCTCAGGACCACTATCTGCAACCCTACAGCCCGCCCCGTTACGAACAGCTCCTCCAAACCTCGCATTTTTCAAACCCGCAGCCCGCCTTGTGAGGGAGGAGGCGCCTTTATTTTGGGGCCCTTCCCAGCTGTGCAGCAAGGCACGCGAGGAGGCACCGCGGGGCCAGGGCAGGAGAAAGCGGCCACTTTCTGGCAGTGCCAGCTCTCCCACCAGCACCTCTGCTGGTGCAAACTGGTCAGGTCCCTCGTCCTAAATCCAATTTTTCAGGTTTGGCTGTTTTTTGCCGTTTGCACCAGTGCAGGAGGAGCAATTGGTGTTGTATGACGGCGCGCGGCCCTGGAGGTGGTTTGGAGGACGGAGCAGTGGTGCTGGGCTCCCAGCTGGGTTGGGAGGAGGTTCGGGAGGCTGGGGGCTAAGCCCAGAGCTGCCGAAACCAGGAGCAGCCCCTGCTGGGTTTAAATGGTGGCGTTGTGTGGCTCAGGCCCAGGGTGGTCCCTGCGGGACTCTTGTGCAAAATGGTAGGGGCTAAAAGCCTAAGTGGACGTGGCTAAAAAAGCAGTTTCCAGCCCAAAAGAGCCCAAAGCCTGCAGGACCAGGAGAAGTCTGGAGCGAAGCGAGGCAGAGCTTTAACAGCCACCGACATCACTGGGGTTGGGGTCAGGACGTGAGAGCTGTCAGAGTCAGCTCAAGGTCCAGAAGGCATTGAAAACAGGAAAAAAAATGGTTTTCCTTGTGGGATTTGGCAAGGATGCTGAAAGCGCCATCAGCACTCCCCCAGGAGGCTGCACAGACCTGGCTGTGGGGTCTCTGCTCGGCGTGGCAGCTCCCGTACCGCCGTCTGTGCGGTTTGCACCGAGCTTTCGGCACCAGCCCGACCTCAATTCCTCTGCAGGATGCAGTGCTCAGGAGCTGGGGTGCCAGAGCCACAGCCCTGGCATCGTCCTGCACCCTGATGTGATTCAGAAATTAAAGCAGCGCTCCTCTCCCATCGCCTGGTCCAAAGTGTATTTCCTAGAGGTGTCAGGAAAATGGTTTGGTGTGGTCTGAGCCGTGGGGAGCTCAACCAGAGCCGGGGTGGCACTGCCTGAGCGGAGCCCAGTGCTGGGCTCCTGGCACCTCCCCAGCACCACCCGCACGCGTGAGAACGGGGCCAGGCAGCGCAGCAGCACCTCCTCCCTCCACGAGGGCTCCAGCAGCAAGCACTGTTTCACAAAGAGGGGAGAACAGCCTGTGCAAACCAGGATTACTAAAGAAAAAACAATAAATGACCAAAATGCGCAATAAATTCTCCATTAGAGCACACCAAAGCCTTGTGTACGGGGCACAAACCAGCCCCAGGTGTCGGTAAGAAACTCCTTGGTGCTGCAGCACCTTCCTCCTCCTGCCCCATGCCTCCTGTGCTACAGACTGCAGGGTCTGGTGCTGTGATTCCTGCAGGGCCAGCAGCGATGGCACAGCACACGCAGCACACACAGCACACGCAGCACACGCAGCGCTCACCCTGCTCCCCTGGGACCAAGCCTGGGCAGCTTCACGCCCCACTCAGGTCCGGCAGCCCCGAGCCTCAATCCCTCAGCAAAAGGTTTCCTCGCCGTGAGAGGCGAAGAAAAACAGGGCTGGAGAACACCTACCCCACGGAGAGCGGCCCGGGGAGGGAAGCAGGTGCCGGGGACCACGCAGCTGCGCTTCGGTGGTGCTGGGTTCGCGCGGTGTGTTCCAGCCAACGTCGCCAGCACGGTCACAAAGGGGCACGGAACCGCGGCCCCGCAGCCCTCCTGCTGCCAGGGGCTTACCTGCAAGGGCAGCCGGCGCCCACTCGTGCTGCTTAAAAATGAAAACTCACCAAACATCAGCTATCTGATCAGTGTTACCTCTGAAAGGTGATCAAACGCAAGCAGGGGGGTTCACAAAGCAGGCTTCCGCCTGGATTACTCAATTAAAACGGAGTGACGGCCCTGTGAAACACCACCAGCCTGAAAGGCGCTTCATAATTCATAAGCAACTCCCTTTTCATCTCCTTTGTGTACTTTTCCAAGTGCTGTTTTTTCCAAGAAGCCGACAGATGAAGGAACACGGACGGCGATCTCGTTATTTGTCTGATACGCAGCGAGCTGAGGAATTAAACGGAGTTTTGAGTTCTCTGACAAGAGGCTCAAAAAGTTCCTCCAGGTTCAAAGACAAAAAAAATGCCTCTTAGAGAAGCAGGAGGGAGCTGCAATAGAAATGGTGTCAGAAATGCATTTTTCTACATTTTTTTTCATGTTTTTTTCCATGTGTAGGTGTAGGTGTCTGCTTAGAGGTCTGGGACGTTCGACACTTTCCCTGGATGCAGTCGTGAGGTGGGTTTGGGCTCGTGGCAGAGCAGCTTTGAGGCTCAGGACCTCATCCCAGCTTCACGCACACCCCTTTGGGTCAAAATGGAATAAAAAAGCTGGGTTCAAAGACACATGAGCTCAGGGAACCGTCAGAAACCATCCCTTAGGAATCTGACCGCTCGTCCAGGGCCACCAAGCTCTCAGCAGCTGGCGAAGGTCCCCAGGGCACGCCGGTGGCCAGAGAAAAGCCAAGGGCCACTCGTGCTGGCCAGTTCCTCGGCGTTTCTGAGAATGACACTAACACCATTTGCCATCCCGAATCAGCTTAGGCTCGCTTTGGCAGCTGGCTCCACGCAGGGTGGCAATCAGGAGAGCAGATTAGCCGGCCCCAGCTCCAGCCCCAGCCCGAGCAGCGAGACTTGGGAGATGGGAAACGTGTTACCTGCCCAGAAAAAAGGACACCACAAACACAGCCCCTGCTGGGAATCGCCTGAGGAGCACACGTGAGTATTTTGCATTGCAGGAACACCCACCCTGCGCCTTGCATACCTGCCAGAGGTGCAGATTGCTGCAGACCTAGCGCCATCCCCACATCCCATCAGGAAGCTCCTGGTGGACACCACCGGGATGTCCTTGTCCCCGATTTCCCTGGCAGACACCCCTGGGATGCCACCTTCCCTGATCTCCCCCCGACAGACACCCCCAGGACGTCAGGACCCACCTTTCGCCTCACCCGGAGCCGCACACCTCCGTGTCGGGCTGCCACCACCCCTTCCCACCTTTCTTTTTCTCTTCTCCTCCTGCCTCACTTGATACAGCCAAAAGCAGCCTCGTGCAGCCCCCCTCGAGCCCTGCACGCCCACACAGGGGGTGGTTGAAGGGCGTCAGTGCCCCGGATCCCCCCTCTCATTCCGCACTGTGATGCGAAGCTCGGGCTGCCTCCGAGCCCGCTGGCTTGAGCTAGATTAGGGCTCCGATCAGAGGGGCTTACACGGCAGGGAAAGAGAAGCCAGAGGAGTTTTGGAGCCTGCCCTTGCTGTTCAGCAGGCTCCGGGAGGATAGGAGGAGGGGAAGCCTCTTTGCAGGGATTTACGAGGCCGCCTTCGGATTTCGCCCCAGCCCCCTGCTGGAGTATTTTGCGTTTCAGAGCCATGAGATGGGCCGTGGGTAGCTCAGTTCTTCCTCCCCCAAAATCCTGCTTCCTTAGGAAGCCTTTAAGCAGTTTGAACGCGTAGAGCGGATCAAAGGGAAGGCAGAAGATCTTATTTACCAGCTAATTCCCTTTGACTCTTCCCATCCCGGGCTCAGCCCGACCGGCTGGAAATCAGAGCATCCCTGCTGCTGCAGGCTCACAGGCCAGCACCAGTCGGTGTTAACCAACAAAAAAAGGTGGCAGTGCCAAAGTGCCCCCAAAATGCTGCTGGAGTGTTTATGAATTAGGACCTGCCCCACCGAGCCTCCTGTCTCCTGGCTGCAGGTTGCACCGTGGGGAGGAAGAAATGGCTTTCCCGAGGACAAGGAAGGAAAGCAGACATCATCCCACTGCCCAGCAGCTGCCGCCCTCTTCTCTGTCGCTCCCGTGGAACAATTATAAAGGCTGCTCCTGCGATGGCAGCCCAGGGAGATCCCTTCCTCACAGCCGTCGGTGGCAAAACGAGCCCGGCGGGGCTCATCTGCTCGGGGACGCTTGCAATCCACCATGAACAGGACCGGTGGCATGGCCAGAGGTTCCTCGTGGTTATCACCACTTTCTTCCTTAATATGAGGTCAGGAACAAAGTGACAGGACCGATTTCACGCTCCACCAGTACCGGGACACGTCCCAGGGCTGGGAAAGGCTGGCGGACCGAGGGCTCAAACCCGAGGCTGGTGCTGAGCCAGCGGGGTTGCGCGGAGCTGGGTGCTCGGGGAGGTGCACGGCGCTGCACAGCACCAGGTCGGGGTGCTCGGGGTGCTTCTGGCCACCAGCAGCAGCTCCGTGAAAGCAGCTCTGTGACAGCAGCTCCGCTCTTCACCTTCGTGCAGGCTCCCGAGCACCGTCTCCATTTTACAACCGCTCGGCAGCGCAGCCGCGTGCCGTAGGACCCAGCAGAGCCGACTGCCGGTCTGAGAGCCACAGCTCCTGCTAATTCGGTCTCTCCACAGGCTTTTTGTAGCAGCACACGTACAGCAGCATCCATTTGCAGCGCCAGAGCCACCGGCTGGAGAAATGTCTGCAGCCCGGGGGGAACGCGGGAGCAAGCACCAGGCGGGGGTCACCCGCACAGGGCACAGAGTGGGGGCACCGGAGCGTTCGTGTCAAATGCTCCAAATGTTCTGCATTTAGCTGCAAAAACGTGCCGAGCCCCCAGCGAGGAGAGCAGGCAGGGCTCTCCCTGCAGCACCCGGCCACCTCCCTGCCAGCCCCAGCAGTCTCTTCTTTCTTTGCTGCAGCAGGAATCCTGCCTTTGCTGCGGTGCTCGGAGCCAGGCAGGGCCACATCCTGCAGTGCTGGAGCAGCCTCAGGGCGAGCACCGAGCAGGCTGAGCACCAGCCCCTTCCCCGGCCTCGCTCCATGCCGAGGGGATCAGCATGCAGCCAGACTGCAATTTAATGAGCAGAAACCCTCGTTTGCACCTGTAAATGGGTTTGGAGATGTGGGTAGGTGCTGTCACCTTCCATCTTGGCCACCATCACACGTGCACGCCCTGCACAAGGATTCGTGCGTGGCACTGAGCACCGCCATCTGTGTGATTCTGTCATCTCCTCGCCCTAGGTTTGCAGCTGCGGAGGGGGAAGCAGGGATCTCACCATCCAGCCACACCCTGAGCTGCAGATTTTGGGAAAGATGCTGTCGAGACTCAAGGTGTGCGTGCTGCTCGCTCGCTTTGATCTCAGCCGCTCCTCCCGCTTTGATTTCGCGGCGCCGACACTTGCTGAGCCCCGACAGCACAGCCTGGGCAGAAGTTCGGCGAACGTTCAGCTCAGGAACGAGGACACTGAATATCAAAGATGCTCCAGGCCACAGCCCTAGCCTACAAACACGTGATCCCAGCCAGCAGGGATGGGAAGGAGCCAGGAAGGTGCTGGGGACACCACAAAGGTGTGGGAGATTTTTTCAGGGCAAGGAAAACATTCAGGCTATCTCCTCGGGCTGGCCTTTCTGTTATGTTGAGCTGTTTCAGCACATAGCTAGAAAGGAAAACGATGACAACAGCACCATCTGCTCCAGCTGCCGCCACGGCCCAGGGCACAGCTGGCCTGAAAAATCCCCCCTTTCCTCTGCTGTGGCCCACGCGGTCCTGTGACAGAGCAGCACCGGTGCTCATCTCACCAGGACGTCACCGTGAGCCTCCTGATACCCAAACCGGGCACCAAACACCCTGCGGCCCCGCAGCGACCAGCTCCAGCACCCCTCAGGGGACTGGCAGCACTGGAAGGCAGCGGGACGCCTTATTGTGGCCGATCCTATAAATACAGGGGAAAGGAAGTCAGCTCTCTTACACGCTGCTGCCTCACCCTAGAAGAAAGGAGCACGGCAGAGCTCTCAGCTCTTCGGGACTCTCACATCAGCAATCGCAGGGCATCCAGAGGAAGATTTTAGCTTCTGCCCGATTTTTCTGCATCATTTTGCTCTCCCCTACCAGGAAACGTTTCAGTTGAAGTCCAAAGTGAGCGTGCTTCAGTCTTTCTTCTTCCAAGCCCAAAGATGCAATAGGATCTTCATCCAGCGCTTCCCCGTGCTTGTGTCGCCGCTGTCACGTTGGTGCAGAGCAGCAGAAACAAATTGCTCCCCTAAATCCTCTACACCAAGAGGCGGAGAGTTGTGCCTTGATTTTTTGTACTGAGGGAGCTCAGCTGGAACCGTGCTGAGGCACAGAGCAGACGAGGATCTTTAAGTGTGGAAGGACGAACAACAGCACGTAAAAATCGAGTGCTCAGGAGTCTCCCTCCAGCTCATCTTCACCCCACGAGGGCCACTTGGGACAATAACCAGGTACCCATCTCATCTCACCTCGATTCTAGCTTCGTTGAGCCGATGAACACATTTACAACAGCAGCAGGTGTGGGCAGCACCAACGGTGATAGTGCCATAAATCCAGGCCCTAAACGCAGCCCGAGCGGTAGCCCCGTTATTCCCCTTCCCAACCCAAAGGCTGCGGGATGAGAGGTTCAAAAACCAGCAGCCGTGTGCGTTTCATCCCGTGGCAGTCACCTAGAGGCCCAGGGGACGAGCAGTTGGAGCTGTCCACCTTTAACGTCTAGGATTTGGGCTCTGTCCTCGCCAGCACGTTGGGTAAAAATCAGCGAGGTGCAGTCAGCGTCCTCAGGGGCTTCGTCCCCCTTCATCTAAATGCAGCTCTGCTGTCACACGTCTGACACGCACGACAGGACAGCCTGCTCGGGAGCCTCACCTCTTGCCTAAAATAATATTGCTGCTGGTCTCGGGTTACGAGGATCCATTCACGCTCCCTAAGGTCACGGCTCCCCGGATCGCTAATACAAAGGCAGGAAGGAGCAGGGTGCGGGTGCTGCAGTCGTGCTTCTATAAAAATATCGCGGCACGGAGCAGAGACCGGGTGCTGCAGGAGGCTCTGGGCACACCCGGAGCCCCCCGGGGGAGGCAGGGAGCACTTGGCTGCGGCGGACGATGCTGGGTTTGCTCCCACGGCTGGCTTGAGCTGCAGCAAAACCAAACCTGTGCGCACACGAGGTGAGGGTCCGTGGTGTTCCCCCTCTGCATGGTGCCCGCCTGCAGTGCCTGGTGGCCCTTGCTGGGTCCCCAAACCCTTCTGATGCTCGCTGATCGCTCCTCGGCATCGCCTGGCACGCCCAGCTCGCTCCCGCTGGCTGCATCTCGCCAGAAATTTGGCAACGAGCACCAGCGAGGGGAGATGGTCGGGGCACAGAGGATTGGATTCTGCCATTTCAGGGCTCGAAGCAAGCACCGCGAGGCTCCGGGGTGCTGGAAGAGCAAACAAGCCCGGGGAGCGAGCAGCCCCTCCGTCAGAGGAGTGCCTGAGCAGAGTCACTAAGGAAACCGGCTTCGGAGCTGCGCAGGGACCTCAGACAGCCGTGACAATGAGCCCTATTATTAGGCACCATAAAAGCACCGACATATCGGGGAGATGAGGCTTTAAGAAGCGCTTTCACATCAACCAGCGTTCCTAACTCTCTTCCCCTCTACCCCCAGGTTCCTCCAGGCAAGAGGCACGGCAATTCAGCTGCCACTAAAGCAGGGAAAAGGCAAAAACACACCCAAAGCAGGCTCCCGAAACCACCCGCAGGAGGAGGACGCGCTGCCAGCAGCGCTGCTGCAGCTGAGATTCCGGCACCAGCCGGCGCTGGGAGCCCAGCCCAGCGCGTCAGCACCCTGCAGGGAGCCGGGCACGGGGCGCTTGCAGCCCCACAGCTCCTGCCCGAGCACCAGAGGCTCCCCGAGCGCTGCAGAGCCCGGGTCTGGGTCTGCCGGGTGAGATTTGTGATGGGAGGAGGGCTGGTTCCTGCTGGTTCCTGCCCCAGCTCCCGGTGACCCCGTTTTGATGTCCCGACCGCCGCTGCCATCCCCGTACGCCTCCTCCTCGCAGGGCCGTTGGCACGGGACAGGTCCAACACCCCAGCGCTGTCCCCATCCACCCTCAACGCCCCCATGTGCTGGGTTCTGCTCCTGGGAGCTTTGTGTGCTCCCATCTGCGCTCCCCAGCATCGCCCGCTGCTTCTGCCTGCCCAGCAGAAGGCACGGGAGAGCACGGGGGTTTCTGTCCCGTTTGGAGACGTCCATTCCCAAAAGAGCAGCAACGAGGCAGTGGTGAAACCACACTAAAAGAGGGGACTTCAGAGGGCAGAGCCCGCTTGGGGTAAAGCCTGCCCCTGAATTCCAGGCTGAAACCACCAAATTCTGCCCCGGGAGCACCTCCCAGCCCTGGGCTCCCCAGCACCACAAGCTACACCTTCAGGGACAGGAATTCTGCAACGCAGCCGTGCGAACCCAGCCCCGTCACAGTCCTTGCCCTCAAACCCCAAAGGGAATTTGGTGCCAGCCGCTCATCCCATTGCATGTGGGATCTGCAGTGGGATGGTAACAAAGCACTGGTTTGCACGAGGTGGGAGAGGAGCACGAGCCCCTTCCACACCTCTCTGTTGAGTTTCCTTTACCCCTGCCCGCAGCACCGTGAGGGATGCTTTCAGGTAAAGGTCACATTTTTGGTTTACACCAGATTCCCTCCTGCCAACCTGCAAAGCTACGAACTGACCTCTTCAAGCTCGTCCCGCGAGCCCCACACACCAGGACGGGGCCGTTTTGTCACCTCAGAGCCAGCAGGGGCACCCAGGATGAAGCTGCTCATTGCTCCTTGGTCCCTATTTCACTTCACTCCATCTCCTCGGCCCTCTTCTCGCCCCCCTTTCACCCACCTCGTGTCTCAGCACCGCTGGGACCGTCCCTTTCAGCCCTGCTGCCACAGCCAGCCACCAAAACAAATCCTCGCCCAGCACTTTGTGTGCTGCCTCTCCTCTTAACTCCTCAGCCGAGGAGGTGCCCAGCTGGCCAGATGTGTCCTTGCACAGTTTCAGCCCCAAAAGCACATCCCAAGCGCTTCTGTCCGATACGAGACAGCAAAAATGAGCGAAATGAGCTCCAGGCCAGCACAAACGTGCGCGTTACTGAGCTGGGCACTGCTCAGGGATCACGGGAGAGGTTTCCCGAGATGCGAGCAGTTTACAAACACCTCGAGGAATTTATTTTGGCAAAAAGCGACTTCACGCAGCAATGAGACCCGTGGGGCTGCCATCGGGCACCTCCAGGCGGGCAGGAGCTGGTGAGGAGCCGTGCCCTGAGATGCTCAGGAGCAGCAGAGAGCCCTGCAGCTCAGCACCGCGGGGGCTCAGAGCCCCAAACGTTATTCAAAAACCCCAATATGAGTGGTTTTAGCAGCCCAGCTCCTCGTTTTTGATGGGACAAGCACGGAGGTGGGCAGGCAGCAACACGGAGCAGCTCTGCAAGGAGTCAGGGCAGGTACAGCGGGGAGGCTGCAGGGATGGAAATCACCAGCCCAGCTGCAGCACCGATCCCGTCAGCTCCCTGTATCCCCTGGCGCTGCTTTTCCTTGGGTATTTAAAGAGCAGGCACTGGAAACAGAAGCCAGGCAGCAATGACTGCCTCTGCTCATCGGACTTCTTGGAAGGGAAAAGGGGAAAAAAAATCAGTGGCTTGATGCTCCGAGAGCACCCAGGGCTCATTAGACTTGCAGAGAAAATCCACTCCAGTCTAAAGGCGCAAATCCATCTCCTCCAGACTCTGGGGTAAACCGCATATGCTTTCCGCAGGCACTTAAAATAAAACCCAGCCCACGAGCAGCAGATTTCAGCGTGAAACAAAGCTCCACCTCGCAGATGGAGGGGCCCCATCCTGCCACGAGAAAAGGCTGAGATCCACTCGGTCCCTCAAGGCTGAGCTGCGCCCATCTTTAAAAAAAAGAAGAGGTCACCTACAGGGCCACGATCCTCTGCTATTCCTGCCACGTCCTGGGGAAAATCCTTGGGACTGAGGGCTGCTCGTGCCCCAAAGATGGGCAGGAGCTCAGCTCCTCGAGGATCAGTGCTCCCATCACCTCCTTTTCACGGCGTTCGGCTGTGGGGCAGACACAAGCCAGCAGCCCTGGGTTCGATCCTCAGCCTGCTGTGTTCCCGTGCAGCCAGAAGCGCTCTTTGCTCTCCCAGGAAGGGCTGGCAGCGCTTCTCCAGACCTCGAAGGTGCCGTGGAAGCCACAAACCCAGGCAGCGGGACAGCCACAGCCCTCCCACGCCGGCACCGAGCCCCAGCAGCTCCCGCACGCGCTCTCAGCATCACCCAGACCACGCAGCCACGAGCATCACGGGTCCGTCACGGGTCCACCGCGAGCTTCCAGCCCCCATCCCAGCCCCACACCTACCTGCGGCCAACCTGCCGGCCACCCCACCCCACCACCAGCAGGGGAAGGGGACTGGAAAACACTGGGAGCTGGCTGGGAGCCAGCCCCGGTCCTCTCTCGACCGATCCATCAGAGCGCCGCCGGGTCGCTGCATGGAGCCGGGCTGCCAGAAGCAGCTCGTTCTGCTCGGGACAAGCTCAGATGATGCAAAATTCAAGGTATTTTTTAAGGAAAAGGAGCACCAAAAGCAGACTGAGGCACCCACCTCGCCAGCGCGCATCGAGCATCCCCAGTGAGGGGCACCAAGCCCCGCAGGGACAAGGCGGTGCCACCTCGTTTCCCCCATTTCTCACCTCTCAGCGGGCTCCTTTTGGGGAAATGAGCACAAATTTGCTTCCCCGTGGCTCTCGGGGAGGGGAACGAGGGGAAATCGCAGCCCTGATGGTTCAGGACAGTTAAAAAAGCGCTCATTTGTCCCAAACTGGGTTTGTTGAGCGAGGTGGGAAGGGACGGATGGGGCAGGAGGAGGCTGGCAGCAGAGGGCGGCGAGGCCAAGCTGGAGGCTGGGGCTGGAAGCACTTCAAGAGGTGTTTTAATAAGGGGGGGGGGGAACGAGAGGCAGAGCCCAGTGGGGTCACGGCCCCAGCGGTGCCCTCGTCACCTGCGTGTGTCCCCCCCGGGCTCACCTGGAAGCTGGGGGCTGTCAGAGCAGGGCCGGGCAAACGCCCTCAGGGGGAGCAGATCTGGGTGTGAAGGCTTCAGAGCATCCCAAAGGAGCTGCCCCGTTAAATCCTACAGAGCTGCCCTAGCCCGGGGCCGACCCCAACCATCCTGTGACAACAGCACCAGGCTGCAGACACACACCGACACCCTAAAAACCCCTAAATCACATGAAAAGGGGGCTCCAAGGGAAAGCTCCGTGTCCCACTGTCCCCAAATCCTCTTGTTTTACACACAGCGAGGCAAAGGACAGCCCCTGGGCGTCAAACCCCAAACCCTGCCCACGCCAAACCCCAAAGGCTCCAATCCAACCCATTCCCCAGGGCATCCCCCAAACACCACTGATCCACCCAATAACGAGAGAAAAGAAAAAAAAAAACACTATTTTTTTTAATCAGGGGTGAGTTATCCGCCCCAAAAAGCCCCCACGTGCTGCGGGTGAGCGGGACGGCCCCTCGGAAATAAAAAATCCCAAATATTTGGCGTATCAAGGGTAAAAAAGAAAAAAAAGGGGTGAGGTTAGGAACAGGTTGGGTCGTTTCTCGTTTCACCACGGCGCTTTGCTGGCCCGTGAACGCCCAGCCGAGCACGATTTTGATGGAAAAAACGGGGAAAAAAATCGCGCTGCAGAAGGGAAACCCTAAAACGAGGCAGAAAGGGATGATAAAAACCGAGGAAACCCTCGCTGGGTGCATGGGCACGGCTCGGGGACCCTCAGCTGGGAGGAGAAATCCCCCGTACCGCGGCGGCAGCGCCATCGGGCTGCGCGGCCAGGTGCTAAAATCCCGCTTTTCCCACCCAAAACCCGCGTGTGGGGCCGATCCCCATCCCTCACCCCAAAAATCGGCTCCCGCCCCGCACGGGGAGTGAAGTTCCCCCCGGATGGGAATAAAAAAAAATAAAATAAATAAAAAAAACACAAAGAAAAAGGCGGCGGAGAAGCACGGGGCGTGGGGGGTGCGCGCTGCCCCCCTTTTGGGGTGAGATAAGGGGATTTTGGGACGGGATAACGGGATTTGGGGGCACAGCGAGGGGAGGAGGGGGGATAACGGGGACGAGCGGAGGGTGGCACCGAGACCCCAGCCCAGCCCCCCCGGGCTGGCCCCAGCACCCCAAAACCCGACAGCTTTCGGGGCTGCCCCCCCCCTTTTTGTCCCCCCCTCCCCAAATTTCACCCCAAATCCCAACAAAGCACCTCAACCCCCCCCTCCCCCCAAAAAAACCCCACACCCCCCCCGGATCCCCCCTAAATTTTAGGGCTGGGCGTGGACAGCTCCCTGCGTGTCCCCCCCCCCTCCTCCAAAACGGCTGGATTTGTATCATTTCGCCCATTTTAACCGATTCCCCCCCATTTTTCCCGACCCCCCCCCCCCACGCCCAGGCTGCAGAAGATGGCAGCGGGGCTGGGAGGCGCAGCCCACCCCTCCTTGCCGCAGCCCCCCCCCCACCCCGGGGCCCCACCTGCCGCAGGAAATTGGGGCAAAAACCTGCCAAAACGGCCAATAAATAAATAAATAAATAAATAATAATAAATAAATAAATAAAAATCCACCCCTTTTTTTTTTTGGGGGGGGGGCACCCAAAACCTTCAACCGGCACCACCACGAAGGGGGGTGGGGGGGGCACAAACCGGCACCTCAGTGCCCCCCCCCCCCATCTCCCCGCTGCTTCTTTTATTTTATTTTTCCCTTTTTCCGCCCTTTTCACGCTTTTTTTTGGCAGACCGGGAAGGGGGGGGTTACGGAGCCCCCCCCCCAAGCCGTATCGGTGGGTTTAGGGGTGCCCCCACCCCCAAAAATAACCCCCCCCCCGGGTGCCCCCCTACCTGCCGCCGCCGGGTGTCCGCACCGGAGCCGCGCTGAGGAAGCGACAGCGGCGGGGGGGGGGGGCGGGGGGGGGGCGGCGGCGGCGGCGCGCGGAGGGGGGGGGGGGGGCGGGTCGGGAGGGGGGGGGGGGGCGCGCGCGAGCTCCGGAACCTTCGCCGAGCCGCCCTGAGGGGGGGGGGCAGCAAGGGAGGGGAGTGCGCATGCGCCGCGCTGCTCGCCTCTCCCCCCCTCCCTTCCCTGCGCTCCCCCCCTCCCCTCCTCTCCCCGCGGGTGCGCATGCGCGGTGCTGGGGAGGGGGCTTTTGTCTGCGGGGCCCCGCCCAGCAGGGAGCGCTCGCGCGCTGCCCGCCCTCCTCCTCCCCCCCCCGCGGCCGCCATTTTGTGCTCGGCCCCGTCCCGCCCTCCCGCCTCTTTTCTTTTCTTTCTTTTTTTTTTTTTTTTTTTAACCTCTGAGGAGGCTTCTCTGAAGGGAACGAGCGCAGATCTGCTTCCCTTGGGGCTTTCAGGGGGAGCTGCATCCCTGCTGGTTCAGGACGGTTAAAAATAAATTTATTTGTCCCAGCTGGGTGGTGGTTAAACAGTATGTCACTAAGCACGCTTTGGGAAGGAAGAGCACATGGGGCTGTCCAGGGGCTGAAGGCTCCTCCAGCCTGGCTGCCACCCTCACCATCCCCTCACCTGCAGGCAGCCACCAATGTTTAATTTCACCCAAATTTAAGTTTTAAGCTAAGGAAAGGAAAAGCAGCCTCCCCCCTCCCAAGGCTGGCAGCCCCACCGAGTTATCTGCACACCTCGGGCTGTAGGGACACGCACACCCGGTGGGTGTCAGCGTGCTTGGAGGGATCATAAAAATCAGAATATCCCGCATTGGAGGGGACCCGTGAGGATCTGGGGCAGCTGACACCCACAGGAAGGAGGTGACAAGTGACCAAGTGACAGCGCAGGAGCACCGGGCTCCCTCCTCATCCCAGAAAGCCTTGCCTTAAGCCCTGGAAATCGGAAGGACTGAAGGAAATTGGAGGCTGAAGGCACCAGCCTCAGCCCTTCCACCTGCCCGCATCACCTGGGAGCACAGCGCGGTGCTCGGGTGCCTCGTGCCAGCAGCAGAGAGCACTGCAAAGAGCTGCTGCCCCACCGGGCTTCTGTCCCTGCTAATTGGATTTAGCAGAAAAACTGCAGGAGGGATCTTCTGGCAGACAAGCTCAGATTTATTTTATTATTTTTTTTTTTTATCTGGGAAGCATTCCGGTGTACATCAAGGGCAAACAGCCAATTTAAGAACAGGCTCCTCTGACAGAGGTTGTGAAGGGGAAAACTCAATAAGGAGAGAAACAGAAGTGGAACCTGCAGCAACAGAGCTCCTAAAAAGCAGGCTGGACAAGTGTTGGTTCGGGGTGGTCCACCCTAGGCTGGAACAAGGTGCCTTACAGCTTTGAGGGTGAAAGCCCTTCTCTTACTAGGGTATAAGTAACTACATAAGTACAAGGTACAGTCAAATTAGTATGAAGTAGAAATAGTCATTTGAGGGCAAAAGTTTTGCTTTATGAACACACAACACCATGAGATAGGCTTACATGCATCACTTGTTTCTATTGACCTGAAAAAAAAAAAAAAAAAAAAAAAAAAAAAAAACAATGGGAGTGGCTCTTAAAGAATTTAAGAAGTGCCTGATATAAATTGATTGGAGAATTTCCCCAGGGTAAGCACATCTGTGCAAAATCTCACTGCTTTGGGAATTGTAAAATGAATACTCATGCTATGAGGGGATCCATCCTTGTGACAAGGAATGAATTTGAACTCGCAGCGCAAGCAGTGAGAGCCCGATCCTGGACCAGCAGCTCTTCCTACAGGCGGCATGGATGCAGCAGGAACACAGGAGTGACTGCAGAGCAGCTGAGCACCCTCTAACGGGACTGTTTCATCATCTAACAGGGACAAAACCAGAAGGGACCTCCCTGCTTTTTGTTTCCTAGCAGGAATTATTAGGGAGAGTGACACCTGGCTTTCTGAAGCCATCTGCTGGTGTTCAGCTTTGCCTGCCTGAATGTTCTCAGGTCACCAGGCACCGAGTCCCTTCAGTATCCAGGAAATCACAGGCTGGGAAGTATTAACTGGTCCCAAGGGTGTTCAAGCACTGCCACTCTTACCACAGCCTGACCATCTAGAAGATCTGCTGGTTAAGGCGAGTCAGGAATAAACTGCATCAGCTGATGGACCCGGGACTGTAGTAAAGCAGCAGTGCTTCCCCAAAATCCTGCAAGGCTGCACCACACCTCCTGCCCTGGCCCAAGACCCAGCTATGCAAGACTTGTGGCACTGCACTTGAAAATAAAAAGATGCTGAGGGTTTCATATCTAGAAAGAGCAAAGAGCAAAGGCCCAGCATCTTGCTGCCCAATTCCCTCTGTGTTCATAGGGACAGAACCACATGGGTATTCCTGGTAAACAAGGTTCCTACAGAGAAATACTCAAATCCACACCCAGCTTCTCTTTCTTTTCACCCTGCAGGGCCAAAACCGGGGGCTGAATGGCTGTGTCAGAGGGGCAGCAAGTGGCAGAAGATTCCTGTACCCACATACCACGCAGCCACTGCTGGTTTGCTGCAAAACCACCTCCTTGATGTGAAACCACTGTGCAACAAGATACTCGATAGCTCACTCCAGGCTATTCCTTCCCCTCCATCCATTTTGCCCTGCTACTAGAAAGAAAAGAAAAATACTTTTTTTTTTTTTTTTAAACAAATTATAAAGGCAACCTTTAAGGAGGAAGGCTTTAAGCTTCCAAATCTGCTTCCTCCTCTGTAAAACAGGGCTCATTTTCCCCACAGGTGTATTGCACCGCAGCAAGGTTTTCCCCAGCAGGTGCTCTGGAAGGTAACCCATGATTTCTCAGGTCCAGCCTGCAACGGGAGCTGCAGAACCGCAACTGAGTGATGGGTTCTGGCTTACGGTGGTTTTAAGCCTGATGTCCCCAAGGCCTTATCTGCCTGCAAGCTGCTTCATTTCAGTCACTTAATTCAGATTAAGGCTGGCTTTTGCAAAACCACAGTGATCCTAGTTGAAATAAATACTCAAATTCTGCACTAGCATAATTCCATTACAGCACTACCCAGATCCTTTCCGCAACCTAGCCGTTAAAAACTTCACCTAGAAAAGGAAACGGGGAATGGCTTGTGAAATGATTTCCAGCCAGGGGACAGGACTGCTCCTCCTGAACCAATTCCAGACGCTATGGTGGGCTCGCAGACCCTAAGACGACCCCTTCCCGGGGGCAGCCCGGGCAGATGCAGCCCCCAGACTCGCCCCCAGGGCACGGCCACCAGCGCAGACAGTGCCGGAGCAGGGAACCGGCTGGGCTGTGACATCTCGCCGTGCTTTGAGGCCTCTCCATGGAGATGGCAGCAGGGAGCCGGGCTTTGCACAGTTTCCCAGCCGTGCTCGCACGCCGCTGGGAGCAGCAGGAGAGCGGCATTCCTGCCCCGAGCAGCCCGGAGCCTCCCACCCGCCCTTCCCAGCAGCTCAGCCTCTGCGTGCGAGCCCGCGGCTCGGGAGGGGATTAGAGCTCAGCTGGCTCCGTTTCCCACAAGTTGAGACCAAACGCACGGATTTGCGATTTGGGCACGGTTCTCCACCGTCAGCTTACGTGTCGATTGCATGGGCAGGCTCCAGGAACACGGCACAGCCCCAGAGGGGCTGTGGGGCCGTGGGTCGCACACGCACGCCCCGTGACTCAGCAGAAAGAGCCAGCCGGCTCCTCGCCGCCCAGCGCTGCCCCAGCACCGTCCCCGGGTCGGAGAGCCCTGACGCCTTGAGATTAAGGCCCTCACGCCGCCTCACGTGCTTCCCTCATGCCCCCACCCCAGCTGGAAAAAGCTTATTCCTTTTTCTTCTCAGTTGGGTAACGTGGAAGGCATGCAAAGCCCGACACCGAAAAATATATAAGACCCTAAGGTGTTGGGTTTATTTTAGTAATTAATGCTTGTTCTGCTTCTAAGCTCTACTACAGCAGCTTTGCAGATGGTTTAAACGCTGTGTTTAAGAGGCAGAGTTGCTAGCTGGGGAGGCACAGGATGCACCAACTTGTTACGTGACCTTGGGGGAATTTTATGGGGTTTGCAGCCTCACCTCGCCTCACTTGGTGTCAAGGCAGCGAGTGCCTGCAGACAAGTCAGGGCCATTCCCAGCCGTGCACCCGTGCCAGCAGCTCCCTGCCTCGAGCACGGACCCGGCACATCCACAGCCTCTGCACAACCAGCGGGCGCTGCTCTGGGCGTTACAAGTCCCTTTTTTTGGGAGCAGGCACCAGCACCACTGGTGGCCCCGCTGCACAATTTCCCAAATTTTCAGGAGGCTCAGGAGCCCCACAGCAGCACCCTCACCTCCCACCCGCAGGGAAGCAGAATGCATCCTTGAGAGACTGAAACAGCAGCAGAAATAACGTCACCCCAAGGAGCTCACGTCTTGGGCAGGACTCAGGGGTGTCCCCCAAAATGCTGGGGCTTTCAGCACAGTGCAGAGAGCAAAGCCAAGCGGCTGCGTTAAGCAGGGAGGGAACCCCAGCCCCCCAGGTGATCCCACAGCTAAAACAGACAACCCATAACCCCTGAAGTGAAAAAGATCCACCACCTGGCTGGTGCACATTTAATAAAGCCCTAAAATTGCCTCTTACTGCCCCCCACTTCCCTCCCCCAGACCCCAAACCCAAAGCACCCACCAGCCCTCACCCAGCCAGCATCACACAGCCCCCAGAGCCACCCCCGCCCCTGTTTGAGGTTAAAAGGCCCCAGCTGGCCCCTGCCTCCTCCCTTACACCCCATAACGGAAGTACGGGGGCAGTGTCAGTGTGCTCACCTCTGGCTGTATGAGTGTGCAAGCCCTGCTGCCCTGTGCATGCCTTGGTAGCACCACAATAGTGAGCGTGCTAATGCTTCCAGCACAGTGAGTGTGCAAGGCGTGCTTCTGCCAGCACGGTGAGTGTGCAGGCATGTAGGGTGTGCTTCTGCCAGCGTGATGGGCGTGCAAAGTGTCCCTCTGCCAGCACGGTGTGCAATCATGCAGGGTGCTGCACGGCTGGCACGGGGAGTGTGCAGCCGTGCAGGGTGTCTTCTGCAAGTCTGGTGAGCGTGCACGGTGCCCCTCCACCAGCACGGTGAGCGTGCAATCATGCAGGGCATGCTTCTGCCAGCACGGTGAGCGTGCAATCATGCAGAGTGTGCTTACGCCAGCAAGACAAGCACGTGAAGTGCCCCTGTGCCAGCTCGGTGTGCAACCATGCAGGGTGCCGCTCTGCTGGCACGGCGAGCGTGCAGTCACGCGGGGCGTGCTCCTGCCAGCACAGTGAGCGTGCAACCACGCGGGGTGCCCCTCTGCCAGCACGGGGAGTGTGCAACCATGCAGGGGGTGCTTCTGCAAGCACGGTGAGCGTGCAAAGCGCCCCCCCGCCAGCACAGTGCGCGTGCATTTGTGCAGAGAACGCTTCTGCCAGCACGGTGCGCGTGCAATCGTGCAAAGCGCGCTCCCGCCAGCCCGGTGCGCGTGCAAAGCTCCCCCTTGCACGACCCTGCCCACGCCCCCCCCCCAGCGTCCCCCGGCCCGGCAGGGGGCGCGCGCGCGCGCTCGCGGGGAAGGGGCGGGGCGGGGCGGGGGGGGCGCGCTGCGCGCGCGCGGGCAGGAGGCGGAAGCGGCGCGCGGCGGCGGGGGCGCGCTCGGCGCCCGTGAGGCTCCTTAAAGGCGCCGCCGCCCCCCCCTTCCTCCCCCCCCACCCCCCCCCCCTCCGCGTGCCCGGGGACGGCAGCGCCGCGCGGGGCCGGAATGAGCAGGTGGGGGCCCCCCCGGGACACCCCCCCCCGCCCCCATCACCACCCCAAAAAAGAGACCCCGGGGGGGGGTGGCGGGCACGTGGGGGCGCTGCCTCAGTTTCCCCGGAGGGAATGGGGGGGGCTGGGGGGAGGGGCTGGGGGGGCACTGAGGGCTTGTTGGGGCTGCGGAGGGGGGGACTGGAAGGGTGAGACCCCCATGGGGGGGGCAAGGTGGGGGAGCCCCCCCCCATATCCCCCCCTTGGACCCCTGCCCGTGGTGCCTGAAGCCCCCTGGGTGTCCCCCCCCCCCCCCCCCCGGGACCCCAGGGTTTGGCCCTGCTGCTGCGCCCCTCATCTTCCTCCCCTTCATCTTCCTCCCCCTGGGGATTAACTGGCGGCCTTCCTCACCCTTCATTGCTCACCCTCCTCACCCCTCATTGCCAGCCTTCCTCCCCCTCCTCTTCCTCACCCTCACCCCCAATCGCCCGCCTTCCTCACCCTCACCTTCGCCCTTAATCCCTGCCTTCCTCCCCCTTCACTGCCCACCTTCCTCACCCTCATCTTCCTCACCCCTCATTTCCAGCCTTCCTCACCCTTCATCCCCTCCCCGGCTGCATTTTTGGGGTTCTCCCTCCCTTGGGGGTGCCCACATGCCCCCCCCTGCAGTCCCTTTCCCTATATCAGCCCCCAGCTCCGTGCCCCCCCCGGGCTCTTTCCTCCCCACTGGGGGCTGTGGGAAGGATCCGGCCCCGTGTTTGTGACCCCCCCCGGAGCGTGACAGCCTCACCCCATGCAGCACCCATGGGTGGCACCCGGAGCCCTGCGCCCAGCCCCGAGGGGCCGCGGCGACCTTGGGGAGGTGCTGAGTCAGGCCCCGAAGGCGTTTGGGGTTTTTTTGGCCCCGCTGCCTCCGTCTGCGCTCAGCGGCCGTGATTTATCCCTGGGGGGGGGGGGGAGAGAAGAAAACCCCCCGCTGCCCCCCCCGGGAGGGGATCCCTGCTGGCCGACCCCATAGCGGGGGTGCTGTGTGGGGTTTGGGGGCTGCATCCCGCAGGATGGGCACGCTGCTGGTGCTGCGCTGCAGGATTTGGGGCGTGCAGCCGCTTTTTGGGGGGGGTCTGCGAGGAGGGGGTCTCCCCCCACGTGCCCATGGGGCTGCCCTCGGAGCCAGGACCAGGAGGGGGCCGTCCCCAGCACGGGGCTCCTGCTCTTTGGACCTTGTCCCTTAACCAGCACTGGGAGGGGGGGGGACACACAACATCTCCCCCCCCCGGGCCCCGTGGGAGCAGCACCATGGGGTGTCCAGGCCGGCTGCCAGCACCGTCACCGGGCGTTATCGGGGCCGAGCCGGCCCCAGGAGGGGTCCCTGATGGGGGCAGCACGATTACGGGGGCAGCAGCGGGGTGGGGGCCGCGCCTGCCCCCTGCGCCCTGCCGATAGCGGCGCACGGAGCAGCCTCACACCAGGGATGCTCGGGTCCGAGCCGTGCCCGGCCCCCCCGGTGGGCTCGGGCGGACCCCCCCGACCCATTTTTATGTTTCAGGAGGGCAGCGCCATGGCCGAGAAGACGTCGCCGGGCCCCGGGGGGGGCATCACGCCCCTGCAGCAGATGCTGGCCTCCGGCACGGGCGCCATCCTCACCTCGCTCTTCGGTGAGGGTTGCGGGGCTATGGGGGGGGTCCCGGGGTGGGGGGCACCCCGGGAGGAGGCTGACGGGGGGGCTGTCGTTGCAGTGACGCCGCTGGACGTGGTGAAGATCCGGCTGCAGGCACAGAGGACCCCCTTCTCCAAAGGTACCCCGCTGGGGCTGCCAGTGGCAGGGATGTCTCCACTCGTGCCTGGGCGCACGGGGCCGTGGTGGGGGTGCTGCTGCCGTGCCCCCCCCCCGTCCTCCTTCCCCTCATTATGGCCCCATACTGGAGCTGGGCCAGTGCTGCGGGGCTGGGTGGGGGGCTCAGCATGCTCTGGAGGCTCCCCATCCCCTGGACCTGCTGCCTCTTGTGCTGCTGCCCGAGCTGCGGGGCTGCTCCGTGCTCCTCCGGGTGCCAGAAAGGTGCCGACCCCTCCACCGTGGGGGCTTTGCCCCATGGAGGACATCGGGCACAGCCTCTGGGCTCCCCGCAGCCCCGGTTTGGTGCCGGCAGGGCTCTGTTCCCAGCCCCTTTTTGCTGGTAGCCGGAGGGTGGCCCGTCCCCGGCGCCCCGCTCAGCCTGTCCCCGTTGTGTTTCAGCGTGCTCGGTGCGCTCGGCGCCCTGGGGCTCTCGGCAGGCCACGTGTGAGTACCGAGCTGCTGCTGGTGGCTGCAGGGACGTCCTGGTCCTGGTGTTTTTCTTTTTGCCTGGCCGTCCTCGGTCCTGCCCTGCGGCAGAAGCATGCCTGCAGCCCCTGGCCTTGTGCTGTCGCTCTGCCCCGCTGTGCCAAAGCCTCCCGGGATCTCCTGCTCGCTCCTGCTGGCCTTGCTGAGAGCGATGCGAGGCCAAGGGGCAGGATGCTCATGGCCAGGGGAGCTCCCCCAGCCTTGGGGGCATCACCCATGGCCTCGCTGCCTCCCCCAGGGTGCCCCCTGCCTCCCCCAGGGTACCCCCTGCCCTGTGGGGTCGCGGCCAGCGAGGCTCCTGGCTCTGGTATGGGGCTCGGGAGCTCGGGTTCGGTGCTCTCCTGGGACAGGCAGGGCTGATTTGGGGCCGGAGGGGTCCGGGCTGGGCTCTGACGGTGCCGCCGTTCCCTCCTGCCCCAGGGAAGTGCTTCCTCTACTGCAACGGGCTCATGGACCACCTCTACGTCTGCCAGAACGGCCCCGGCTGCACCGCCTGGTACAAGGCTCCCCCCCCCACACGCTTCACCGGCACCCTGGTAGGGGCTGCGGGGGTCTCCCCGTGCGGGGTTGGGTGTTCCTGGGGGTGTGTGGGGGGTGCTCGCCCCTCTGCCCCCCTCCCACCCTCCCCCGGGCGCTGCGCTCTCCCCGCAGGACGCCTTCGTGAAGATCACGCGCTACGAGGGCATCAGGTCCCTGTGGAGCGGCCTCCCCCCGACGCTGTGAGTTGTACCCCAATTTTTGGGGTCTGGGGGGGGGCGCACTGACCCTGAGCCTCACGCCGGGGTGCCCTCACCTCCCTCCTCCCCGGCAGGGTGATGGCAGTGCCGGCCACCGTCATTTACTTCACCGCCTACGACCAGCTCCGGGACTACCTGCACGCTCGCACCGGGAGCCGCGGCCACCACATCCCCTTGCTGGCGGGGGCCCTCGCTCGCCGTGAGTACCCCCGAGCACCCCCAGCCCGCAAGGAGGGGCCCGGCTGTGCCCCCCAGTGGGGCTGACACCCCCGTTCTTCCCCTTTGGGCAGTGGGCGCTGTGACTGTGATCAGCCCCCTGGAGCTGATCCGCACCAAGATGCAGTCGCGGCAGCTGAGCTACCGGGAGCTGCGCGTCTGCATCCAGTCGGCGGTGGCTCAGGACGGCTGGCTGTCCCTCTGGAGGGGCTGGGGACCCACCGTGCTGCGGGACGTCCCCTTCTCCGGTAAGGCTGGGGGGCAGGGGGTGGCACGGGGGGGTCACCGGGCAGTGTAGGGGCTTCACCTCTCCTCCCAGCTCTCTACTGGTTCAACTACGAGCTGGTGCGCGAGTGGCTGTGCGCCCAAGCCCGGCTGGATGAGGCCACCTTCATGATCAGCTTCGCCTCCGGGGCCATCTCCGGCACGGTGAGAAAGGGGTCTTGGGGTCTGCAGCCCCCCCCCAGGGGGAAACAGGGGCACAAAGGGCTGGGGCTGTGCCGTGGCCGTGGGGTCGGGGAGCTCAGCCCCGCGCGCTCGCCCCGCAGGTGGCCGCGGTGCTGACGCTGCCCTTCGACGTGGTGAAGACCCAGCGGCAGATCGAGCTGGGAGGCAGTGAGATGCACCCGGGTGAGGGGGCTTGTTGTGGGGCGGGGGGGACAACGGGGAACCCCCCCGGCACCCCCTAACCCCCCTCTCCTCCCGCAGTCGCAGCCTCCAAGCCCTCGTCCACCTGGCTGCTCATGCGCCGCATCCGCGCCGAGTCGGGCACCCGGGGGCTGTTTGCAGGTGAGGCTGTGACCCCCCCACACGCCCTGTCCCGGGGGGAGTTTTGGGGTGCCCCGGTGTCATCGTGGGGCTGATGGCACTGTCCTTGCAGGGTTCCTGCCCCGTGTCATTAAGGTGGCCCCCGCCTGTGCCATCATGATCAGCACCTACGAGTTCGGCAAAACCTTCTTCCAGAAGCTGAACCAGGAGCGGCGGCTGCGGGGATTGTAAGGGGGGGGGACACGGATGGGGACTGTGGCCCGTGGGACAGGGACACCCCCCGGACTGACCCCAAGTGCCTTCCCGTGCGCTCTGCTCCCCGCTGGCCCCGTGGTGTGGACACGGTCCCGGGGGCTACCCGGCCCTGCCGTGCTGGGGGCACGCTGCCTGCTGTGACACTGGGGACGTGGCCCCCCCCCCGGCCCTCCCTCAAGGCTGGACAGATGCTGCTGGACTGACTCACGGACTTTGGCGAGGTTGGGTGCCCCCAGCCTCCCACCAGGCTCGGGGGTAGGAGCGGGGGCTCCAGCGTGGACCAAACCCTGGGGGCTGCCCCCCCGTCTGCCCCCAGTTACGCACAGCCTCCCCTCCTGCCCCCGCGTGGGGTGGGGGCACCTCAACCTCACAGCCCTGCCTCTGGACCCCCCCCCAACCCCCTCAGGACCTGCTTAGACCCTGCGTGGGGACAAACCTCGCTGCTGCTCTGGGGGGGGGCAGGCTCTGTCCCGTGCCCCCTCCCTTCACCGCGAGGACCTGCCCTGTGCCCGACCCCCTCCCGGTCCCCCTGGGGGCCTGGGGGGAGTTTCTTTTATTTTCTTAAATAAAACAAAATGGAATTTGTGTCTTAGGGCGCGGAGCCCTGCCCCTGGTCCCTGCAGGGCTGCCTGGCTGTGTGCGGGGGGGGGCGTGGGAGGTGTCCCTGGGGCTGGCAGTCGTGTCCCTGCTGCCAGGGGACAGTGCTGTCACCCACCAGGATGGGGCTGGGGGGGCTTGTTTGGGGCACGGGGGCTCCCAGCACCCCCCCATATCTCTTTATGGGGTGGGGGGGACACACAAGGCTGTTTTCCCCCTCCCAGCTGGCCGGGTGCTCACGGGGGGGGCCAGCTCGTATCGCTGCGTTTATTGATTCCTTTCGCTCCAACAAGGCAAGCTGGGGCTGAACCAAAACCCAAAAACACCCCAAACAACCCAAAACCCGGGGGGGGAATGGGGAGGCAAGGAGGGGGGGGGTCCGATCGCCGTTGTGGGCATGCGGCTGCAAGGAGGGACGGGTGGTCCCATGGGTGCTGAGGCGGGGGGCTGCTGGAAGAGCTGCGCCCCGAGCCCTTGGGATGGCAACGGGGCCGTGCCCGGACCCTCACCCCTGCAGGGGGGCTCACCCCAAGCCCCCCTCCTGCACCCCGCAGCACAACCCCGGTGTCCCCGCAGTTCGTCACCTCCTCCCCAGCCTGGATGGACAGGAGGAAGGGGGGGGGACACACACAGACACATCCCGGTCCCGTTCCAGCATCCCCATCCCAACGGGTCCACGTCTCCAGCCGGGGTCCGGGCTGGGGGTCCAACGCGCAGCCGGGGTGGGGTGCAGAGAAGAGGGGGGGGGAGGACGCCGTCCCCGGCCTCCCCGATGGGTTGGGCGAGTCCCTCGGTCCTCCGTCGGTCCCAGGGTGGAGGGGGACGAGGTCAGTCCTCGGCGGCGGCGGCGGCGCTGGGCGAGGGGGCC
Source organism: Aythya marila (assembly GCF_965140915.1). Classification (NCBI taxonomy): domain Eukaryota; kingdom Metazoa; phylum Chordata; class Aves; order Anseriformes; family Anatidae; genus Aythya; species Aythya marila. The sequence goes on from NC_139066.1 coordinate 3,686,538, forward strand.
GGGGGTCTCAGCTGGGGCTGCGGGTCGGGCTGGCTTCGTTGCTGTCGCTCACCAGGCACTCGTTGGACTTGAGGCTGGCCAGGGACTTGCAGCTGGGCAGGGAGGCCAGGGAGCCGCAGAGCCCCAGCATGGAGGGCGTGGGGTCCTTCCCTGGGGGGGCACAGAGCGGGCGTCGCGGGGGGCTGCGGGTGGCGACGGGGATGGGGACGGGGACGGGGAGCACCCCTTTGGGATCGCCGGGCTGCGCCGCGGATGGCCTGGGGACCCCGGGGCTGTGTGGGCAGCGTCCCTAGCTTGGGGGGGTGTGAAGGGCAGGAGGGGCCCCGTGCAGCACCCCATGGGGGTGGGCGAAGGGCGGGGGGGGGGGGGTCTTACCCAAGGGCCCCCAGGGCTCGCCTTCGCGCTTGCCCTCGCCCAGGCGCTGGGAGTCGGAGCTGAGGCTGTTCTCGGCCGAGAGCTGGTCGGTGCTCACGAAGCTGTGCCTGCGGAGGGACGGCGCTCAGCCCCCGTCCCCCCCCCTCCCCGGGGCCGTTTTGGGGCGCGGGTCGGGCGGCTCTGCCCCCCCCCCCTCCCTACACCCCCCCGGGGGTTACCTCCTGTAGAGCTTGCCGTCCGAGCCGCTCTCGTTGCCGTTGAGCGTCCCCAGCGAGGGCCACTGGTTGACCAGGGGGGTCACCATCTCCTTGGAGAGCTGCGCCAGCTGCGTGTTCTCGCAGGGGATCAGCCCCGTCCTGCGGCACACGCGGGCGCTCAGCGCACGGGGCAGCTGCAGGCGCCGGGCACCCACCACCCATCGGGTCCCATGGGGTATACGGGGCACTGGGGGCACACCATGTCCTACAGGGCGTATGGGGCACTAGGGACCCTCCATGTCCTACAGGGTATATAGGGTACTGTGTACTCATCATGTCCTACAGGGCGTATGGAGCACTAGGGACCCTCCATGTCCTACAGGGTATATAGGGCACTGTGGACTCACCACGTCCTACAGGGTGTATGGAGCACTAGGGACACTCCATGCCCTACAAGACATATAGGGCACTGTGGACTCACCACATCCTACAGGATGTATGGGGCACTAGGGACCCTCCATGTCCTACAGGGTGTATGGGGCACTGGAGACCTACCATGTCCTACAGGACATACAGAGCACTAGGGACCCACTACGTCCTACAGAATGTAGGGAGCACTGGGGAGCCACCATGTCCTACAGGATACATGGAGCACTGGGTACCCACCATGTCCTATAAGATGTATATGGGACACTGGAGATCTACCGCATCCTACAGGATGTATGGAGCACTACAGACCCACCATGTCCTACAGGATGTATGGGATGCTGGGGATCTACCACATCCTACAGGATGTATGGGACACCAGGGATCTACTATGTCCTAGAGGACATATAGGGCACTAGGGACCTAGCACTTCCTATAGGATGTATGGGACACTGGGGGTCTACCATGTCGTACAGGACATATAGGGCATTAAGGACCCACCGTGTCCTACAGGACATATGGAGCACTGAGAACCCACTACATCCTACAGGACACATGCAGCACAGTGCACTCCCCACGTCCCACAGTACATATAGGGCACTAGGGACACACCTCGTCCTATAGAACATATGGAGCACTGTGGACTCACCATGTCCTATGGGGCATATGGGACACTGGGGACCCACCATGTCCTACAGGACATATAGGGCACTAGGAACCAACCATGTCCTATAGGACATACGGAGCACTGGGAACCCACACATCCTACAGGATGCATGGAGTGCAGTGAACTCACCGTGTCCTACAGGACATATAGGGCACCAGGGACCCACCACATCCCACAGGACATAGGGAGTACTGTGAACTCGCCATGTCTCAAAGAGCATACGGGACACTGGGGACCCACCATGTCCTACAGGACATATGGAGCACAGTGCACTCAACATGTCCTACAGAGTATACAGGGTGCTGAGAACCCACAACATCCTACAGGATGTATGGAGCACTGGGGACCCACCATGTCCTACAGGACATACAAGGCACTGGGAACCCATTACGTTCTACAGGACATATGAGCACAGTGCACTCACCATGTCCTACAGGACATATAGGGTACTGGGAACCCACCACACCCCTAGGGCTCGTGGAGCACCTAGGCGCTGGGTGCATACAGGATGCCAAGTCCCCCCCCCGACCCGGATCCCGTGGGGCCAGACCCAGCAGCAGCTGGGGGTCCAGTATGGGGCCGGTATGGGGCCAGTATGGGGCCGGTATGGGGCCGCACTCACAGCTGCTCCTGCAGCTCCAGGATGACGCCCTCCAGCTCCCTCTTCTCCAGCTGGTTCTGCACCATCACCTCCTCCAGCCGCAGCTTCAGCCGCTTGTTCTCCGCCTCCAGGTCCTTCAGCTGCGACTCCCGCAGCCGCACCAGCTCCTCCAGGTACCCCTGCGCGAGGCCACCGTCAGTGGTGCTGTGAGGCCCCCAGCGCCGTGCCGGGGGTGCTCAGACCCCATAAGGATCGGGACCCCACCCAGCGCCATGCCAGGGGTGCTTGGACCCCATAAGGATTGGGACCCCACCCAGTGCCGTGCCAGGGGTGCTCAGAGCATCCTGCATGGATCAGGACCCACCCATCTCAGAGTGTCCCATAAGGATTGGGACCCACCCAGTACTGTGTTGGGGGTGCTCAGACCCCATAAGGATCAGGACCCACCCAGTGCCATGCCAGGGGTGCCCAGAGCATCCTGCATGGATCGGGACCCATCCACCTCAGAGTGTCCCATAAGGATCGGGACCCACCTAGTGCTGTGCCGGGGGTGCTCAGATCCCATAAGGATTGGGACCCTCCCAGTGCCATGCCAGGGGTGCTCAGAGCATCCCGCATGGATCAGGACCCATCCATCTCAGAGCGTCCCACAAGGATCAGGACCCATCCGACCCCATCCGTGACCCCCATCCCCCCCCGTCCCCATCCCCTCTCCTCCTCCCCGGTACCTTTTGGGCGTAAACGATGCGGAATTTCTGCTCCATCTTGCGCCACTTGTTGTACCAGCTGTCCTCGTCGGTGACCAGCGGCAGGTAGGGGTGGTCGGGGGAGCTGTCCTCGCTCGTGCTGCTCTCCACGCTGCCCCGCTCCTCTTCCTCGCTCAGGTAGTCGTAGCTGGAGGGGGGGACACACACGAGGGGCTCAGGGGGGTGGGCACGGGTCAGGGGGACCACGGAGAGGGGCAGGGGCTGCTCTTACCTCTGCGTGAACTTCAGGTAGGGCGTGTAGTCGATGACCACCGGCGTCTTGCCGTCCATCACTTCGCCCTTCAGGCAGAAGCTGGGCCAGGAGGGGGGCGCGGGGGGAAAGCAGAGGGTGAGGGGAGCCCTGGGGGGGGGCGCAGGGGCACTGGGGGGGGGCATCGTGTCCTTCTGCCCGTGTCCTACCTGAAGTCGATGGCGCCGAGCCCAATGAGCATCCCGGTGAGCACCGTGGACTCCTCCCGCAGCATGATGGCCCCGTCGTCGTAAAAGCGCCTGCGGGGACCAGAGGACGGGTGGGTAGATGGGGGGAGGAAAAAAAGGGGGGGGGAACCCCAAAAATTCCTCATTGTGCCCACCCCAGGTGCGGTGCTCACCTGGTGGTCCGCGTGTCGCGCAGGGCGGTGGAGATGTACTCGGACATGCGCTTCTCCATCAGCGCCACGCGGATCCACGCCCGGCCCTGCAAGGCAGCCCTGAGCGGGGTGCTGCTGCGCCCTGCACCCCCAAACCCTGCTCCGTGCCCCCCCCCCCACCTCGTCCTGGGGGGCAGGGGTGGTCCCCACTCTGCTTTCAGCCCAGGGAGGCCCTCCTGGTGAGTTTGTACAGGGGGGGAGATGGGGCTGTGGGAGGGCAGGGAGAGGGGATGGGGATGGGGATGGGACAGGGGTGGGATGGGGAATGGGACAGAGGGGATGGGAACAGAGTAGTGGGTGGGGATGGGGATGGGGACGGGGACGGGGACGGGGACGGGGATGGGGATGGGGATGGGGACGGGGACGGGGACGGGGATGGGGATGGGGATGGGGATGGGGATGGGGATGGGGATGGGGACGGGGATGGGGACAGGGACGGGGATGGGGACGGGCATGGGGATGGGGATGAGATGGGATGGGATGGGATGGGATGGGATGGGATGGGATGGGATGGGATGGGATGGGATGGGATGGGATGGGATGGGATGGGATGGGATGGGATGAAGACAGGGATAGGATGAGGACAGGGATGGTGATGGGATGGGGATGGGGATAGGGACAGAGAGGATGGCAGCAAAGATGGTGACAGAGACAGGGGATAGGGATGGGGCCATGGCCAGGACGTGGATAGAAATGGGGCCAAAGATCAGAACTGGGAATGGGGCCGGGGAAGGGATGGAGGCAGAGATGGGAATAGGGTGGGGATGGGATGGGATGGGATTGGGATGGGATGGGGATGGGGATGGGATGGGATGGGATGGGATGGGATGGGATGGGATGGGATGGGATGGGGATGGGATGGGATCGGGTGGGATGGGATGGGAATTGAGACGGGGACAGGGCCAGGGCTGGGGCTGTCCCGGTGCTGACCTTGGCCCTGGAGGTGCTGATGTTCTCCATGTTCTCGATGCTGCTGACGCAGTTGTTGGGGACCTTGCTGCAGGCCAGCCGGATGTAGTCCCAGAAGCCGCGCTGCCCATCCGAGCTGAACCAGCTGACGGGGCCTGGGGGGCACGGGGACGATTCGGGGCTGCCGCACCCGCACACCCGTCCCCAGCGACCCCGAGCCCCAAACCCAGCACACGACGGCCGCGTGTCCCCTGTCCCCACCCGGCGCTTGGCACGGGGACGAGGCCGGGGCCGGGGCCGTGCGGGGGTCCCCGCGCTACCTTTAAAGCGGTGGCTGAGGATCTGCTCGAGGATGGCGGCGAAGTTGACGAACTCCTCGGAGGAGTCGTCGATGGGCTCCGCCGTGTACTTCTCCAGCAGGGTCTTCACCGAGAACCTGGCGGGGGGGGGGCACAAAGGGGGTGTCACGGGGCGGGAGGGGGACGGGGCTGCAGCGGGACTAAAACTCCCCCGGTGCCCTGCCAGGCCACGCGTTTTCAGCCCCAAAAAGCCCTTTATTCCAATGATTCCTCCCCAAAAGGGGGCTCACATCTCTGTGTGGGCACAGGCGCGGTGCCGGCTGTCTCTGTTTTGGTTCGAGCACACAAAAAACAACCAATGGCACCCAAAACCCAACCGATGGCACCCAAAACCCAACCGATGGCACCCGAAACCCAACCGATGGCACCCGAAACCCAACCAATGGCACCCAAAACCCAACCGACGGCTCTGGGCACACCACATTCACCCCAATCCCCGCACCACATCCACCTGCAGCGGGGAGGGGACACCCGGGGGGGGGTCGGACGGCCCCGTCCCATCCCTGCCAAGCCCTGCAGGACGCGCGGGCTCCATCTCCTCGTCCCCAGGTCCCCGGGGACCCCGCGGGGCGGCCGCCGCTGCCCCTGGGCGCGAGCGGCCAGGAAGGGCGAACAAAGGCCCCCTTCCTGCCCGGCCGCGCGCGGGCGGTGATGGCTTCCCCTTCCGCCGGCCGCTTGGCCGCAGGATCGGGCCCGTAAAGGCCGGGGAATGGGGAGGATGCAGGGGGGGCAACGCCGGGGGGGGGGGCAGGGGGTGGGAGAGCCTGGGGGGGGTGGATGGGGGGATGGAGGGGGATGGATAGGGGGATGTGGGGAACCCGTGGTGTGGCCATCAAGGTGGAGACCCCCCCCTCGTCTGGGTGTCATGGTGTGGGGGGGGTGCTCTGTGTGACCTGGGGGGGTGCAGGGGGTCTCCGTGGTATGGGGGGGGATGGAGGTGCCCCCCCCCCGTTGTTGTGAGGGGTTTTGGGGGCTCCCCAGCCCCCAACATCAGCATCAGGGGGGCACGGGGCAGGGTGACCCCAAACCCGGGTGCCCCCCCCTACCATCCCCACCACCTGCAGGGCCCCCCATCCCCGTGCCCCCCCCCCAAGGTCCCCAGACCCCATCCCCATCTCCCCCCCCCATCCAGCCGGCGTCGCCATGGCAACCCGCATCCTCCATCCCCGCTCCCCCAGCCCCGCATCCCGCCTGGCCCGCGGCCTGACGTCACTTCCTCGGCCCCACACCCCACGGGGGGGGGTCCCCGGTGCCCCCCCCCCCATCCCTCACCCCCCCCAGGGCCTCCCCCCCATCCCCAGCCTCTGCGGCCTCCCCATCGCCGCCCCCGCCGCCTGCAGCCCCCGTCTTGTTGTTGTGCCCCCCCCCATCCCCCCCATGTTGCCCCCCCCCATGAGCCTCCGGCCTTGCGTGTGCCCCCCCCACACCCCCCATGTGCCCCCCCCAAGCCCCCCCGGGCTCCATCCCAGCCTCATCCTTCCCCCTCTCCCCATCCCCAACCCTCCCCCAACCCCCCCCAGTATAAAACCAACACCGGCAACGAGAAAAAAAATCCCCCCCCCCCCGTCTTTAAGGGGCTGCGGGGGGGGGGGGGCTCAACCCACCCCCCCACCCCCTTCACCCCCCTTCCTTCCCCTCCATCCCCTCCACCGGGGGTCCTCCATCCATCCCTCCATCCATCCATCCCTCCATCCATCACCACCCCCCCCTCCTCCCCGGCTATATTTCGGGGTCCCCCACCACCCCGGGGATTTGTGCCCCTGCCCCCCCCCACCCCAAAAGGCCCCCACCTGCAGACGGTGATGAGGTTTTTCCTCTCCACGGCGATGTTTCTGGAGGACGCCTTCTTGGAGGAGAGCCCCAGAGCCATGGCAGCCTGGACGCAGCTCGCTGCCATCCAGAGCGGGGCGAAGCCGCCAGGGCCCGCGGCCCCCTCCCCGCGGCCCCCGCGCCGCCGCGGCCGCCCCCCCCCCCCTCTCTCCTGACACCCCCCCCTTTTTTTTTTTTTTTTCCCACCCCCCCACCACGAGCCGGGATGGGGCCTCCCCGAAATCAGCCCCCGTGGGGATTGGGGGGAAGAAAGGGGGGGGGAATGGGGGGGGTGTTATATGGGGGGGGGGGGGGGCACCACCTCGTCTGCATCGCCCCCCCCCAGAAGCATGCCCCCCCAGGAGCATCCTCCCCAATTAAGCATCCCCCCCCAAGATCACCCCCCCCATGAGCATCCCCCCCCCATCAGCATCCCCCCATGAGTACCCCCCCATAAGCACCCCCCCCATGAGCACCCCCCTATAAGCATCCCCCCCCATGAGCATCACCCCCAATTAAGCACCCCCCCATGACTATCCCCCCCCATGAGCATCCCCCCCCCAAGAGCATCTCCCCCCTGAGCATCCCCCTCCCATAAGAATCCCCCCCCGAGCATCCCCCCCATGAGCACCCCCACGAGCACCCCCCATAAGTATCCCCCCCCATAAGCACCCCCCCCATGAGCATCCCCCCCCATGAGCACCCCCCCAATTAAGCATCCCCCCCCATAAGCATCCCCCCCCGTTAAGCATCACCCCCCCATGCCCTGCCATGAACGTGCCCCCCCCCCCATGCTGCCCCCCCCTTGATGGTGCTCCCCCCCCAGCGATGCCCCCCCCCATCATTCTCACCCCCCCCCAATGATGCTCTGCCCCCGTGGTGACCCCCCCATTATGCTCCCCCCCCATAATATTCACCCCCCCACGAGCATCCCCCCCCATGAACACCCCCTCCCATGCCCCACCCCATAAGCGTCACCACCCCACAAACATCCCCCCCCCCAAAACACCCCATGAACTTCACCCCCCCCATCATCACCCTCCCCACATGCCCCACCCCCAAATGGGCAGTGGGGGGGGAGGACACCCCCTTGCCCCCCCCCCCTTGCCCCATGCCTCAGTTTCCCCAGGGGTACAACAGGGAAAGGAAAGGGGGTGCTGCACCCATTCCCCCCCCCCAAAAAAAAAGCACCCAAATAAATCAGCGTCACCCCAAGGGGGTGTCCCTGGGGATGTGCCCCCCCCAGACACCCCGGGGGGGGGCAAACATTCCTCATCCCCCACACAGCTCTCAGTGGGGTTCCTGGGACCCCAAAACCTGCGGGGGGGGGAAGAGGGGGGGGAACCCTCGGTGTCACCCTGATAAGGCGGGGGCCGTTATCAGCGCACCCAGGCTGCGCCCCTCCCGGCACCGAGCCCCAGCGGGGCCAGCAGCCCCCCGGCTGCCGTCCCCACGGCCCCGCGAGGGTCCCCGAGCTGGGATGAGTGTGTGAACACATGTGCATGCGTGTGCATGCGTGTGCATGAGTGTGTGCATGCGTGTGCTCGTGTGTGTGCATGTGCGCGTGCAAGGCGTGCCCGGCTCACCTTTCTCCCCTTCCCTGCACCGTGTGCGGGAGCAGCCTGGCCTCTCAGCGTGCAGCCCCACGCGTGCGTGCACACACACGTGTGTACATGTGCACACACGCGTGCAGACACACCTGCACTAACACGTGCATGCACACGGGCACTTAGAAACCTGCACGCATTCACGCGCTCGTGCACAGGTGCATGCGCGCCTTTGTGTGCACACACGAGTGCAAAGGTTCGTGCGTGCACACGCAGACCTCTGCACCCGTTTGCACGCACACGAGGTGCACACAGGCGTGCACACACACACACAGGGTGCTCCCAGCCTCCAGGACACCCCATGATGGGTGCATCCCCCCGCCACCCGTGGGCCCCGCAGCGCCTCGTGCCTCCCCAGCTCGGGGGAACCCCTTTTTTTTTTTAATAATTAAAAAAAAATAAATTAAAAAAAAAAAAGAGAAAACCCCAAGCCCAAGGAGGGGAGAGGATTCCCGGGGATTCCCCGAGGGAAACCCGGAGCCCAAAACCCCGATAGCAGCTGCGGGATCGCGGGGTGGCCGGAGCGGGGCCGGGCAGCGTGGGGCAGCACCGCGGGTTGGGGCCGGGCGCAGCCGCCGAGGCGCAAGATGTTGCACCCCGATAACCTTGTTTACGGGGCCGGGGGGGGCCGGGCGAGCCGGGGGGGGCAGCGGTGGGGGGCAGATTAGGAGGTGAGCGTGACTCAGGGCATTTGGGTGCCTGCCCCGGCGGCGCGCGGCTCTTCCACCGTAGAGCCGGGGGCTGGCGGCGACGGCAGCGGCGTCCCCGAGCCACCCCAAAGGTCGGTGTGGGGTCTCGGGGCGGGGGGCACCGCGGGGTCCCTGGATGTAAGGGGGTGGTGGGGATGGGGCGGGTGGGAGCACCCAAGGGTGCCCACGTGGGGGCATACGGCCCTGTAGGGTGTGGGGTAGGGTCAGGAGGGTTTGACAGTGGGTTGGCGGGGTGTATGGGGTCCATAGGTCCCGCGCTGTGATGGGTGCATGGGGTGTGTGCTTCAGGACCTATGGGGGCCTCGTTGGGTGCATGGGGTGAGTGCTTTGGGAATTATGGTGTGGGCACCATTATGGGGTGCACGGGGTGTCCTTTGGGAGGTATGGGTGCCGTGCTGGGTGCATGGGGTGTGTGCACTGGGAGCTGTGGTTTGGGCACCAGTATGGGATGTCCTTCGGGAGGTACGGGCTCCATGCTGGGCACGCCAGCTCTGTGGGGTGGCAGATTTGGGCTCTACAGCGTGCAGTGGGGTGCCTGGCGGGGGCTCCGTGCTGAGCACAGGGTGTGGGGTGTAGGGGGCTGTACCCAGCACCAGTGCTCATGGTTGAGGTGTGCGCACCCCGTTGCACACCCACGCAGGAGGTATGGGTGTCCCATTGCACACCCATATAGGATGTATGGGGGCCCCGTTGCACACCCATATAGGATATATGGGATCCCCATTGCACACCCATATAGGATGTATGGGCACCCCATTGCATACCCATGCAGGCTATATGGGTGCCCTGTTGCACACCAATGTAGGAGGTATGGGCTCCCCATTGCACACCCATGCAGCATATATGGGATCCCCATTGCACACCCATATAGGATATATGGGATCCCCATTGCGCACCCATATAGAGTGCATGGGTACCCCATTGCACACCCATGCAGGCTATATGGGTGGCCCATTGCACACCCATGTAGGATGTATGGGTGCCCCATTGCACACCCGTATAGGATGTATGGGGGCCCCACTGCACACCCATGCAGGATATATGGGATCCCCATTGCACACCCATATAGGATGTATGGGCTCCCTTTTGCACACCCATGTAGGATGTATGGGCACCCCATTGCATACCCATGCAGGCTATATGGGTGCCCTGTTGCACACCAATGCAGGAGGTATGGGCTCCCCATTGCACACCCATATAGGATATATGGGATCCCCATTGCGCACCCATATAGAGTGCATGGGTGCCCCATTGCACACCCATATAGGATATATGGGTACCCCATTGCACACCCATGCAGGCTATATGGGTGGCCCATTGCACACCCATGTAGGATGTATGGGCTCCCCATTGCACACCCATATAGGATGTATGGGCTCTCTTTTGCACACCCGTATAGGATGTATGGGGGCCCCACTGCACACCCATGCAGGATATATGGGCTCCCCATTGCACACCCATATAGGATATATGGTCTCCCCATTGCACACCCAAGCAGGAGACATGGGTTGCCTCCTTGCCAAGCACCCCACAGCAGGTGCAGACCCCCGGGGGGGGGGTGACCAGGCTGCCCGGCACCCCCCAGCCCCTCACCCCGGTCTTGGGGCGCTGCCTGGCCCCCGGGGGCCATGCGCAGGAGCAGGGGGGCAGCGGGGGGAGCGGGGCGGGGGCCGGAGCCGCATTATCAGTGGGGCGCAGCGGGGCTGACGCAAGAGGTGTCGGGGCCGCAGTGGGGCTGGGGGGGGCAGCGGGGCCGGGGCCCAGGGCCCAGGGCTGGCCTGGGGGGCCAGGGCCGCTGCCAAAGCGGGGCCAGGCGGGGCAGGAAGGAGGAGGCCGGGTCCGGAGCCAGCCATGGTTCCCGTGACCCCGTCACCGCTCCCGTGTCCCCACGGGTGGCTCCCACAGCCCCACGGTGGCTCCTCCGTGTGTGTCCCGTCCCGTCCCCCCCCGATCCCCCCCCGGGGCTCCTGAGTCCCCATCAGGATCCCCGTGACCCTGCCGGTGTCCCCGTGTCCCCATTGGGGTCCCCGCTGCTGCCAGCCTGGGAGCGAGGTCCTGCGTCACCCTGGTGAGAGCTGGGGGGCCCGCTGTCCCCACCCCAACCCCCCCACCTTGACCTTGACCCCCACCAACCTCCCGCCCCCCCCACGAGGGGTCCCTGGGCTGGGGCAGCAGGGGGCGTGGGGGGTCCCCCTGCGTGGGTACCCCACGGGTGGGGGTGCTGGGGCCGGGACAGGACCCCCCCAGCTCCCCACGCGGCTCCTGGGGTGGGGGGGGGAGGAGAAGAAGTGGGGGGAGCTCCCGGGGGTGCCCCGGGGCTGGGGGTGCCCCACGCGCGTGGGGAAGGGCGCCCCCTGGTGGATGTCCCCTGGGGTGGCGGGGGGGGGCCGGGACCCCCCCCGTGGGCGTGGGTCGGGGTGGGACCTGAGCTGCACCCCCCCGTGGGCGTGGGGCCCTACAGGACCCCCACCTGGGCGTGGGCACCCACGCGGGACCGGAGCCACACGCAGGGGTGCATAAAGGACCCGACCCCTGCGTGGGGATCCACGTGTGCCCGTGGGTCCTTGTGGGGCCCGCCCCACGCATGAAGATTTGGGGGGCTCGGCCCACACGCACGGCTCCCCAGGGGGGCCTCGCCCACGGGTGGGGGTTCTTATGGGCCCCCCACTCACGTCCACGGCTCTATTTGGGGTCCCCGCTAAATGCAGGCATCCACACGGGACCTGCCCCACGTGTGAAGGGCTGTGGGTCCCAACCCACGCGCACGGCCCCGCGGGGACCCTGACCCCTGCTCCCAGCCCCACGGGGCCCCTAATCCCTGCTCACAGCCCCCCGGGGAGCCTGACCCCACTCACGGGACGTCCCTCGTGCGTGGGCACGGGTGGGATCGGGGCGCGATGCCGCGTCCCGGCGGACAGCAGCCGGAGCTCTGCCATCGGTTCCCACCAGCAGGGCAGGGCCCGGCTCCCGTGGGACCCCCCCCGGCCCCCAGCACCTCCCGAAGCGGACACGGGGGGGGCCCGATCTCCGCTCCCTAACGCTCTGTCTCCTCTCCCCGCACCGCCCGCAGGGCGCCGGCCCCGGGCGTTAATGCGCCGCCGGGCCGACCGCTGGGACGCAGCGCGGAGCCATGGAGGGGCCCGGCCAGGTAGGGAGACCCCGGCCCCGCCGCTGCGCCCCGGCCCCCTCCCCAGCCCCACTGAGCCCCCCCCACCGCTCTCTGCCCCGCAGGACGCCGAGGAGGTGATGCGGAGAAACCTGGACCCCGAGGGCTACGAGGACCCGGGGATCAAGGGCTCGAGGATGTCGCTGGAGGAGACGAGCAGTGAGTGGCACCCACGGGCGGAGGGGGGAGCTGGGGGCGCGTGGGGTGGCGGGGGGGCTACTTGGGGGCCAGCGGGGCAGGGGCGATGGGACCGGCACTGGCATTGCACGGCTGGTGGCACCGCATGGGCATTGGTGTCGGACGGGCACCAGCGTTGCGGAGGTGGCAGCGTTGCACGGAAGGGCTTTGCACGAGCGGTGCTGCTGCACCTGGGCTGCACGGGGACCGGCACCCTGTGGGCGCTGGCACGGCGTGGGCACTGCAGGTTCAAGGGCACATGTTGCACAGGGTTCTGCGGGTGCCAGCGTTGCACGGGCACTGGTGTTGCATGAGCACTGTCACGGCATGGTTGCTAGCGTTGTGCGGGCGCGTTGCACGGGCACTCGAGTTGCACGGGTGCATGGCAAGGGTGCCAGCGTTGCATGGCTGTGGTGTTGCACGGGTGCCAGCACTGCATGGGCACCAGCGTTGCAAGGGTGCAGGTGTTGCATGGGTGCCAGCGTTGCATGGGCACTGGAGTTGCACGGGGGCAGTGTTGCACGGGTGCGTTGCATGGGCACCAGCGCTGCATGGGTGCTGACGTTGCACGAATGCCAGCATTGCATGGGTGCTGGCATTGCACAGGTGTGTTGCACGGGCACCAGCACTGCATGGGTGCCAGCGTGGCTTGCTGAAACCCTGGAGGTTGCTGGCGGGTGCAGGAGACATGGCCAAGCCTGGGGACACCGAGGTCCTTGGGTGGGCGGCGAGGGGCGTTCAGAGGGGTCTCGTTGCCCCTCTTCCTTGCCCGCAGCCGGGTTTTTGTGCTCGATGCAGCGGGGTGGCTCCTCTCCGGTCCCCACCGGCTGCCGCTGTGCATCCCGAAGGTCTCGGTGTCCCCAGCCCCTCAGGGTCCCCTCCATGGGGTGACGCCGGGTGGTGACGTTGGCCACGGGGTGGGGTGGTGGCTGTCCCGGTCCCGCGCCCACCCGAGGTAACGCTGCCGCCCGTTCTGCGCAGGGGCCGGCGGCGGCACCGGGCCCCCTTTGGCCACGCGGAGGGCGAGAGGCGAGGAGCTGGCGCCCCTGCGGTGAGTCCCACTCGCGGCTCGGCCCCGGGAGGCCACCGGCACCCACGGGCGCGCGGGGCTCACCCGCCCGTCCCCGCCGTGTGTGTTTTGCAGCCGGTATTTGCCCAGCCACCGGGGATCCTATGACCTGGACGGGAGGAGGCGCGCGGCCGGGGCCCCCCCGGGACGGGTCAGCCGCCGTGGCGGAGGGCAGAGTGAGTGACCCGGCCCCGGCGTGTGTGTCCCTCCCCCCCTGGCCCCTCTGCTGCCCTCGGCCCCGCGAGGCGGCCGTCACCCGGGCGTCGGGGCGTGCCGCGGGGTGACCGCGGCCGCTTGCCCGTAATCGCCCGCTGATTGAGGATAAATAAAGGCTTTGTTTGGGGTGAGGACAAGAACCACTCGGGGCTGAACGCCGGCTGGCGCTGGGCGGCTCGGCGGTGGCAGCGGGCCGGGACGAGGACGAGCTCAGCGCGTGCCCACGTGCCCTCGGGGACACCAGTGGGGACACGCGCCCATCCCCGCTGGCGTGCGGGTGGCATCCCGGCAGAGCGGGATGCGGGCATTGCGGTGTCCCCAGGGCCTGGTGGGGGATACAGGGGACCGTGGTGGTCCCCAGAGCGGGCACAGTGGGGACAGGGACGTTCTGCCCCCCCGGGGGCTGTCCCGGTGTTTACTGTCAGCAAAGGCAAAGTGCTGCGGGGTTTACGGTGCACACAGGGCGTGGGGCCGGCCCGCTGCCCCCACCCAGGCTTTATAGGGCAGGAACGCACGGGGAGCGCCGAGGGGGTGCAGGTAGGTGGGGGACAGGGACAGGGGACGCTGCGCTCTTGGGGTTGTGCTGGCTGGGGACAAACTGTCCCTGTCACCATCCCTGTCCCCGTCCTGGTGCACCCCGGGGTGCGGGACAGCACCGGGCGCTGTCCCCAGGGACAGCGGGGCACCAGCAGGGCAGAGGTGACAGGGGGACACATCCAGCACCCCCCAGCTGCGTGTTGGGGATGGGGGCGATGGGGGGGATGCCTCCGACAGACCCCGGGGGGCTGGAGGGGGGGTCAGGACCAGCTAACGCGGCGCTGGCTCCACTCACAGCTCCGTCGGTGACCGATGTGGACCTGGAGGCGGCGGGGAGCAGGCGGCTCGTGTCCCGGTGGGACACCCATGAGGTGGGTGCTGTGCCCCCGGGACCCCCCCACTTCATTCCCACCCCCGGGGAGGGCAGATTGCTGCAAGGGTGGTGCCAAACCCCGGTGACACCGGGACCCGGGGGTCCCATCCGCGGCGGGTGGCACTGCTGCAGCTTTGTGACCCCCGGGGGTCCCCAGTGAGGGGTATGGCGGGGGGGGGGGGGCTCTGACACCCCCGTGGCTGCGGCTGCAGGTCTACACGGAGCTGCACGAGCTGGTCATGGACAGCAAGAAGGAGCTGTGCTGGATGGAGGCCGGCCACTGGCTGCAGCTGGAGGAGAACTTCACGGCCGGCGGGGACTGGGGCCAGCCCCACGTCTCCTTCCTGACCTACCGCAGCCTCCTGGACCTGCACCGCGCCCTCGCCAAAGGTGGGGACACCAACGGGGCTGGGGGGGGGGGCAGGTGGGGACCCCCAGGGCGGTCGGGCGGTGACGGTGGTGTCCCCGCAGGCGCCGTGCTCCTCGACGTGGCGGCCACCTCGCTGGCAGCCGTGGCGCACGTGCTCATCGATCAGATGATCTACGAGGGGCAGATCAAGCCGCAGGACAGGGAGGACCTCCTGAGGACGCTGCTGCTGCAGCACAAGTACGGCCGGGGACCCTAAGGGCTGTGGGAGGGGGGTTTTGGGGGGGGCGTTGTCCCACCTCAAGCCGTGTCCCGGCTGCTCGCAGGCACCCCAGCGAGGCCGAGTCGGTGTGGACGCTGCCGCCGGCGCAGCTGCAGCGCTCGGGCACGGTGCCGGTGGAGACGGAGCAGCCGCTGCTGCGGGAGCACCAGGCCATGGAGATGCGGGCGCTGGACGGGGCCGAGCAGGCGAGTGTGTGTGGGGGTCCTGGGGGGGGTCCTGGGGTGTTGGGGGGGGGTTAAGGCTGCAGGGAGGGCACCCACAGGCACCCGTGGGCACCACATGCCCGTGCTCTGCGTGCGGGTGGCTCGCGCCCTGGTGTGTGCACTCTTGCACGCACGTGTGCACGCTGGAAGAGGCAGCTGCACGCACACACACACACACACACACACACACACACACCTGCACTTCTGGGGTCACACTGCTGGGGAGGAGGTGCTGTGGGAAGGGGCAGAGGTGACAGCGAGGGAGCCGGGCGTGCAGGGATGGAGCAGGACCCGCAGGGGACACGCAGGGGACACGCAGGGGATGGCTTGGGACACAAGGGACAGCCACCAGCTGACTCCTGCCATTCTCCTGCCCAAAACAGAGCGGGACCAAGACCGGGCCCCAGCTCTCCGAGAAGCTCCCCGAAGATGCTGAGGCCACGCTGGTCCTCGTGGGTGAGTGCCCGGGGTGCTGCGGGTGCAGGATCAGCCCCGCGGCCGGGGTGTGTGTGGGGGCTTTGCCACCGGCCCCTTGCTGCCTCGCTGCTTGCTCACTTGCTGCTTTTCTTGCACTTTTTTCTACTCCCCCCCCAATCCTCAGCCCTCGCCACCTCCTGCTCAGCGCCGCTCACCGTCCCGTGTCCCTCTGTCCCTCTGTCCCTCTGTCACCCTGTCCCCAATTCCCCTGCCTCCCTGTCCCCATATCCTCATATCCTCATGTTCCCAGTTCCCCACTCACGTCCCTATGTCCCCCCATGTTCCTATGCCCCAATGTCCCTGTGCCCATGTCCCTGTGTCCCCATGTCCCTGTGTCCCCATGTCTCTGTGCCCCCTGTCCTAACCCTTTTGTCCCCCCACATCCCCGTGTCTCCGTGTCCCTGTGCCTCCATGTAACTGTGTCCCTGCACCCCCACGTCCCCATTTCCCAACGTCCCCATACCCCAACATCCCCACGTCCCCACGTCCCCAAGCTCCTTTCCCCGTCTCCCTGTGCCCCACGTCCCCGTTCCACGACCCTCCCTGACCCCATCCCGTCCCCCCCCCAGGCTGCGCAGCCTTCCTGGAGCAGCCGACGCTGGCCTTCGTGCGCCTGCGGGACGCGGTGACGATGGACGCCGTCCTCAACGTGCCCCTGCCCGTGCGCTTCCTCTTCGTGGTGCTGGGCCCCGACAGCCCCCACGTCAGCTACCACGAGATCGGCCGCACCATCGCCACCATGATGGCCGAGAGGGTACGGCCCCCGCCACCGCCACCCCGAGCTCCCCAGGGTCCCCAGCCCGGGGGCTGCACCCTCCAGCAGGGCTTGTCACCCCCCGCCACGTCCTTCTCTGTCCCCATGTCCCCGTGCAGCCCTGTCCCCATGTGCCCATGCACCCCTGCCCCATGTCGCTGTGCCCCAGTGGTCCCATGCCCCCATTATCTGCCCGTTCCCATGTGTGCCAGGACCTGTGGCCCCATGCCCCCTATGTCCCCATGGTCCTGGGCCCCATGCCCTCGTGTCCCCATTCCCGGCTGTCCCAGCAAGCACATCCCCTGTCCCTGTGTGCTCCCACAGCCCTGTGTCCCCCATGTCCCCCCAACATCCCCATGTCCCCCCACACTCCCACGTCCCTCCACATCCCCATCACTCCATGCCTCCACCCCCCATGTCCCCAGGCTCCTGTGTCCCCACATCCCCAGGTCCCCATGGCCTCAGTGCCCTCAAGTCCCCATCTTCCAGTGTCCCATATCCCTATCCCACTGTGTCCCCATGTCCCCAGGTCCCTGTGTCACCAATTTCTCAAGTCCCCAAGGCCCCAGTGTCCCAGGTCCTCGTGGCCCCAGTGTCCCCTGTCCCCATCCTACCATGTCCCCATGTCCCCAGGCTCCTGTGTCCCCACGTTCTCAGGTCCCCGTCCCCAGTGCCCTCAAGCCCCCATGTCCCCAGTGTCCCCTGTCCCCATCCCACTCTGTCCCCGTGCCCCCGTGGCCCTGTGCCCCGTGCCCCCAGCCCACCGTGCGCCCCCATCCCCGCGCCCCCCTGCGTCCCCACGGTGCCCCGTCCCCACGGGGGCTGCGGGGGTGGCCGACCCCCATCCCCGGCTGTCCCCGCAGGTTTTCCGCCGCGACGCCTACCTGGCCGAGAGCCGCCAGGACCTGCTGCGGGGGGTGGAGGATTTCCTGGAGGCCAGCATCGTGCTGCCCCCCACCGAGACCCCCAGCGAGCAGCACCTGCGCAGCCTGGTGCCGCTGCAGCGCCAGCTGCTCCGCCGCCGCTACCAGCAACCCGGGAAGACCCCCGAGGACTTCCTAAAGGAGACGTGTACGTCCCGGGGACACCCCAGAACCCCCCCCCCCCACACTGGGTCCCCTGGGTCCCGTCCCCACGGCTGGCGGGACACCCTTGTTTGTGTGTCCCCAGGGACCAAGAGCGAGGAGCCGGAGGACGACGACCCCCTGCGCAGGACGGGGCGCCCCTTCGGGGGGCTGGTGCGGGACATCCGCCGCCGCTACCCCAAATATCTCAGCGACATCAAGGACGCCCTCAGCCCCCAGTGCTTGGCCGCCGTCATCTTCATCTACTTCGCGGCACTGTCCCCCGCTGTCACCTTCGGAGGCTTGCTGGGTAAGGGGGGGGACGTGCGTGGGGATGGGGACAGCCCCCGGTCGGGTGCATGGGGTGTCACCACCTGCAGTGCCGTCCCCAAGGGGCTCTGCACGGGGCATCAAGGGGTGTGGGATGGGGGCACACGGCGCTGTGTCCCCCCCCGGGAACCAACCGGCTCTGCCCCCCCCAGGTGAGAAGACCAAGGGCATGATGGGGGTGTCGGAGCTGCTCATCTCCACCTGCGTGCAGTGCGTCCTCTTCAGCCTCCTCAGCGCCCAGCCCCTGCTCGTCGTTGGCTTTTCGGGGCCCCTCCTGGTCTTCGAGGAAGCCTTCTTCTCGGTGGGTGCTGCCCCCCGCCCGCGGGCACCCCCTGCCCCCTGTCACACTCGCGGTGTCCCCGTGCGCCCCAGGGTGCTGCACCGGGAGGTGGCACCTAGGGGATGGCACAAGGTGACACCACATAAGGGATGGCGCTTTTGGGATGGCACAGGGGTGATGGCACATCAGGGGTGGTGCTTTTTGGGGTGGCACAGGGGTGATGCCACACGGATGGTGCCTCGTGGGTGAGGTGACACGGGGGATGCTCCGTGAGGGGGGTGCCACGTGGGTGATGGCACGGGGGTGATGGCACGTGGGGGGTGGCACTTTCGGGATGCCACCTGGGCCATCCCACACGAATGGTGCCACATAGGGGAAGCTACATGGGTGACACCACACGGGTGACACCAAGCAGGTGACACCACACAGGTGACACCGTGCCGGTGATGCCATTTGGGTGCAGCCAAGCGGGTGACCCCCCTGGGTACCGCCACCCCAGGGGATGCGGGATCACCACAGAGCCCCGTGGTGCTGGGGAGGGGGGACACAGGGGGCTGACGGGGCCGTGTCCCCCGTGCCCAGTTCTGCGAGGGCCAGGGCTTGGAGTACATCGTGGGACGGGTGTGGATCGGCTTCTGGCTCATCCTGCTGGTGCTGGTGGTGGTGGCCTGCGAGGGCAGCTTCCTGGTGCGCTACCTGTCCCGCTACACCCAGGAGATCTTCTCCTTCCTCATCTCCCTCATCTTCATCTACGAGACCTTCGTCAAGCTCATCACGGTGAGGGGCGTGGGGGCCATGAGCGGGGAGGGGGCTGCGGGGTGGGGTCTTCATCCTGTGTCCCCGCAGGCTGCAGCAGGGATGGAGCCATCCCCGCAGCATTTTCTCCCCTCACCCAGCACCTTCCCACCCCGTCCTCCCCACGGTTTGGGTTTGGGGCAGGCGCCCCTCACCCAGGAGCTGCTGGGGACCCCCTATTTTTGCCCCCATCCCCCAGCTCGGACCCTCCCCTTGCAGCGGGACGGGGGCACCCTGGGTGCCCGCGGGGACACCTCGGGTGCTGCCCCATCCCCTGTCCATCCCTGACCCTTCTCCCCCTGCTCAGATCTTCAGGGCGCACCCCCTGCAGCGGGTGTACAACGTGCAGGCCACCGTCTCCCCCGACGTGGCTGAGCCCAACACGGCTCTGCTGTCCCTCGTCCTGATGGCCGGCACCTTCTTCCTCGCCCTCTTCCTCCGCAAGTTCAAGAACAGCGCCTTCCTGCCCGGCAAGGTGGGCACGGGGGGGGCTGCAGGGCAGGGGGGGACACCGTGGGCACGGCATTGCCACCCCCCAAACACACACACACAGGGGGGACCCTCGGGTGGGGATGGGGGGCGTATGGGTGGGCTTAACGTGGGCGGGGGGACACATGGGGGGTGGGTGGGCTCACCATGGGCACGGTGTCCCCGCAGGTCCGGCGCCTGATCGGGGACTTCGGGGTGCCCATCTCCATCTTCATCATGGCGCTGGCTGACTTCTTCATCAAGGACACCTACACGCAGGTCCGGGGGGGGGACGGGATCCCGGCTGTCCCCAACAAGGGGACACGGAGCTGGGTGGGCCGGGGGGAATGGGGGGGACCCCGGGGTGCAAGCAGGGGGGCGCCGAGGACTCCTGGGTGCCCGTGGGGTGCCTCGAGCCCCCCGCCGCTCACCCCCCGTCTGTGGTCCCATGCAGAAACTGAAGGTCCCCAAGGGGCTGGAGGTGACCAACTCGACGGCCCGGGGCTGGTTTATCAACCCCATGGGGAAGGACAACTCGTTCCCCATCTGGATGATGTTCGCCTCCGTGGTGCCCGCCCTGCTGGTCTTCATCCTCATCTTCCTCGAGACGCAGATCACCACGTGAGGGCAAGGGGGAAGGGGGCTCAATGGCGGGGCGGGGACGGAGGGGACCCGCCCGGGGGGGGGGACCTCCCCGACCCAACGCGTCCCCTCCGTCCTCGCAGCCTGATCGTCAGCAAACCCGAGAGGAAGCTGGTGAAGGGCTCGGGCTTCCACCTGGACCTGCTGCTGATCGTGGCCATGGGCGGCGTGGCGGCGCTCTTCGGCATGCCGTGGCTCAGCGCCACCACCGTGCGCACCATCACGCACGCCAACGCGCTCACCGTCATGAGCAAATCCTCCTCGGGGGGCGACAAGCCCCAGATCCTGGAGGTCAAGGAGCAGCGCATCAGCGGCCTGCTGGTGGCCGTGCTGATCGGTGAGCGCGGGAGGGGGCACGGGGAGAGGAGACCCCCCCCACTCCCTCCGTCCTGTGCCGCTGCGGTGGTCCCTGACCATGCCATGTCCCCCCCTCCCCAGGGGTCTCCATCCTGATGGAGCCCATCCTGAAGTACATCCCGCTGGCCGTCCTCTTCGGCATCTTCCTCTACATGGGGGTCACCTCGCTCTTCGGCATCCAGCTCTTCGACCGCATCCTGCTCCTGCTGATGCCCCCCAAATACCACCCCAAGGAGGCCTACGTCACCCGGGTGAGCGAGCCCTGGGTCACCTGGGGGGGTTTGGGGGCACCCCGAGCTGGTCCTGCTGTTGGTTGGGGCTCCCCAAAAAGCCTCCTCTGTTTATTCATGCCGGATCATCAGTCCTGCCCTCCCTCTCCCTCTGCCCACCCCCCCGGGATGGGTGCTGGGTGCTGTCCCTACCACCCCGACCCGGTTTTGTCCCCGCCGTCCTGACCCCTTTCGTCCCCGCAGGTGAAGACGTGGCGGATGCACCTCTTCACCCTCACCCAGATCCTCGTGCTGGCGCTGCTGTGGGGGGTGAAGGCCAGCCCGGCCTCGCTGGCGCTGCCCTTCGTCCTCATCCTCACCGTGCCGCTGCGCCGCTTCCTGCTGCCCAGGATCTTCCGCGAGATCGAGCTCAAATGTGTACGTAGCCCCGGCACAGGATGGGTCCCCATCCTCAACCCCATCCCTGTCCCCATCCCCATCCCCATCCCCGTGCCGTCCCTATCTCCATCCCCATCCCTGTCCCATCCCCATCCCTCTCTGCACCCCTGTCACTGTCCCTGTCCCCATCCCTGGCCTCATCCTTGTCCCTGTCCCCATCCCAAATCCCACCCTACTCCTCATCCCCGTCCCCATCCTCATCCCTGTCCCTGTCACCATCCCAATCCCCATTCCATCCATCTACCTGTCCCCATCATCATCCTCATTGTCGTCCCCATCCCCATCCCATCCCATCCCCCCCAAATCCCATCCCATCCCATTCTCATCCCATCCCATCCCATCCCATCCCATCCCATCCCATCCCATCCCCATCCCATCCCATCCCCCCCAAATCCCATCCCATCCCATCCCATCCCATCCCATTGTGCCCATCCCATCCCATCCCATCCCATCCCATCCCATCCCATCCCATCCCATCCCATCCCCATCCCATCCCATCCCATCCCATCCCATCCCATCCCCATCCCCATCCCCATCCCATCCCATCCCATCCCATCCCATCCCACCCCCCCACCCCGTCCCCCCCTGACGCCCCCTCCCTCCCCCAGCTGGACGCGGACGATGCGGTGGTGACCTTCGAGGAGGCGGAGGGCCAGGACGTGTACAACGAGGTGCAGATGCCCAGCTAAGGGCTCGTTCTGGCCCCCCCCCCCCCAGCCTGTAGATCCGCCGCCCCCCCCCGGGGACGCCGCTTTCGCCCCGTGGAGCCGTTTTTGAGCCGTTTTCTCCCTTTCTCTGCCCATTTCTGCAGCGGGAGCACCCCGCTCCCACCGGCACCCCCGGGGGCAGGGATGTAAATAGCCCAGCAAAGGGGGGAGATGTTTGCGATGGAGGCAATCATGGCAAAAAAAAAAAAAAAACACAGAAAAAAAAATAGTAATAATAATGCTGATGCTTCTGCAGGTAGGGCTTGCTCAGAACACAAGGAAAATCTTAAAAAAAAAAAAAAAAAAAAAAAAAAAGATGCAAAAAGCACTTAAAACTAGGACCAAAAAAAAAAAGCAGCTGCGAGGAGTGATCTGTATATTTGATGCTAGTGCCTGGGGGAGTTTGTAATTTATTTGGGAGGGCTGGGTGTGCTCCGTGTGCGTGTGGACAGGAGGGACGAGGCGTCGCAAGCGGCCGAGGAGCTGATTTAGTGCCCTGCTCGGGGCCGAACCGGCCGGTGGGGGGGGCAGGATTGGTGCTGGTGGCGCTTGGGGTTGCTGGGCGCCCCCCCAGTCCTGCCCCGTCCTGCCAGGATCATTCCCACAGCAGCCTGGCCCCGGCTCCTGCTGCGGCTGAGTGTGAGCGTGAGCGTGAGTGTGAGCGAGTGTGAGCATGTGTGAGTGTGTGAGTGTGAGTGTGAGCATGAACATGAGCATGTAAGCACCTGTGAGCATGAATTTGGTCATGAGTGAGTGTGAGTGTGAGCATGAGAGTGTAATAATGTGTGAGCATGAATTTGGGTGTGAGTGAGCATGAGTGTGAGTGAGTGTGCATGGGTGTGAGTGTGAATGAGTGAGAGTGTGAGCATGTGTGAGCATGAACATGAGTGTAAGCATGAGTGTGAACATGAGGGTGAGTGCATGAGCGTGATTGAGTGTGAACAAGAGCACGAGTGTGAGCATGAGCATGAGTGTGAGCATGAGCAGAGCATGAGCACAAGCATGAGCATGAGTGTGAACACAAGTGTGTAAGCGTGCGTGAGTGTGCCCGGTGGGGCCGGGCGCCGCCGTTGCCCCCTTGCCCCCGGGGGCTGCTCGGGGCCGGGCTGGGCTCGTGCCCCCCCCAGGGCTCGTGCCCGCAGCCCCCCCCTCAATTGTGCCCCCTCCCCGTGCCCGGCTCTAATAAAGACTTGTGGACCCGAGGCCGGCCCCTTCCTTCCGCCCGCGAGCTGAAAAATAACAAATGTAATAATTGAAGGGGAGTGGGGCTGGGGGGGGGGGGACAGATCCTGGGGCTGGGGGCTGCGGGGGGCCCCGGGGCCTGGGTTGGGTCAAAGAGGAGGCGGCGGCACAGCAGCTTGGTGAGCCTTTATTTGTAAAGGTCAAGTGATAAATAATGTAAGATAATATAAAATAGAATAAATATTGTGAAATAGAATAATATAAAGTAGAATAATATAAAGTAGAATAATATAAAATAGAATTATATAAAATTAGAATAGAATAGAATAGAATAGAATAGAATAGAATAGAATAGAAATAAAAAATAGAATGAAATAAAATCATAAAATGAAATGAAATGAAATAGAAATAATAGAAGTAGAAATAGGAATGGGAATACGAATGGCCCCGTGCTGCCGCAGGAGCGGGGCAGGGCAGGGGGTCCCGGGGGGCTGCTGGGTGTGGGGTCAGGGCCGGGTGTTGGGGACCTGCTGGGGGAAGAGGCCTGGTCGGGGGGGTGGGGGGGCTCTGTGCTGCCCCCGGCAAGCTCCCAGTGACCATGTGGGTTAAAAAAATAAAATATTAAAGAGTCAAAACATCAGCGTGTGTGTGCGTGGCCTGCCCGGCTGCAGGTATTTTGGTCCCTTCCCTTCCCTTCCCTTCCCTTCCCTTCCCTTCCCACACATGACACACACACGTGTAACACACACACATGTGATACAAGCACACCTGTAACACACATGCAGGACATACATGCAACACACAACACATGCACACCTGTAACGTACACGTATGACACTCACACATAACACACACACGTGACACAAGCACACCCCAACGCACACATGTGGCACACACCCAAAGCACACACATGGGACACACACAGCACACACACAGAACATGTATGACACACACACACATGACACACATGTAGCACCCCTGTAACACACACCCGACAGACACATGTAACACACACATATGACACACACACCCATAACACCCCATAACACACATATATGACACACACGTATGACACACACATGTAACAGCCCTGTAACACCCCCACAACACACCCCCATATGACACACACATGTAACACCCCCATAACACCCCAATATGACACCCCCATGTAACACCCCTGTAACACACACATATGACACTCATGTAACACACCCCCGTAACACCCCCGCAACACACACGTATGACACACACATGTAACACACATGTATGACACCATGTAACACTGTGACACTCTCGTAACACACACATACGACACACACATGCAACACACATACATAACACCCCCGTGTAGCATACATGTATGACACCCCCATGTAACACCCCCATAACAAACACATATGATACACACATGTAACACACATGTATGACACCCCCCTGTAACACACACACGACACCCCCGTGTAACACCCCCTAACACACATGTATGACACACCCCTGTAACACACACACATGACATCCCCATGTGACACCCCCAACACACAAGTATGACGCACACATGTAACACCCCCATGTATGACACCCCCATGTGTCACCCCCATAACACACACCCCATGACACACATGTAACCCACACATATGACACCCCCATGTAACACCCCGTAACACACACGTATGACACCCCCCGGAACACCCCCACACGACACCCCCCGTAACACCCCCAGAACACCCCATGTAATACACACGTATGACACCCCCGTGTAACACCCCCGTAACACACACGTATGACACACACATGTAACACCCCCACGCGTGACACCCCCGTAACACCCACGACCCCCCCATGTGCCACCCCGTGCCCCCCCCGTGCCCCCCCACAACCCCAGAAAGCCCCCAGGGGAGGCGGGGGGGGGGTCATCGACCCCCGGTGCCACCGTTCCCACGACCCCCGACGGCGGCGGGGCCCCGACCCCCCCTTACACCCCCCCCTTCCGCCTATCCCCGCCCCCCCCCGGTGCCGGCAGGTGCCGTCGGGAGCGCGCAGCTCGGGGGCGCGCAGCGGCGGCCGCGGGGCTTTGCGGGAGGGGGGGGGGTGCGGGGAGGAGGAGGAGGAGGAGGAGGAGGAAGAGGAGGAGGGGGGGGGGGCCAGGGCCGTGCAGCCGCGGTGCGGGGCGGTGCGGGGCGGAGGGGGGGGGGTGCGGGGAGGGGGGGGCGGAGGGGGGGGCCGGGACGGCGCGGCCGGGATTGGCTGCGGGGAATGACGCCCAGCACAACAAAGGTGGAGTTGGGGAAATCGCATTAAAAAAAAAAAAAAAAAAAAAAAAATGAAGGGAGAGGGGAGCGGAGGGAGGAGGAGGAGGAGGAGAAGAGGAGGAGGAGGAGAGGAGGAGGAGGAGGAGGAGGAGGGAGGGAGGAGGAGGAGGAGGCCGAGGCCGCTGCCCCCCGCCCGCCCCGCCGGGGAGAGCCCCGTGTCCCGGCCGGGCGCTCGGCGCCGCCGCTGCCCTCCCCGGCCCCACCGAGGGATCCCCGGGGGGGGGGGGTGGGGGGGGAGGCGGCCGACCCCCCCCTGAACCCCCCACCCCCCTTCCGCACTGCCCCGACCTTTTTATTTATTTTTTTTCTTTTATTTTTTATTTCCCCCCCCCCCACACACTTATGCAAACGCCGGCCGAGGATTGTTGCACATGTAAGGAGATTTTTTTTTTTTTTTCCTCCCCCCCCCACCCCCCACGCCCGCCCTTTCCCTCCTCTCTCTCCTTCCTCCTCCTCCTCCTCCTCTTTTTTTTTTTTTTTCCTTCTCGCCACCAGTGTTGCAAAAGCAGAGAGCAATAAAAAAAAAAAAAAAAACCACCCCCCCCCCTCATCTCTTCCACACCACCCCCCCTTTTTTTTTTTTTTTTTTTTTTTTTTTTTTTTTTTTTTCCTCTCTCTTCTTCCCCGAAGCCAGCAGAAGCGGCGGCGGCGGCGGCGGGGGGAACCGACGGGGCCGGGCGGTGCTGCCGTGGGGTTGAAGAGGGGGGGGTTGGTGGTGGTGGTGGTGTGTGTGTGTGTATGTGTGTGCCGTCGGGGGGGGGGTGGGGGGGGGGTTCGGCCGCAGCTCCCTCTCGCTTTGCTGCCGCTCCTCTCGCTTGGGGAGCGCCGAGGCTGGCGGCGGACCCCGGCGCGCAGAGCCCGGCTGATTGGAAGAGCAAAACGCAGCGCCATGGAGGCGGGGGAAGCGCGAGCTCTCTGCGGGGACTGGAGCGCGTCCACGCCCGGGGCCAGCCGCGCTGCAGAGCTGGCCGCCGTTCAACCGCGCCGCTCCCCGCCCCGGCCCTCCGCCGAGCCCCGCCGAGCCCCGGCCCCGCCGCGGCCCCAGCCCCCGCAGGTAGGTGCCGGAGCCGCGCCGAGCCCCGCGGCCGCTCGACGGAGGAGGCGCCTCGGGGTGCGCCCCCCCCCCCCCCCCACCAGCACCACCAGCACCACCAGCACCAGCAGCACGCCGCCTCCCCTCTACCATCAGCAGCCGGCTCCCCTCCGGGAGGGGGGCTCGATGGAACGCGGACACCCCCTCTCCCGTCCTCCTCCAGGCTCTTTTTGCCTTTTTTTTGCAGGGTTTTAGGGGTTTTTTTTTCGCCTCCCGACACGGCCCCGCCGCGGGACCCCCGCGCCCGTCGCGGCCCCGCCGGGGGACCCGAGCCGAGCCCGGCCGGGGGGGACCCCGCGCTCCTCGGTTCTCGGCCCGGGGGGGGGTGTCGGAAACCCTTTCCCTTCGCGGATTTGGCTTTTTTTTTTTTAATTATTTTTTTTTTACACACTCGGGGGGCTGAATTTATTTATTTTTGGTAATTTTTAATTTCTCCCTCGCGCGGGGATTTATTTCTATTTTTCACGCGGCGCTTCCATTTTCTCACCCGGGGACTTCATCTCTCCCGGTCGGGGATTTTATTTTGTACGTTGGGCGATTTCATTTCATTTTATTTTATTTTATTTTTTTTACGTTCGGCGACTTTACCCTTCCACTCGGCGCTTTCACCCTTCCACTCGGTGATTTTATTTTATTTTATTTTTTAATTCGGGGCCTTTCTCTCCTCCCTTCCTTCGGGGACTTTTTCTCCCTTCCTTCCATCGGGGACTTCTCTATTTATTATTATTATTATTATTTTTTTTTTTACCATTCGGGGGCTTTATTTCGCGTGCGGCGCCTCGGCTTTTTCTCCTCCGGGGGCCTCCTTTTCTCCTCCGGGGACCTCGTTTCGCCATTCGGGGACCTCGCTCCTCGCATGGCGGCTCCGGGGCCCCCCCCCCCTCCACGCCCGCCGCCCTCTCCCTTCCTCCCCCCGGCCCCCTTTTTGCAGCGGGGACCCCCTTTCCCCCTTCTC